>NC_058042.1:7142500-7742500 GCF_020085105.1 Siniperca chuatsi | reverse complement strand
TTAGTCCTGTGTTGTAAATCGGAACGCAACTGTCATGTACAGAACACATTTCACGTCATGCGTTGTCTCAGTGTGTCTTGTTTCATCTATTTGGTCAATAAAACATCACGGCTGCATAACAAAATCTGTTTGTGTTCCAAGTGGAATAAGCTACCGAACCTATGCTGCTTTTTTTCAATTTCATATTTTCCATCGTTGGCTTTAAAGTTTAAAATAATTTGATTAGCAGATGTCCTGTCAAGCCATATCTGTGGTTATTTCAGAACGTCACGTCCCTTTAACCTGGGTTTTGAAATGAGAATTTTGCAGAAAATGTTAATTAAATGAGCCTAATGAGAGCCTGACCAATAATTCTTTAAGCCGATACCGATATTAATATTTCAGTGTTAAATTATGTGTTTCCCGATATTTGGTTTTTTTTAACATGAACACATAAACATTTTTGAGAAAGATCCCTTAAATTTGGTTTAGTAAAAAATTCTAACCAATAAGTGTACTGAATGAGATGAGCCATTTTCTAGCCATCGCTCTCTGGTGGACAAATTATAATGACTGACCAGCTCCTCGTGTCTTTGGCATTTCCGTACCGCAATTTCTTGTTAATTATCAGCCAACTTACAGTACATGCTGATATTTATATGTCTGTGATAAGCTAATATTGGCTGATAAATCTCCCTGTCTGATTTATCATATATTAATCAAGTGTGTTGTGAAACAGTTTAGAGTGTTAAAAAGTAGCTTTTAGTCTTTTTATTTTCTGTGTTTAATCACAACCCCCCCCCAAACACTGATTAGATATGAATAAAATAAAAGTCAGGCTTTAGCAGAGTCCTTAAAAAACAGAACTGCATAGAATCACTTATGACAAAGTACATTTGACCATTTAACTTAGGGTAATTCCTTGGTTAAACAATAAATAAATAAAAAATAAATATTGGACCAAAATGTTTAAAGCGATCAGGGGGGATAATGTTTCTATTAGGTGTCTGCAGAATCCTTGATGTACAAATATTACATAAGAACATTATATTCAAGTTTAGCTGCATGTATGTAGGAAGAGGCTTTGTGTGAACTCATTAACTATAACATTAACAAAAAAACCAACATGTCAATATTGTGTGTTCCTGTTGTCCTTAGGGAGTTCATTGCACAGTTAAGAAGGTCTGGGAGGAGAAAATGTGTCCATACATCTTATTGAAGGTGACACCAAAGGTCATATCTCATTATGTTAGTTAGGTAATGAGATGAAATGATCTACTGATGCAAAGTCAACTGGTTTAAATCCAGTGTTTTTCCTGATAGTTTTGTCTAATTTGACAAAGCCCTGCAACATTCAGTACAAGTACGATTCTTCCAGCAATTAAAAGTGAAATAAAAGATTCGACCTGGAATGCAATTTTGAGGATACTGGTGCTTGTAATGATATTAGAAAAATATATTTTCTCATGAAATACAGGAAATATATCCAGTGTTTTGTGATAAAACTGACTTCATGTTCAAATCTAACAAAAGAGATACTTTTTGGGGATTTATTTCATTGTGGTGCACTACACTTTCTCAATTTTTCAAATACTGCAGTGGATAAAACTTACAAAACATTAAATTTAAACCTAAATAACTGCATGAGAGTGAAAAATGCTGCTGTTTAAAGTTAAGGTTAATTCACCAAAAATACATTTAAAGTGAGATTAAACCCTTTAAAGCCATACAAATAGCAGAAGTAACTGACATGAATGTTAAAAGTCCATTTTTTCATAAACAGGGCAATAGATGGCAGCAGTCAATCCTCTCACATTCCACATTTTCCCCTCCATGCTTGTCACAAATCCTCAAACTTTGCTTCTATGCTCCACTTAAATGTTCACTTTCCCTCTTGGAAATAAAACCACCCAGAGACCACCAGACAAATCTTCTGATGAATGAAACAAACAAGGAGGCCTGGTGAAGACGGTGGAGGGCTTCTTTGAGCTGCTCCCTTTTCTGCTCTATACATTAATTATCAAGCGATGTCTGGAAGGCACTTTGTCAAAAAGATAGATGAGGGGCTGTCAGAGAGGGAACAAATCTGACTTGGCTGGGGTTACAGGAAGGGCCTCTCATTCTCATGGGATGCAATGGTGGTAGCTGTGTGTGTGTGTAGGATAAAAGGTGGGATAGTCAAAGCACTGAGAGGATTGATTGTGTAATCTTCTTTGCAGCTTTAGCCAAAATTTAGAGATTTGAAAAGCAGCATAGGACAAAGAAGTATCAGAAAGGAGCTTTTTATTATCTATATGTTGATGTATCATCTTCAGTATTAGCAAAATGATGAGACTGAGGTTTACTGGAAATTCATTGTGCATTTATACAGATATTTCATCTTTAAAGGATAGTGTCACATTTTTTCAAGTATGTCTTAAAATAATACTCACATGGTCATATGTACTTTGTACTTTTTGGTTACTGGCCATGAAATGATCCCCCACTAATGTGATTTCAGTCCGCATTTCATGCAAAAATGTATTCTAAAGTTCAGCCGAAGCTAATATAAAGCTTCAGCAGTCTGAGTTACACAAATCCAGAGGGTATTTTCCAAAGTTGTTCATTTTTTAACAAAAAAGTGTTACTACAGCTCAACAATGTAAATGAAAAATGGTGTCCGAAACTATGTGTACGATACTGAAATACAGAAAAGCCTAAAATAAGAAAGAAAGAACGACTGTGACCTTTCCTCTGTTTCACAGTTCGACATCACAGCGCCAACATCATCATCCTTCTGTCGCGTCGCCATGTTAACAGTTGTGCGCTGAAGAGCTCTCTGTGCTCCTACTGGTCAGCGTCACAGATCACGTTGTGGAATTTGTCATATACGGCGAGAGAAGGCAAAAAAAGTCTGACACACTAGTCTTTCTGTCGCGACATCGTGAGGCATCCCAGATGTAGCGTCGGTTGTCGTCCACTATGATACATTACACGGGATAAAACGGTCAAGTGTCGCGCCCGAAGCCCATTTTCGTTCCCAGCGCACTACGTCTGTCAGGTCGGGCTATTACCGGGCTGATATTGTGTAGTCTGAACCAGGCATAACACACTGCTGAAGCCTCATATTAAATTGCTTTAGGAATGGATCTCGTCATGGAGAGCAGGAACATGTAAAGCAACCAAAAATTGTTTCATTGTATGTAAGGACATGTGAGTATTGTTTAAAGATACACTTTAAAAAAATGTTAACCCATCCTTTAAGTATGGTGGTGACCACAGCTGAATAGATGACAACACTACAAAACCTTTTTCAACTTCTTTCAGGATTGTTGAATGCATTACATCAAGGGTCAATTCACCCAAATTACAAAAATAAAATTAATAAATAAAAAACAAAAAAACCCTAGTGGTATCTACCCATGCAAATAATTTAGGATGTATTTGCCCCAGACCTGTGCAAATATCTGTCATTTCTTCCTACAATGCAGGTGAATGGAATTTTGTTGATGGTGCTCAAACCACAATAACCAAAATTCAGCAGCACAGTGACCCCATTGACACAGTGTACAGTTTTTATTGGAGCTACTTTCTACCAAAGAAACAATCCCTATTAAAATGAGGTCTGTGGATTTTCTTGGATGCTGTTTCTGGAAAAAGAAGTTGCTGTTGAATTTTTATTGAGCACCACAGGCAAATTAACATTCACGTCCATTGTAATGGGGTGGAGGCCGATATCTCAAGAGACAGATATCTCAAAACCAGGGCAAATAAAACCAAAACTGTCTGTATGACTAGATTCAATTGGAGGTAAGTGAGAAAATATGTTTTTTTATTTGAGTGAACTGTCACTTTAAAATGAGGTGCCAAAACCTCCATATAAAAGGAAAAGTAGATGATCCGGGTGCCAAAAAGAAATCTGTGAAAAAGACTGATACTTAAAGGCTTTAAGACTAAATATTTGCATAAAGGCACCATTAAGTTCCACTAAACCAGTCAGATCAGATGACTGATATTTCAGATGAGATGAGAGACCTTCCAACTGAACCATGGTCATTGAAATAAATCTCTAATGAGAATAAACCATTAAGACTGTGTGCGTGTGTGGAAGTGAATGTCTGTAAATGTGTGTGTGTAATTAATGTGTGGGAGAGGAGGTAGAGGGGGTTTGGTCTGCTGTGTGGGATCACTGCACACAGGGAGGAGAGGAGGAGGGAGCACAGGGACGGCTGGAGGGAGAGAAAGACTCTGAAGAAAGGGAGCGGAGGAGACAGACAACAGGAGACAAAGGCTGACACACAATCAAAACCCCACAAGAAAAATGCCCAATTTTGAAGGCACCTGGAAAATGAAAAGCAGCGAGAATTTCGAAGAGTTGCTCAAAGCTCTGGGTGAGGACAATGTACTCTTTTTTTCTATGAAGGTTTGAATGCCTTTTAGTGAGAGGGGTTTTCAAAATTATCCAGTGAATGAAATGAATACAGGTCTATTATCTGCACTGTAGACAACCATACCTGGAATACAGACCTCAGACTGCAATCAAGGTTTATATTGAAATGCATGCAGAGTTGACTGGTGTTAAGTGAATAGTTTTTTTTTTTATTTTCAAATGTAAAACACTGCAAATAAACACATCTGAGGTACAAATTGGAGACTATACATAGATTGTAAGCATTTAAGATGGCAACAGATTAACATTTGATTAAATTAACACAAAAAAAGCAACATCCAAAGGTGATCCACCACATTTCCACCAATCCCACGTCTCTAATTGTAGCGCCACAATAGCAGGGTTTTTTGCTGCAGTTTTAATTGTTTTTCATATGGAAGTATGGTTACAGGAGACAAATTTAACGTGGAAGATGCTTTTTCCAAAGTGGAGTACAACTGGTTTTAATGACAAACTCATGCATTGTTGCTGCGTTTGAGTGATGGACTACAGGGAGGATGGATGGGAAACAGAAACAGACTGGAGCCTTATCTCATCTAATTGTTTGCACTGTAACTGTGCGGCAGAGAGGGTTAATAGCTGTTTCCACTCATTTGGAGGACAGACTCTCATGATCTACAGGAGAGCTAAACAAAGCAAGCGGCACCAGCATTCCTCCCTCTCATCACCTTGTCACTGCACCCTCCATATTTGCAACATCTGCTGATAACAATCTCAGTTGCAGCTGCTGGAGGATCCCTTTTTAATATGAAAACAAACTGCTTTATACTGTAATATCTCCTCCTGATGACTAAAAAGTGATTTGTTTTTACTGTGGTATGACTCTGCCTGAGATAGATATCTCTACCTTTATGCACTCTTAGGGTAAATAAACCAAGTTTCAACTCTGAAATAGGATTTTTTTTTTCATACCACCACCTTTTGGTGCCAGAAGGAGACAGAAAAAATGTGAGGTGACACAACTCAACGTCAGATGATGAAATATAGAGAAAGTAGGTCTTATACTAGTGGCAATAGGTTGGAACAAAGTGGTTTTGTACATCAGGTCATTGTGAATTATATCCATTTACTGCTTTACAGACTCATCAGCCCTACTTAATATTCATACTGTGGGCTCACAGGCAGCTTTGTACGTGTTTTCAGGTGTGAATGCCATGCTGAGGAAGGTAGCAGTGGCGGCTGCATCCAAGCCCCATGTGGAGATAAGGCAGAACGGCGAACACTTTTACATCAAGACTTCTACCACAGTCCGCACCACGGAGATCAACTTCCTCATTGGAGAGGAGTTTAACGAGGAGACGGTGGACGGGAGAAAGTGTAAGGTAATTTAATTAGACAGCACATAATGTGCACAAGAAAAATCTGAGTTTTTTACTTCTATCAATTCATCAACTGCTTTTCTGATATCTATGAATATATAAAAAGTAACATCACGGAAGAGTGATATGTCTGTAGCTTCTAGTATTAAAATCAAGTCTTGAGGATTCCCACTAGCACCTCAACACTTCACTCTGCAGGACTTCTGAAAAACTGTCCTAACATTGTAGGGATATTGCAACTTTGACAAAAAACTGGATTAACAAGACTCATCTCTCTGCAAGTTAAAGGGGGACCTCAACAGTGCATTTTCATCAAGGTGGGGGACTTGTGAGAGACAGATTTAAAAAAGAATGGTCAAAATCAAAGGAGCAGAGGATGAGATAGCCCTACTTTTAGTCCCTATCTTGGGTCAAACTCCAACCCTACATTTCCCATAATGCAACTCAATAGTGTCTTTCATTAGACCCTCTCTGCCTGGTAAATGCAGAGAGGGTCCCTGGTGACATCACCCGGGTTATTTTCTCAGACTTTCCTCCAGAGCCACAGATAACACTAGACATCACAGGCGGTGTAGTTCTCCTCGTGAAGAGTAAACTGAATTTCATGTGTAAAATTGGTGGAATGTCCCTTTAAGTCTCATATTTTACTGAAATTAAGGGAAACCGGCTGCAAGGAAGTCGGTAAAAATGCACTCAAAAATCTAAAAACTGTAATTTTTCGGGGGGAAAAAGCAGGCTAAAACATGAAAAAGACTCCCTTGCAGGAACACGGGACAAAGAAATAAACATAGCCTCCATTGATCTATCGTCTATCACTTTGCTTTAGTGCTGAGATCCTGTTAGCCAGCTGAGGGAATAAATATAGGAAACAACATTAAAGTGCTGCTTTTCTACAGAGCTTGGCCACTTGGGAAGCAGAAAACAAGATTTACTGCAAACAGACTCTACTGAGCGGGAATGGCCCGAAGACCTTCTGGAGCCGAGAACTCAAAGGGGATGAACTCATACTGGTGAGTTGTTTACTGTAACTAGAAATATAGTCACAGATCAGAAAGAGTGCAGCTGTAATCTTAAATTAATGAAGTGTAGAAAGCATGGATTGCACCCAGAGATAACCAAGTCTGGACCCGCATGTGACCTTCTCAGGATCTTCCCCATTGTTTCTCTTTCTAGAAAAAAGTAAAAAAGTTGTTTTCTTTTCTAAAATTATGGCTCCCAAATGCTCTCATCGCATCACCCTGAAGAAGGATATCCACGCAATGACTCTAAAGTTTCATCTAAAATCTCTCAGCAGATCAATGAACAGATGTTTGGATGTTTTGCAAAGTGGGATGAGGTGTCAGTTTTGGAGGTCGCTGTCTTTAACCACATGGGCCCATTTCCTGTTTCTACTACTCTTTCTGCCAATAAGAAAACAAAGGATTGGCTAAAGGGACAGTCCTCAATTTGTGTCAAAAGCACTGTTGTTCTGGCAGTGCGGTGTAGCCTATCCTAAAAAAGGAATAGTTTGACATTTTGGGAAATGCACTTATTCGCATTCAACAAAATCCACCCATCAGCACCTCTAAGTAATTTTTCAAGCAAATGTGGCAAAAATTTCTTGGGTTCCAGCTTCACAAATATGAATATTTTCAGGTTTTCTTAATCCTCTGTGAGAGTAAACTTAATATATTTGGCTTTTGGATTGTGGATCAGATTAAACAAGACATTTGAATACATCAGCTTGGAGTTTGGGGACTTGTGCATTTTTTCCCCCCATTTGCTGACATCTTATAGATCAAAATATGAATTGATTAATCGATAGTTAGTTGCAGCCCTAGTTTTTACACTTAGGTTTTTGTATGGGTACACAAGCAAGATATATAGCTTCATATTTACTGTACAGACACAGAGTGGTATCAATCATCTAACTCTCAGTAAGAAATCAAATTAAGCTTATTTCTCAAAGATGATGGCCATGCCAGCAGTTTCACGGCAGAAGCAGAAATCAAAACTAGACAGATGGTCAAGAGAGGCCATAACTGGGTGGTGACACCAGATGTGAAAACGTTAAATGATCTGGTCAATATTTCTCTCAATAATGTGTAGTTCGTAGGAAATGTTCTGAACACCATCCATTTCTCGTGTTTGCTTTTTTTGCCAAATGAGGGTGTGGATAAACATGCCTGAAACTGTGAGACAGCACATTATCATGATGCATAGTTTTTAAAAAAAAATTTCACATTAGAGGTTTTCATAAAAGTTTTTCTTGGTCATTTGATGTTGATTTTAATTTTACTTTTGGCTGCATGATCCACATTAATAAAAATTACACAAAAGGCTCAAAGCAATTGAATTATTTATTACAGTTTGCAGCAGCACATATTCAGGGGCTCCACAGGGAACCTTAATCTAGATTTAAAAGAAATACATTGACATTTCACTGCCATACGTTTGTTGAAGACAGAACTTCATGATCTTGCATCCATAAAAAACACCTCTGCCTCCAGTTCCTGGCAGTTTCAAGATCACTAAGACAAAGCAGTTTTTTTTTCTGTAAACATCTGCTTGGATTTATTGGCCAGATGGAAAACAAAGCTGAGTCCAGTTTGGCTGTGATGGAGATCTCCGTTTTACTGACTGTGACTCACCTCTGCAGAGAGGCAATCAGGAAAACATTTGAGAGGGGCTGTAATTTGACTGAATGAAGGTTTTCAAACTGGGAACAAAGCTTTGAACAGGACCAAATCTGTTTTCATTCAAGATAAGGGTGTGTACGTCTGTCCATGTTGGCTGTAATCTGATAGGCATGTGGGGTTGAATCATTGGAGAAGAAAAACGTGACTTTTCAAATTTTAATGCAATACCACAGGAGGGAGGTGTCAGATATATTCCCTGCTGTTCTGCAATTTAAACATAACTCCCTCATATTACACATCAATTAATGTATTGTTTAGTTTTTAAGATTTGAATGAAGTTGAAGCAGAGATATTTGGCTCTGAGATGAAGCAGACTGTGAAATATTTTACCAGTGATCTGGAGGCTGAGGTCACTAGCTGTACACATCACTCGGTTATCAAACCTCGCATCACCTTTAAAAACATTACTTCAAAGAGAAATGTAATTTTGATTTAAAATATATTATGGCTCAGAATAACAATAAGTTCTTGATGAAATTGTGAACACACAGATTTGTTAACTTACGGTACTGTGAAACCTTCATAAAAAGATTCACAGTACTGGCCCATACTATGCTCTGTATATCATTGTAGTTGCTTACAAAAAAAAATATAGATAGACCTCTCGATAACACTTAAATAGTGTCTTCACACAGACTTCATGTACTGCTGAAAGCTGAAAGGTGGCAGACTGGCTACTTTGCAGAAAAATATAGCACCAAATTCAAGGTAATCACTGCAAAAACAGCCATTAAAAGCCTATAAAGTTAATTAATAAGGTAACCTCTGCTGTATAATAATACTATGAAGAATATTTTATATACTAATATCGTCAGCGTACAGGGCAAATTGAGGGCAAATTCTCAAAACCCACAAAAAGTGCGAAAAACATTTATGTTGTGAGTAGCATCTCCATGTATGCACTGCAGTGTGGAACAAGATTCTTTCACAGAAATGTAGGGAGTTTAGGATGATTGTTGTTTGCCTATTTAATTATAATTCATCATTTTCTCATTGTGAACACACAACATAATCAAAACATAGAATTACTAAAAAGAACTGTGACACAGTTCAGGTCAGATAATGCAAAGTGCAAACTTGCCAAACTGGAAGGATTTTAGCAAACAGTCAGTGATCGGAGCCAATCAGGACTAACAGTATGACTGTTACAGGTTGAGTGGAGTAGAATATATGAGGAATATAGCAGCACCTATAGCTTTGTCAACCTGGGACAAGGTGTAAACCCTCTGTTAGCTGCTGTTGGTGTGTGGTAGCACCAGTTTAATATTCTGTTGTTACTAGTAAAGAAGCTCGTTCATCTACACTGAACTAAAAGCTAACGCGTCTTCCACTAATGAGTTCACTCTCCTCTCGGCTCACAGAGGAATGTGATTGATCCTTCAGTACAAACAGAAAAAATGCACATAAACTTAAATAAAAGCACTGGCCAGCAGATGAGGAAATTAGGCTCTCGGGGAGAGATAGATGGATGTGGAGCTTAATGAAGACAACATGGGGTGGCTTACTGCCCTCACTGTGATCTAAGATGGGTGGACAATAATGACCATTTTGGAGAGTCTACAGTAAAAAGGGGAGGAGGATAAATGCTTGAGTATGAAAAACTACTCTTTTACTTGTCCACGCAAAGAACCTCATATACTTCCTTTACATTTCAAGCCAATAAATATTGATTTCTAAAGATGAATGCAGTTCTGCATTGACTACTTTATGATGGGACTGGAGCCAGATGAAATTGTGTGGCTGTTATGGTGTCGGGGGTCCAAATCTGTGTGTGTCCTCCTGTGGGCTTTAATTGATCTCATTGATCATGCTGTTGAGAAATGCCAGTGGACCCTGGTGTTACCTCCAGTTAATGTCTCCCTCGGCATCGCGCCACGTGCCAGATGGAGTCGTCTCAGCTCCATTTTTCACAGCGCGGGCCTGCTTCCATCCCGCCACACTGCGAGGTCTGAGATAATGATGATGTGTGGTGCTGCAGTTGGCCATAATGCTCTGCCCCTGGGACTCCCATAAATCTTTGGACTCGGACACACCCACCCCTTACCCGGGGCATTTAATGCTCCTTTCCCCATTTTTATGTTTTTGTCACATCTGTTTCTTTAGCAGGCAGCAGTGTCAAATTAAGACCATGAAATTAGCCAGCATTCAGGCAATTAGTGGTAGAAATGTAACAGAGCAGCAGTAGAAAATATGAGGACTTTCCCATGGTATCATTAGAAAGAAATTTAGGGACTACAATACATGCGGCATGTGGAATGAAAATCTGACAATATTTCAGAATCAGCTTTATCGGCCAAGTATGTGTACACGTGCAAGGAATTTGACTCCGGTTTTAAGTCTGAATGTACTTACACACAGAACAATTTACAGGAAGATATCGTTGGAGTGTATTATTCCAGCCCTACGGTAGCTTTAAAAAAAAAACATGTATAGGGACAATTTCTTCAACTGCAATTTGTACATACGTTATGGGAATACACAGGTTTTTCCTCCAGTTTTGTGTGATTGGAAAGGCTTTGTCGATTTCAGAAAGAGCCAGACCTTAATGAGCTATAACTGCAGCTTGCAGTTCTCTCTCATTTTCATGGTTGTTAGTTTTTTTTAAAATTGTCATTTACATTTCTCTTGTAAAATTCTGTATCTACTTGCTGTCAATATTAAATTTTGTAAAACTATTATAAAACCTGAGTCATATGACTGATTTGACTGTATTCTTGAAACAACCTCAGACACCACCCTGGTACAGGCAAGATAGCAGGAGGCTGAATAAATCACGGTTTTGATTTTGATGGACTTGCATCAAAATGTCAGAGCAGTCTGAACTTCGCTGTGTGTGTCTGACAAGATACTACTGCCGATTAAGTGATAATCCGATTTTTTTCCTGTTCTAATCAATCTCGTTCCAGATCTTTGGAGCCGACGATGTGGTGTGCACACGGATCTACCTACGAGCATAGCTGAAGTGTTCAAATTTCCGCCAACCTTTCAGTGTCTGAAGTGTCAGTGTGAGACATTTTACATAAAAAACTACATATCAAATAATTTGTTTTGACATTCAATCTTTTGCATCTCCATGAAAATCATAATTACTGCTGAATATCACTGTTTCCCCCCTTTTTGTATATAATTTTCGAGCATTGGAAATTAAACGATCAAAGTATGATTTCTTTTTGCTATATCGTTGAATTTATGCTTTAGATCTTGGGAAAGTACAGAAGACAAAGAAGATGGCGGACCAAAGCAGCAGAAGTAGTACGCACACTACGTATTACAGATATTTCCTGATGAAGAACTTGCTGGTCAAAACATTCCCTCAATAAATCTTTCAGTAAGACCTTTTTTAAAAAATAAATAAAATCATACAAACATGATGGCAAAAATGAGAAGAAAAAAGTGGTCAATGGAGTTTTGGTCTATTTAAAGGATATTTTAATGCCAAACACCATACTAACACTCATGTACAACATAATAAAAGTCAAGAGAAGAGACATGTTAAACGAGGTACAAACGATGTCTTTATGTACAATCAGCTCTGCGGGACTTTCTGTGGTATTCCATATTAAAACACAGTCAATATAAAAATAAAAACACAAGTTCCAAGATTGTCTGTAGCTGGTTATGTTACTGACCATCGCCTTTAATGGAGTTCAGGAAAATGGCAGGCAGCTTCATTTTTTTTTTATTAATTAATTTATTTTCTTCTTAGGAGTGTTGCCAATCTGCACTTCCATACTGAACTTTTGGTGCGTTTGCTTCCATCCAGCTCAAGTTATGATCCATACGTGAAAAATTACAAGGATCTGACTTCTCAATGTTAAGAAAAGCCTTTTGCTTATATAGCGATTTCCACTGTGAAACACACTTTACAGCATTTAGTGTGATGGATATCTTCCCATCCAACCTTACCTACAATATCTACAGTGCCAATTCCAGTTTTATTAAAAAAACCCCAAAAAAACAAAAAAAAAACACAAAAAAAAACAAAAAAACAAAAAAAAAAACTGTAGAGGGGAACATGGCAATAAAAATCCTTAGTTTACATCCGTCCTTTAAGGGAATACAACACATTCACATTTGTATTTCGGCAAGAAATACAAACTGATAGCTTTGATAGACTGCGACTAAAGGAATTATTGCTTGCTTCTTTTCTGAAGCCTTAAACTGTACACAATTCACATGGCTGGCATTCACGTATACTACTATACATCAGTCAGTGTTCGTAGTCAACACTGGGCATAAAAAATAAACACAACTCATGTACACTTTTTATAGGTGATACATTGTGAGATCACTGAACCTGTCATACAGATTCTAACCATTTGGTAAAGTTTAAATACAAGAAAAAGTTGACAGTACTGTTAGGACTTCAGTACTTTGAAAAACAGACATGTACTTCTGTACTTTCAAAAACGAGAAATTGCTGCTCAGCTACATTCAATCATGTTAAAACCACCAAGTGACACTGATGCCAAAGACTGAAGGTAGAAATGCGCAGAAAGGGGCCAAACAAATATAAAATGGGTAGTTTTTCTACTAAGACTTTAGTGACAACACGTTCAACAGACCACAAAGGAAAGATGTCTCTAATTAACATCCTTTTGTAAAAAACAGTTAAAAGTTTTCATTTTCTTAATAAACTTCTCGGCAACCTCTAGCTAAAAGATACTATGTGCGTGTGTTAATGTACGCTACACATCAATGACATTGATAAAAAAAAAAAAAAAATCTCGATACAAACAACATATTTACACCAATTGTTTGGGCGGTCATAAATTATTGTACTCGATACACACTGCTGGCATTGTACTGATACCAAGCATCTACCCAGCAGTCGCTGGGATGTTGAATGAATGAATGAATGAATGAATATGTATCTCCAACTCCGACAATACACATTTTAACAGAAGTAACAAGTAGTTGTTCTCCCTAAAGAGAAAAACTGAGGTTGTTTTTATTTCCTGTAAAATCATGAGGTGGTCCTCAAAACAACACTTATATCATTAAGTTGCTGAGTTTTAGTTATTAAATGCATAACCAGGTTTTTTTTGTTTAAACTGTGAATTGCTCCAAAGAGAAGATGCAGTAAGGGGTGTTTTCTCTGTATATTAATCTCATGTAAAAATTTGCATTTATTATAATGGGATTACTGAGACAGGTGGGTGGTTTCCAATATAGAGACAAAACTTCCATTTCACAAACGGTGCAGAATTTGCAGTGAAAACTTGAAAGTCAAGACAAAGTTCCTGAATCAGTTCTGACACATTTGCAAAAAGTGGAAACTTTACATCCAATTTGAATTGTGGACTGACAACCCCCCCAAAATTTTGGCAAATGAATCCAGTAACAGCAGGTTGGAAAAATCCACTGGAGCTACTGTATATATGAAGTTATCACTGGCAGTTTGTTGTGTGAAGACGTCACTGCCACAGCTTATCTTTCGATAAGAGAGACTACAGTGTTCTGTACTTCACTCGATACTTGTTAATGTTGAGATAATGGAGAACCTCAGGGCTGCAAGTGGTGGTGCAGGACAACAGGCCTTCTTGTTCATCTCCCATCAGCCACTTGCGGCTGTCGGCAGACATGTCGCTGGTCACATGCTTTTTGGCCCAGGTGTCCAGCCACGCCTGAAAGCGTCTGTGCAGGCGTGTGTTGACCCTCTGTTGGGACTGAAGGAGACATCAACCAGAACAACAGCTCAGCGACTGCAACGCCAGTTCAAAGTGCAAGAATAAAGTCACAGAAATATGTCTATAAAGAGTCATCTCATTTATTCAGATGACAAGACAAAATGTATCCATCTACTGGACTGTAGTTAGTCCATCCACCATCGTGTATTTGGTTGTAATGACAAGGCAAAACATCTTCAGCATTTATCCTCACTGACTAGGGGACGTCACTCCCCTAATCAATGAGGATGTAACTTCTCTGAAGGCACCAAAAGTGACTTGTCTTTTGAATGTGATGGCCCTTCTTTAGGTGACATCTGGTAGCTACTGGGGTGGCCTCAGATCATCCACATTCACTAGAGGGCATTGTATCATCACAGGATGAATGGTGAAGGGTTCTTGTAATCAATTCAAACTAAAAAAAGTCACATACACAAGTTGGAATATTAGCCTCAAGAATACAACATACAAACCAATAGTATGAAGTATGAACTGACAAAGTTTGTGTTGACACATTCTGTTAAAACTTAGAATTTCAAACATGTATAATAAAAATATTTTGAGAATGATTAAAGTGGAAAAACAACATGCTACCTGGAGAGTTAATTTGTAAAAATAATTTGTAAAGAAGTTTTTATTAGAACTTCTAAAATCTTCCAACTTGATATGTATAAACATGCTAAACGATGTCTTCGACATTACATTAACCTTGGGTTTTGGAATCATAGTCTCAAAGACTTTACTGTTTATCGCTAAAAAATGAAAATCCTCTAACAAAATCCAATAATAATAATAATAATAATAATAATAATAATAATAATAATAATAACAACAATAACAACAACAACAACAAAGAAAAATAGATATAAAAAACAATTTCACTGCTGGAGATTACAATGTTCATTATTATTTATGTATTACTAATTGTTGATAACAGTGTGAAATCAATGTGTAAAATAAATATATTTTCTGGAGTTTTCTGAATTTGCCTCTATTGCTGCGGCAGTTGTGCAACTGGCTGTACTGTGCATTTAAGAACTACCTGTTCTAGCTTTTTCAAAAAGTAAACTGAAAAAAGTGTAAACTCTTAACTTTCCCACTATTCCTGAAATTCTTTAAATTTAATAAGTAATAAATATTTATAACTCACACTGCACGACAGAACCACATATCATACAGACAGAGGACAAATTAAAGGAAAAACCTGAACAAAAGAGTGGCCTTTCCAGTCACCAGATCTCAACCCAGTTTTAAACCTAGGGAAGATTTTGGACCAACGTGTAAGACAATGCTCTCCACCACCATCTCCATAAGACCAAATGATACAATATAAACTTTCACCTTCAGATATATTTAGTGATGTCTGTAACTGTCACTGATGCTGTATGTCCTTTTGTTTGTTTTCCTTTCTATCTGCTGTACTCAGGTCTCTCTAGCAAAAGAGATCTTGATCTTAGTGAGATGACCTGATTAAATAAAGGTTGTGTATATAAATGAGGGAATATAATATATGGTGTTCATCCCTCTAATAGAAGTCCACAGACTTGGCGAGGAGCACTGAAGCTGCTCTGGATGCTCGTGGTGACCTGACTCCATGTTGGTTTTGCCTTTAATTTGTCACCCATCTGTATATTCTGCTTGTCTGTACAAATCATTAACACAACATAATGTTTAACTGAGTGAAATATTCCACGATGTCATGTTTCACAAGACACATAGCAATATTCTAAATGCTATATGCAATGCTGTTCACGTGTTTAGACGTTGTGACCGATTCTTAGTCGCTCTGTCGTTAATAAAAACTACAGGATGTTGAACACATTTGAATATTTCAGATTTTCTGACATTACTTATCATCCAGTCCTAGTATTGAACCTATATAACTATTAATAATGAATTGGGAGAAGATAAAATCTATGGTGAGTATACGACTTATTTTCTGTGCTTACCTGATGAGCCCGTGTGAGTGCTGTGTGCCTGTACATGTAATCCTCTGATTTGCAGACATAGACCATCTTGTAAGAGTTGAGCTTGAACATGCACTCCATCTTCAGCTCAGTGTTGCCGTCTTTCGACTTGTCCGAGGGGACCTTGGTCATTCTCTCCTGTTGTAGCTGCTCCCATCCTCTCTGGCACTTCCGTATCCGTCTCAAATTCCTGAAAGCCAAAACAGATTGACAATCATGAATAATACTAACCGATCCCAGAGAAATTCTTCTGATTACTCCACACATCAAAAGAGTGCATTACGTTTACAGGGAAAGTTCGCACAAATTTAAAAAAAAAATCTATGAACTGTTTTATTTTCACTTGAGCATGTTATATTTGGCACAATTGTGTGTTTGACAGTATGCACTGTGCGATTTTAACGTCTAGGGGATGTGGTCAGGCACAATACACATGACATTAAGCAAATTTGAGAGCAGTATAGTCAAATTTGAGAGGACTGTCCCTTTAAACAATTATTTTTAAACCCATGCATTGCAACTCACCCGAGTAATAGAATTAGATAGGGAGTCAAATCATTCGTGGGAAATGTGGATCTATAAGAGCAGCAGAGGCAGCAGTCGTAATATTTCTGTACAGTGCACTTCCGTTGCACGGCCACATAATTCAAATCTAAATATGCTTGGCAAACAAATATTTATCGTAATTGGAAATTGATCCTAATTTTTGTACAGGTAATAAAAATGCAATTATTCACCCCACCTGAATGAAAGTTTTAAATGTGTACTTACCACTGAGGGTACAGGTGAGCGGGGACTGAAACCATGAAGCATATTTTTGCATTCAGGGCTCCACTTAAAAGACATGACAGTGAGGCCAATTTCAGGTAAAAACTGTTAGAAGCAAACACTAGAAAATTGCTGCCTGATCGGATACCAATCAAAAATATGAGCTGAGAATACTTTGATGTGCACAAACGTTCACCAACAATGTACAGAGTGTCATGATCATGAGATGAAGACCCAACACAACTGGAAAAGAAACTGCTGGATTTTTACTGCCATTGAAGATATTTGTGACGGAGGGCCTTTTGACCTCTTGTGCTGCTGATCTCTCATAGATTTGATGCAACAAAAATAAAAAAAATAAATTAAAAAAAACAGAACATAAGAACAAAGGACAAGATGTGGGTGAGCCCACTGATAAATCATAGTCAGGTACCAGATTTATGCAATGGGTTAAATAAAAGCAAACTAAGAGCAAGATTTTTTGTGTGTTTTAAAAATCCTTTGGAAATGTTTATGGTAATGGACAGCCATCTCAAAGAAACAAAAAATTCAAAAAGCACCAATGACAGACAGGCTTTATGTGCAACACTCAACTGGAGCTTTAAGACAGAGTGGACACAACCACGCCTCCATGCACAGCTCTGAGGTGTCAGGAAAGAAATACACCAACATGAACATACAATTTAGACAATAATTTTATTTACAAACCCTACTCCTCTGTACAAGTGTTGCAGATAATGTGCTTGACCAGAGTTTTTAAAAACTTATGAGCACTAATTTCCGTCAAACCAGTGGAAAAACCTCACCCACAACAAAAAGTTGCAACGGGAGTGCACTGTTTCCACTGAAAATTATTACAAACATAACACTGAGTATAACAGACTTAAACAAATGGACATTTGAACATTTACATTTGAAAACAGTGATTAAGTCACATACAGGACCTTCGATCTGAGTACAATCACAAACAAAGGGCATGATACGGTAGAAAAGGAAACCATGACGTCACTGTCCTCTCTTAACAAAGTCGCTCAGGTCCAACACAAGAGCTTCAGTCTCAAACTCAGGTCAAAGACATTGTAGAAAAATGAAATTAAAATGAAAAAGGTGGAACCCATTTGTTTTTCTTTCAGTTTGTGCAATCAGTGACTTTTGTTCTTATGTTACACAATGAAAATCATCATTTAAATTCAATACAATGTGAATAATCAATCTGAATGATTCCTTATAGCTGTCTGCTAAGGTGGAAATTCAAAACCCATGATCAAGCCGAAACCATTTTAAAAAACCTTACTATTAATAAATAAAATTCCCATTAAAAAGGAACTGAATCAATGAATAAATAAATTCCTTTTTTTTTTTTTTAAAAGATGGCCATGTAAAGTGCAATCTTCCATGTGAGGCAGAGGTCAGAAACTGAAAGAGTCATGTTCACGGCCAATGAGATTCTTAACAGACAGGAGGGCATTCAGGCACAGCAAGCACTTCACTGTAACTGTGGAGTTACTATCTTTAATTAACCTTCTCAAACCCTTGCTGTTTGTCCGTTACTAAAAAGGCAGAACTCTTACGCCCCAAAATTTTGTGATTAGAGAGAGATTCCCAAGTCACACTTGTGCAGAAGTGCCACTGTTTCTATCTCTGAAAATGAGTTGTATTTGGCAGCTGGTTTGGCTTGTCAACAGTGGAGTGGCTGCTCGGCTGACTAGAACCTCAGGACAGAAGCTTAAAAGCGTGCAGACAAGAGGGAGACATGGCTGGGGCCTCACCTGGGGAGGAACACCGGCTTCTGGGCAAGATGCTCACGCAGCTCTGGGGATGCAGAATCGGAGTTCAGGTATCTGCCCACGTAGTCTGACCACCTCTGTGGAGGACAGAGCAGAAAAAAAACAAACACATGTATTACATATACAATAGCATACAGACATACCTTTGGACTCTAAACTGAACCGGACTAGTGATTATGGCCTTTCTAATTTGGAATATTAACATTAACGTTATCAGGGCTGGAAATTAGAGGTTTACACCTAATATAATACTGTTTGAAGCCTGACAAATATATAATCAGCCGAAATATCGCAAATATATTGGTGTAGACATATATGTACGCCAAAGATATGATGAATAAAGTTTAAAACAGTGACAACATAACACCAAAGAGCACTTATTTTTCCAATTGTAGTATTCTGGTCAGTATACTCTTCAATACACATTTTTTATGAATTATTATTAAAAATGTTTATGTTATGAATCTATGTAAACACAAAATAAAAATGGCCAGTATATAGCTGTTAGATTTTTTTTTTTTACTCCAAAATATCAAAAAGTGGCCTCAGAAATCTTTTCTATATTTTGTCTCTAAAATGTTTCCTGTATTTTGTCTTTAACCAATAAGGTTGCAGTTAACCATTCTGTTTATTGTCAACTTCTCTGTTGATCTTTTTTTAAATTTTTATTTCTTGGATAAAAAGGTCGATCATTTGGTCTATAAAATGTCAGAATATAGAGAGAAAAAAAGCCAATCACTATCTCTTGAAGCCAGGGTGACTTCTTCAAATCACTTGTTTTGTCCAACTAACAGTCCAAAACACAAGATTATCAGATAATAAGATAAAACAGTTAAGCAGCACATTCCCACATTTCAGAAGCTGGAACAAGTGAATATTCCAGCATTTTTGCTTCCTTACATTTTTAATCAACTATCAAAATAGTTTTTTCTGCTCATTAAGTTATTGATTAACTGACTAATTGTTTCCGCACTATTACCCATTGATGCTAATTTTGGGAGGACAAAATATTAGAAACATGTTACAACAAAATGCAAAACAATTCAACACCACCATTAACTCCAGCCTCAAAAAAATATTCATAACAGTCATATTTATTGCAGGGCTATAGTACTGGATGATACAGGATGTAGCTATGTAGGTGTACCTACTGACGACTTAGTGTGTGAACTGTAGATGAAAACTGAATGAGTCTTACCTCTGCCTCTGCTGGCTCATCAGAGTTCTCCTCTTCTGTGTCCAGCAGTTCCATGGCCAGACTGACAGATCCTCGGCTCTTTACAAACATCAACTACAAAGCAATCAGAGGAAATTGCCTATAAACAAAGTAGTTTAGACTGATGTACAATATTATCATTACTTTCTGGGCTTGTCGTACCTTGAAGCAGTTCTCATCGGACATAAGCTGCTCTGCTTTGCGTTGGTAGGCCCCCTCTGCTGTGGCCCTGGATGTCTGCGTGGATAGTGTGCCCCCCGTGGCTTTATTGGCACTTTCGCTCAGGTACATGTCCGTCACACGCGCACATACATCATCAGTGACAAGGTGCTGGAGCTGTGAAAGCAATAGGTTTAGTATGCAACAGCTGTGTCCACACAAATTGAGCTTTTTATGATCAAGCCCCATCAGCAAAGAGGCTATAAGTCTTACTCAATGACAGAAGGTTTACAGATACTGTTCAAATCAAATGATATAATCTTGAATGTGCTGACCTGCCGGACAATGCTCTGGATGAGTTTGTCCATGGTGAAGGCAATGTAGGCATGGATAGTAAACATTTCCCTCAGGGAGTCCTCATACTGAGCTGGCTCCATGTTTCCATCCAAAAGATTACGCACCATCTCCAGAAACACTGAGTAATAGTCCTCTACATCAACATCCACTGCAGGTAGAAAATAGTAAAAGAGTTAAGTTATATGGTGAGAAATGACAAAATACCACTACCATGGTGGTGTAGTGTTAGTGAGGATTTGAGTGCAATTATTGTACAAAGTCAAGATTAACAAAATTTAAACCACTGGTTTTGTTTTCTCACTTACTCGGCTCCTTCATCTTCAGTTGGATTGCTGGATTTTCATTTTTCTCCCTTTTGAGCCCCAACACTTCTCTTTCCTGCTCTCGCTCACGGGAATCCTCCTCAATCTGCTTCTCAGCTTGCCCGTAGATTCGTAGCAAACGAGAACAGAGGATGTGGTGAAGACGAAGGAAGATATACCAGTAGTTGTTCACGAAGAACAGGTTATAGGCATCATCTGTGCCCCGTAGCTTCTGAGCTGCTGTGTTGCTGAAGAGGAGCTTGGACTTTGATGGGCTGCTGCCTGGCAGGCCATTGTGCTTCTTGGGGCCGTCTTGATCCATCTCAAGGTCTTCTAACTTCTCTTCTTCCTCCTCCTCCACATCAGAGAGCTCACCTCGCCGTGCAAACAGCAGGTCAGGGATGAAGTGGTGGATGATCTGTTTGATCTTATACTTGTCTTCTTTCTGGATGCCCACCTGTCTTTTGACGTGATGGATGATGAGGGCAGCAGCGTCCTCCAGGATTTGGCTGTCTTCATAGGTCAGGGTCATGTGTGGGCCGCTCGGTGGCGGTGTGGCAGTTTCCTCTGATGCTCGCTCCTGGCGCTACAGGAAACAGACAGATGTAGAAGTTCTCTTATTAGACAGTAGTATTCTCTATCTAGACAACATGAGTTGGTGCCATTTAGAGCTTCAAAAAATGAATTCACCTGTGTTGTGTAAAACAATTACTATATCAAAAGCACCATCAATCACAATGAGACATTATGTTTTCCTTCTTTTGAATTAATAAAATTATTGTCAAGAGAACATGTTTCCTTACGTCATCATATAGCATCTCAATTTCATTCAGCAAGTTCTTTGAACGCAATACTTTGGTGTCATTCTGCTTGAAGTTGATGCCTTGATGGTCGAGTGACTTCAGGTAATACTTTTCATTCTGCTCCTGCCAGATTTTGTTGAAGCCTCTCTGGGCTTCTCTCCATTCCTCCTCCTTCATTTTTAATCTGAAACAGTGACAAAAAAATAAATAAATAAAAAGATGCATAACCTTAAGTGGTCCTAAATCAAATGTTATAAAATATGAACAACTGTTAAGCCCTGACCAGAGGCTGATAAGAAACTAAAACCAGACTATTAACCTTTTCAGCACTATGGGGACAGACACAGCTGGGTTCCTCTTGAGCCCGTCGATGATGTCGTGGGCCTTGTCTCCATATATCCTCTGGATAGCTTTGCGGTGAATGACCTCTGAGGAGCCGCCCATTGTGTTGTCCAACTTGAAGCGCAGCTGCTCCTCAGCTGACATGCGAGAAAGCCTCCGCTGCACTGTCTCCAGGGCTCGTATCGTGGCAAGATTGGCTTCCAACACAACATCCAGCTAAAGAGGATGAAATCACAGTGAAATTATTGACAAATTAGTTTAACTATGTCTGATTATAGCAAGTTTCCCTTGGATATCTAAATCTAAGGCTTTTCTGTGTGTCTGTCTTTTGACTCCTGAGCAAAGTGCATCATTATAAAAATACAAGAACCTACAGTTTTTACTTTGGAGTTCGAGTGGAATGAGTATTCCTCACCTCAAAGCGCTCATCCTCACATCTGTAAATGTGCTCCTCATATTGAGTCTTCTTGGAGCTCACAAATGTAGAATCCTCAGACCACGATGGAAACGACACCCACGTGTCATTCAGAACCTGCAATACGGCATTCAGTTCAATTAAAATTTCAGTTTAAGCATCCGTGTGAAGGCTCTCATTTGCAAAGCTGTCAAATTGATAGCAGGCACAAACATCACAAAACACAAAAGGCAGGAAAATAAGTAATTAAATCAAAGTGTGTAAAAACAAAAACAATGTCTAGCGTCTGCCTAAATGCAGCATGGTAGACTGACAACACAGGAAAAACAAACTAACAAAACGAAACATGCATGACCCCCCCACGTACTGGTTTCCCCGCCTGCCTCTTTCTGTTTCTCTCTCCCTGTATGTGTCTGCACATAGTAGCCCAAAAACACAACTCCTGTTTTGATTTTTTCACCCACGATTCTATTTTCACAACAACAGGTGAGCCGTGTGTGGAGGAGGTTTGTTGTTAATGAAGTAGCCTATCGAAAAGATCAAAACCAACTTGGCACCGAATTACATCGGCACCAACAGGCGCCCTTACATGTGTGACTGTCAGTACACTGCACGGGAGGGGCAGAGCGAGGGGAGATTGTGGCTGAGGTTTTTACGCTTCAGCTTATTCTCTGGGGGAATCCATGCTTTGACCGGGTACAGCCATACTTCATTATGACACGACGATGCACAATATGCAAATCGACGTATTTGTCAGTTTAAAATTCCCTGTTTGTTGATATTTATTCATACCTCTATTACTGCTGTGCAATCTCCATCTCATTATAATCTTAATAGCTACACTTAACTTGACAGTTCATGCATTATTACTTTATACTGTATTATCATCATCATCAACCGGTAAACCCACTTTGTACTTCACACTTATTTTATACTTATACCCACTTGGTACTTAATTTATTTTCTGACCTGTATTATTGTGTGTATATATATATATATATTATATTTATAGTGTATTATATTTTTTTGCGTAGTACTTCTATTCCTTTGTGCACTGACGTGATAGTGTGCTGCTGTAACAAAAGAGTTTCCCCTCTGGGATCAATAGAGTATTTCTGATTCTGACATTTAGTGTTTTTTAGACTACATACTCAATCAAGCGATTTACCAACAAATTAATCCAAAATTTAAATAATCTTTAGTTGCATCCCTACTTTGATAATAGTCAATAATAAGTAATCAATTTGGCAATTAAACAATTTGTCCACTGGAAGCACATTTTACTTGCATTTGGTGCCTGGTACAAGCACCAACTGAACACAACACCAACTCCTACTCCTGATGCAGTTGTCCAAGCCAAATATATTGATACCATTGTACCTGGTAGCCTTGTGGGAGAGAATAAATAGGTTATCATGACAGAAATACCTTTAATAAGCAGATCTCCTTCAGTGACTCACCTCTCTGCACAGCGGCGTTCTTCCTGTGCACTTGGGCTGCTGGTAGCTCTTCGGCAGTGCTCTATAGCTAGACCCCAGCCTCTTGCAGGAAGCGTAGTCAATCTCCATGGCGATGCCCTCTGTAGCACGCTCCTTGGGTAAACTCTCTGCATTGCTCGACTCCCCGTGACTGGACTCTCGGTAACCCAGGAAATTTTTGAACCATGTAAAAAGCTCTGGGAATTTTCTGTCAATCATACCACAATGTATGTGAAATAAACAATTAATAGTGAGACTACGACCCCGCTGTGGATGACAGATATTGTGTATCATTGACATAGGTAGAAGATATTTTTCAGTGATATAAGTAGTAATGTGATGTACATGGATGTTGAAACAGATAGGAAATCAATACTATATTTCATTAAAATCCAAATCTGATGAGTGCACCAAGGATGTTATATCAGAAAAAACATCAGAATATATTGCTCATTAAATACTGACACTACCTCATATTGATGAGTAACAAAATTACTGGCATAGTTGTACTTCATGTCGCCATAATACTGAATACCTGTTTGAAACTCAAGTGTTTTAGTATGGAGTTATTATTTAGTACTATGTGTATGTTTCAACTCACCCAAGAAATGGAATGACTAACTGCACCAGCTCGGCACGCGAGATAACTTCCTGGTTGAAAATGTGAAGACACCGCAGGAAGTTGTCATATGCCTCAGAGCTCCGAAGAGCCTTCTTCACCTGTTAGTGTTTTCAGTGATGACAAAAAAACTAAATTAAACTTTCCCTTGAGATGATTTCATCAGATCATTAATATTTTGGTCATCTTCTTCATCTTGTTATTGCAGGACTTTAAATAAACAATACTGGTGGTGAATATAACAATACTGACCTTCTCAAAGAACATAGTTTCAGTGCTGGTGCTGTGTTTGCTGACTTCAGTCATGCCATGGTCCTTCCCCATTATTTTAGGTTTCTTCTGCAAGGGTATAAAGAAATTACAAAATTATGATTGTTGCATGCTCCCGAAAATGTTTGATTTTGAAAATGGTAAATGTTCTAATAGAAGAGAATATTATCATTCTGAGGTTTGGATAGATTTAAATACACCCAGCTGCCCGTTTATCTAGTAAACCTAGCTAGAAATAATACAGTCTAATACATCATTCCTGCAATTAATCCTACCTTCATGAAGGTTCCAATGTTCAGATTGTGTTGAAACTGTTTAAGAGAGGTGGTGATTCAACTTTGTGGTCATTTTGGAGGCTGTAGTTTGTGGTGTAGATGGTGCTGAACTATATTTGTGAGGTGTTTTTAATATTTAGTCTACACTCATTAATATAAATTGTAGACAAATTGCCTTTGCAGCATACTGACAGAAAGAAACAGTACAAACAGCTGAATATATGCAGACAGTTAGTATGCAGATTGGTGTGTACCTTGACAGGTGGTGTGGCTCCCACTCCAGCAGGTCTCCTGATTGGCAGGCCGTTGTGGCTCAGCCTCTGTTTGTTGTTAATTAAGGGTCTCTTTACTGTGCCGCCATGATCATTACGCACCGACTCTGCCCTGTCTGGTGTAGTCTTGCCCAGAAGCTGAGAAGAGCATTAAACATCATAATCTCACCAAAGAGAGGTCACAAAAATTATTAAGGAAACATCAAAGAAAATGTGAAAATTTGGCCAACTGTTGTATAAGCTCAATATAAGAAAGTAAGGGTGCTCCGATCAAGGTTTTTGGGGCCGATCACTAATCGCTGGAAGCAGTATCGGCCGATACCGATCTCAGAAAGTATCATGAATTGACAACTGTTTATTTATTGGCAGGCAACATGTGCAACATATTACACTGTCAACCTCAACCATATAAGCTATGCCTATCCAGTTAAAATGGGCCATGCTGTAAAAGTGTGTTCACGGAGACTCACCAGTGAGCTGTTTGCATCAGGCAGGAACTGTCCAAACTCTGAGAGCAGGTCCTCCTGGTTCTTGAAGAGTCTTGCCACCTGAGTGTAGACCTCCTGCTCAGTGAGTGCTGGGATGTAGTTGCCTCCTGCCTCTTTAGCATTTCGTTGTTCCTTCTGAAAAATGTATCATAAAATTGGTGGTGAGATTACCACTGTGTATCCCGTTTTCTTTTCTCTAGCAGGCAAAACAAACACTTACGTTGGGTACCAACAGCCCTGTATATGCTACATTGCTTGAATATTTTTTTTGTATTTTCCTACCTGGTATGTGTGAAGGATTTCCAGGAAGGCTTTGTAAATGTCTGGCTGACCCTGGAAGCGGTTCTTGATCTTGTTGACATAATTTATAGCGTGGTTGAACTCTACAGGTTGGTTGTTCTGGAGAGGTGGCCCACCAGATGGCGTGCTGCTCACAGGAGTGTGGGACTGAACCGAAGGTGAGCGCGGTGAGGCGTAGGATGGGATGGAAGGGTTGGGCTGGCTGGTGGGTGTATGGGCTGGAGACTGAATTGGCTTATGGGATGACAGAGAAGAGCATAAGCATGTTATTACACTCATCAAGTAAAGCTTCAGTTTGGTCTGCAAAAAAACATGTTAGCGATATCGCTGAAACAAATCTAAAAATTAAAAAGATGACCAATAGACTTTGCCTTAATTAAAAAAACAAATAACATGGATTTGTTTACGTTGCTGGCATAATGTGTTAACCCAAACCCATAATAATTTGTTATTATGAAAGTGGCTGTGGTCATCTTTAAGCCAGTTTCCAAATACATACATAAATACTTCAATAAAAAAAAAACTTTCAGTCTGACAAAATGGAGCAATAAGAAGCCCAGTATATGTTCTAATCTATGATACATAATTCAGTGGACCAATATAGGAGCCTGTATTCTACCTTGCTGCTTTTATTTGGAGCTGGTTGAGTGGGGATGGGTGGGGTGGTGGTGGTGGTGGGGGTAGTGGTAGTTTGCGGGCCAGCCTGTGGCAGACTCTGGTGCTGGTGGTGGCTCGCAGGTTGGCTGGATGCTCCACTTACAGGGATGTTTTGAACAGAAATACCATGAGGGGTGATGTAGTGGATCTGACCTGGCGTGGTCACATTGACTAAATCGTTGGTTTGAACCTCAATCTTATACCCGGGTGGCAAGAAAGTGTTAAAGCCCATAATGAGGTCTGGATGGCCCTTAAAAAGTTGGGACACACGGTTGATGACTCCAGGAGTGTCTATGCTGTAGCAAGAGAATGAATGATAGTATTTTAGTATTGGATTCATCATCAACTGGGTCCACATATATTGTTCTGCATGTTACATGTTAAAACTTGACACACAGAAATACTATTTATGGATTTTCTCCAGCTCACCTCTGTGACTTGAACTCTTTCATAATATCAAGGAAATCATTGTAAACTTGTGGCTGATTCCCAAACTGCAGCTTCACTTGATCCAGATAGGACAAGGCATCTTCTACCTATAAAGAGAGAAAAATTATTGGCCGATTCCCCTCCTAAAACCAGACATTCTGTAACAACTGAATGCAGAATAAAAATTAATTTTGAATCAGAAAAGTCAAAAATGCCTATCAGATTAAAAGGGACCGTTCACCCCAAAACTTAACAATAAGAATTGCCCGGGGCAAGTAAAATATCACGTAGGGCAAGTAAATCTAGCAACTCATTTGCCTGATCAGTGGTCAAAAAGAATTAAACATGTATTTTTGAGGAGCTGATGATGGAAGTAGATATCTCTGTTGAGAGTTGCACATACTGATTGGGCACTCGCGAGTAGGGATAGGTACTGAAACACAGTATTCAATGGGCCCCTGGGCTAAATCATTAAAGACCGTAGTATTATCACGCTCGCTGCAGCCTCTCCTGCTGTCTGTGTCGGGCTGAGCTCCTCCACACAAACACAGCCACACCTGGAGTGAGCAGATCTATTTTCTTTCTACCAATAGTTCCTACATGAAACTGCTCACTACAAATTTGTGGATTATCTTGAGTAACCGGGTCATGATTTCTGGAAAGAGACACTGCTGTAGAATTTTTAAATGCATCTTTTTTTGGCGCTTTGAGTGCCATATAATCCCATTATATTTAAAAAAAATACAGACATCTCTATGGCTGATATCTCCAAAACGTTGCAACTCACACCAAAACAATCTAGATGGATAAAGAGCACTACAGGTAAGAGGAAAAATATGTATTTTTGATTTTGAGGTGAACGGTCCCTTTAATGTTGAAGAAGGTTTTGCCTTGTACTATGTGAAATAAACTATTTATATTTGTTTCTTTGGTGATTTTATTATCATATGTCAACACACTTGGCCCAGATGGCTGTTTTTTTTCCTTTGGTAGATATATTTTTAAGTTTGTATATTTGTCCATGTAGGGTTACCTTCAGTCGCTGAAACTGCTGTCCTTGGGTTGAAGTCATGGGTGCGGGTGGATGAGCATGACCTTGGACCACTGCAGGGCCCTGGGACTGAACTGCTAGGCTGTGTGCATGGGGACCCACATGAGGTGCAGTATTGTTATGTCCATGTCCGTGTCCATGTCCACTTGTGCTCTGAGGCATTGTAGGCACCTTTTTCAGAAAAAAGGTACTAGAATTTTAGGATCCATAAACCTTAAAGATAATCATGTCCTCAGTGGGGTTACAAAAAGTCTTGTCCATATCATTACAATTACACTGAATTCAAGGACTCTTTTTAAAACTAAATCTTGCACTGTGAAACATTCACAATGCAAGATTCACCAACTTTTTAATAACAAAGTTCAGATGCTGCTCCTTTGAGAAGATCCCATTTAACGGGCAGACAGTCAAACATACAGTGCTATTGTTTTTCTTTCATTCAATCAGCTCACAGTAAGAGCAAGTTCAAAATGGTCCGCAAAGACAAAGTTTGAAAGGCTGAGGTGTAATATCTTGTCTATCATCCTTTAAAGGCTTTGAGCCAATGTGGCTTCAGACTTATATCCACTAAAGGCTAATTTTACTGGAAATTGGTGCCTGGTAAAAGTTAATCTAAGACCCAGCTAAACATAACTGCAACTCCTGCTCCGGAGGTTGCTGTCCAAGCCGAATACATTGATACCATCATACCTGGTAGCCTTGGGGGAGGGAATACTGGATGCCGGTGGATGGCTGCATGTTGTCTGCAGCTGCCTCTATCACAGTAGGGGCCGGGGCGAGGGCCCGGAGCTGGAAGCTGTCTGCAATACCTTGCACCGGGGGACGACGTGATTGCTGTTGCTGGGGGGCAAATATTGGTTCCTGGTCCTCCACACGCCTCTTCATTGTATACGCATACTCAAAGGGGCTAAAGTGGACAAAGAGAAATGGACAGTTGTTGGGTTTTAATCAGTCTGTGAACTTTAACAGAATATTTCAAGCATTCAAGTGTGTGCAGTCACTGTACTCATTTATTTTGCAGTAAGAGGGGGACAGAAAAAATCAGGGGTAGACAGTAATACTTTTACAAATCCACATGGCAGAAATTATCAGGACAATTGTTGAATGTAACTTAAGTCAGGCTTAACCAGAGGCTCTAAACAACAATCTGAACCATAGTCCTGTGTTTGAAAAACAAGATTTTTAAATAACTAAGCTCTGAATGTAAAACCAAGCTCCTTTGTCTCATGTTTCCTCAATGTAGCCCAAGGGAAACAACTTAAAGCCTGAAATACTGGTGTTTCACAGTATTCTGAACTAACACTGGTATGAAACGTCCCATGGTGCAGCCACTACAGTGACATTTTGATATTTTCAATCCATGCAATTATTTTAAAATTAACCTTTATTAGCACTATATTTACACTTGGAAAGGCACATTGACGAACGAGACACATATTTTACAAGTGTACAAAATGTACAATTTAAACACGCAAAAAAAAAACAAACAAAAAAAACCTTTGGGGAGAAACAAAGGCAGAAACTAATTTAGTGCATCAAAGCAAAAGGCTATGAGTTAATTATTAGACAAAATGCTTGTCATGACTGACCCTAGATGGACATGCTATCATTGTTCAACAGAATGGCTGTGGCAGCTGGTTAGGGACCGTCTTTCAAGTAATAGACGTAGGTGCAGAGGGCTTCTCAGTCCTGTCATTAAGACACAATGAAGTTACCACAGTTATCAATTTTTTAATTCAATAAATCATAATGTTCAATGCACATATCATTTGCCCGATGTCTCATTTTACTTGTGTGATTTCCTTTTGTACATTTTGCATGAGCATTGTTTTAGGGAGCCTGAGAACAAGCTCATTGCCACAGACTGCTTCACTGTAATTGTTGTGCATATGACAAATAAAGAACTTAACTGATACTATAAAATCTCACTTTGAGTGTAAAACTTGTTTTTATTTTTTTAAGCATTGGCTGTGCATACCATCTTTGGCACAGTGCTTTATAACGTTCCTAATTTTTCTGAATATACATTTTTTGGTTGATATTTCATAAAACGTTTAGATGTTATTATTCATGTGGCTAAAACAGGAAAGCACAGCAAAATTGTTGAGATATTTGACAATATAAACCGGACGGTTTACATAAAAACAAAAAGACGTGTAGCCTCTCAGCGCACTCCATACATGTGTATAGAGAAAAGTAATTTATTGACGTTCCCCAAGCAAACGTCATTGCAGTTGGTCAGCGGAGAGCAGACATTGTGCCTCCGCTGCACCACCAGTTTCGAAAAATGTCTGAGCGTGCGGTATCGAGTCGCCGAGATCGTGTCTGTCGCATATCCGGCTTCAAATACTCTTTGCCGAAACGCGAAGCAAATACAGCAGACAGTGAAGGAAGGCGAAATTTGTTGACTAGAGCTACAGAAAGAGCTAACGTTAACATTTAGCTGACAGCCAACACTTTACAGGCACGTAAGCGCTGTCGCTCGCTCGCTCCGTGTAGCCCTGCCTCATCCCCTCCCCCTCTCTGCCAAACACCGAGCTTAACGCCATCCGTTGTCGGTGAGCTGACATCTTTCGCTTGTCTGATGGCTGACGTTGGCTTTGGTCCTAGCTCCAAGTTATGTGGCAAGCAAGCTAACCTTTATTATAAGCAGACTAAACGCTAACTAGTCGGCAGAAAGAATCAGTTAGTGTCTGTTTGTCACTAACGTTATCGGGTCATCGCTCAGTAAACTGCACTCCGCTTACTAAAAAAAAAAAAAAAAAAAAAAAAAAATCCAGATGAGCTGAACGTGTTGGCTAACTGACGTTACCCTTGCTGTTAGGTAGAAGCTTTCGAAAAGAAAACAACCATGCTTCCTCGCAGCTGACAACGCAGTCGGTTGCTTAGTTTGTAACATATGGGCTACAGTTACACCAAGGTAGTTAAATAAAGTTACACGGTCAGTAATTAATTCTGGCTATGCTAGCTGGTTAGGTAAGGAAGAACGCTAGCTAGCTAACACTAGCTTCTACATAACGTTACCGTCGCATTAACGTCAAGTTATGCGAGAAGTTCGACAGAAAAAGATTTAGTTGTCACACAAACTGCTTATCTGTCGTTAACGTTTGTCTCATAAAAACCCCGACCCAGGCAGTAAAATTTGATATTGCAAGAACAAACTAACAACAAAAATGCATGTTGTCAGGTCAGTCTGCTCAACGTTAGCATGCCAGCTAATTCATGGTCGCCGCTTGCTAGCCTTACTTAGACTAGCTTGACTAACTTAACGGCGCTGCAAGCTAACGTAGCCGCTACTGAAACACCACATGTTATTTCGTTGGAAGACGAAGATACACCAAAATGTTAAGCCATCACAGAAAAGCAACCGGTGTTAGATCGGTATCTGGTCTGTTCGGCAAGGTTATACAGCGGGTAGCTAAATGCTACGTTAGCACAACAACCAACCCCCATCAGTACAGGGTATCCGGCTAACGAGCTAACACTACTTGAACTTACCTCGCAGGACTGCCACCAGCAACAATTTGACACACCAGTGTAAATGGGCCCAACCAGTAAACCGCTACTCGTGCATTCACCTGGCCGTGATAAAAAGTGAAGTTCTGAGAAGTGGTCGCAAATGAAAATGTCAAAAATGAAACTGGCCGTAGTGGCTACGTCGCTAACAACAGTGTATGTATGAAGCGGTGTTCCTTGAACATAGAGGCGTGTCTAACAAGAAGGCGGGCCCAGTCTCCTCCCAGTCTGAACTGGGATTGGTCAGCTCTCCAGAATGAAAACAAATACAGTAAAGGCAGTGAGCCAGTATGTTTGGTTAAAGGCGTCAGGTTAGTTTATGGTCATGCCAAGTGCAGGTTTATCTGCACCACAGCCTTTATGTTGCACGTCTGGTACATTATAGGTGGATAATTATACTAATTCCGACAGGTATGGATTTGCCATCTTCCATGCCACTTCTAGAAAACTTTATAAAATATATGCATTATGAACTAAAGGACATGCCAGGTCTCAAAGCCTTTGACATTTGACTTTTTACACAGACACTGATCTACAGAGCTGTCTATAACTACTATATTTACATAGTCACGGCAGTAAACATAGTGGCAAAAACTGGCAGCTCTGAAAAAGGCACACATCTTTGTCCAGTAAGGTGTAGGATCAGGAGAAGTCAGTGCTGTGTTTCGTATATGGGCAAATACATACAAATAGTTAATAAAATTAAGTTACTGTTGTTTTCCAACTCATTGGGGCTCATATATCACCATTCCATGGTTTCTATCTTTCATTTTACAGTTTGTATTTCCCGGATACGTTGCCAATTTAGGATATAGATTAGAAAATGTGAGTGAAATTAGTAGTGTTTGCATCAACCTTGTAAACATTGTAAAATGAATTTGTAACATAATACTGGTCTAAAACCTTCATGTAAACATTCATTCAAAAAGTAGGGCAGTTAAAAACATTATAACTTAACATTTTGTGTGACCATAAATTAGCCTGGCTTCTTTTTTGCTTTTGATGGTAAGGAGAGAACTTGAACTTGTTAAAGTAAATGTTCCTTTTTCATTGAATGTTGTACATTGTAGGAAGAAGTGCATCTCTGTCTCAACCTCACCTGTCGAACAGTGACCACGTATTCTGCTTTCTTTTGGTGGCCAGGATTTTTTGTGTCGTCCTTTTTCGATTGCCACTTTGTGGTCACTGAGCCTGTCCTTGGTTAGGATCTGTCTCTGCTTTTTGTCTCTGACAGTAGAGAGATATTCTGCTGATTCGTCATCTTTTTTTAGGGCCAGATAACATTCTGGTCTACTCTGGCTTTTAGTTTCTTCTTTACATTGCGTTATAATTTGGTTTACTCTGATTGGTGTTTGTAAAGCAGTGTTGTTGTTGTGAGACTGGTCAGAGTGTGTCTGAGGGGGGCAGTTAGTCTCAGCACCAACTGACATAGGGGACTCTTTTCTGGGCTCAGCTCTTGGGTTTGGAGGGTTTTGGATTTACATTGTATACTGTACATCCAATTCTGTGAGTGCAGTTTACTAACTTAAATCATTAATGCTGTAAATAACAACTGGCGTTGTGTATAACAAAATAGTTTTTTTAAAGAGTAAAATGACATTTCAACTTTCCTTCTATTGCTTTATTGTCAGTAAAGGGCGACATATCCTCTGGGATACAGACATTAGAAGTCAAATTGCCAGACCTATGTCACTGTAATTCAGTGTTTTTTTTAACATCATCAGAAACTAATAGTCTTAGAAAACACAATTTTTCCAAATAAAACAATTCAAATCATTGTAAACCTGTAAGAATTTCAAAACTTACTATAGAATTAGTGACGTTTTCACTGCAAGCAGACACAGTGAATAAATAAACTAAATATACAGCTCATCACAGTGTCAGCACAATCCCTCAATCAGTGTTTCCCACTGACACTGAGACACTTCGATTTACAGCCTTTCAAATGTCTGTTTCTCCCAGAATATAAAAAACATTTTCAGGTTAGAATCTCTCCTTTAGTAGCCCGACTCATGCAGACCCTCAACCTGGTCATTTTATAAGGTTAACCCCTTGGTTCGGGAGGTGTAGGCTGTGTAAAGATATTATTTATCATGTTTATTTATCAGAGGTTTTATACGTGTAGCTTGACATCATATAGAGTTTTCTTTTTTTTTAGTTAGTAAAGTGGAAAAATAAACTGATATTATAATGTATAAAAAGATGCTTACAAAGATGCTCTTTCCTCCAATAACACTACAACTTTTTGTTTTGTTCTCCAAACTAGCTCCTTCTTACATAGTATTTTAGTTTTTTACATTTAAGGTTGAACATTTTGCTGTCTCAGACAGGTTTTTAGTTCTAAGACACAATGCACAAATTGGATCTTAAGCTCAGAGGCATCAAAGTGTCTGATTAAATATTTGAGTTATCTTAAATGCTTGTACATTTTTAAACACACCTGAATTTTATCCACACCTTTAGAATTACATTTAATTAAACAAATAATTCTAATATTGTATTATAAGTCTTTTAATATATATAAATATTTTTTTAAACAAATTGTTGTATATATTTGCTAAAACAGTAGAGCTGACAGGAAGTGAGGGGAAAGAGAGGAAGAATGACATGCAACAAGTCCCCGGACTCGAACCAGGGACGTTGCAATTACATTGTATATATATGTATAATTACAGCATCTCAGACCATTAGGCCTCGAGGGCTCCTCATATAAGCAAATTAATAATAAAGCCCCATTTTAGGGAGAATATTTTATTATGTGTCCCCTTGTCTGTGTCACATCCTTTAGTATCCTACCACTACTGGTGAGATGAGCTACAGTTATAAGGATCATTCACTGTGTGCAGTGCAGCAAATGTTTTATTTGTTTATTTTTTTTATAATCCTGTAGTGTGCTCCCACTTTATTCACTTCTCTGAAAAAGCTCAAAATATATAGTGGAATCATGTAGCCAAACAGGCAAATGTAGCGCTGCATATTCTGACAGATCATCGTCGAGTAGCATGTTTAGTAAAGGAAGATGTTTTGAAGAAATATGTTGATAGTTGTCAAAATCACTCCTGCTGCCACAGCTGAGGCCTGTTCTGGAGCTGCAAGAGAAGAGAGGAGATGTTGAGGAGTTGCATTTACAGCTTTTTATGGGCCAGTACTCAGTATTTTCCTCCAAAACAAAACCTTCACAGCAAACTTAAAAGATAAAGAAAAAGGTTTTGCTTGCAGATATACTTTACAAATTTGAATTCACCTTGCAATTAATGTAATTCACAGGTCAGTGGATTGATATTTCATTTCATGAATTATCAAAAATAAAATAAAAACTAAGAGATGGAGGCTTGTTTAGGAGATATCCTCTTACCATGTGAGGTGGTGGTGCTCTGGGTAGGTTTGGTAGTTTTAATGGTAGTAGTAGTAGTACTTTTAGTTGTAGTTGGTGTAGTAGTGGTTGTAAAAGTGGTTGTTGTGGATGGTGCAGGAGTGGTGACCACAAGGCTAATGGGCCCCGAGCGGATGGTGTAGGTGCTGGTAAACAAACTGCTGACCAGTGTTTTCTGATCAAGGGAGCGGGTACACAGAGTAGGGCACTTCTGAGAGGGCATGGTGGCGATGCACAGATTGACTGTGCACTGGATAAACATCTACAAAATACAAAATAAATAGAGTTAGCGGTGTGGAAAGAGGTTGATGGAAAGTCATTCATTTTGCAGATCAACCAAAATACTGAACACACTGATATTTTGACCTGATGATGGTGCTAGAAGAAAAGTTAAGGGATCACCAAAGTTATTACAATTCATCATGTGGGGAACATGAATGTGTGTACCAAATTTGAAGGCAATCCCATCCAATGGTTGTTAAGATATTTCAGCTCTGACCCAAATAGGTGGACCAACTGACAGACATGCCATGCAAAGAGCCACATTGCTATCGTGGCAAAATATTTACACAAAACAGCGAATCTACAATGAGAAGTGTAATTATAGACATCTAAGAATCGTCCCAGCTGTTTCAGATGGCTTAATTGGGGCTAAATAAAAACATCCAGTAAAAAGTTTCTCAGCACTACTGTGGCCTGCATGAGTGCCTTACTTACTCAAATAGAACTATTCGCCACAAAGTCTGAATATACTGTAAGTACAATATGTAAAATTACTTTTCTCCTCAGACTTGTCTTGGAAGATTTAAAACAATATCCAGAAATGGAGAAGTGCAAAAATGTATTGTTTGTGTTGCATGAAAGTACAGACCTTTGATCCTTTGTTCTCCATGGTGCTCAAATCAAGGCGGTAAACCTTGGAATTGGTTTGTGTTGTAATAATCTCTAATGTGCTGTTGGAAGCTGTACACCTGAAAGAAAAAGAGTGAGAGAACTGTTGGAATTTATATGATATGCTTAAAATTCAGATGTGACTTCTGCAGCCAAAACAGAGTCAATATTTCTTTCAGACTATTTCATACAGTATCTGTCCTCTTCAAGATGGTAACCTCAGACTATTATAGGAAACAAGCCAATTGTCACTGACCCTTGCTGCAGAATGGGGTGGGTTTCTACGAAGTCCTCCGTCGCAGACTCAATACAATTGCTCACTATCATCTCAGCTCGAGCAATGCTGCAGTTGGACAACACATAGAGGTCCAGCTGCTTGATCCTGGACCCGATGGCAGGGCTGTTATTAGAGGAGCTGGTGGAGGTGCTGTTACTCTTTGATGTTGATTCCGCTTCCCGACGCACTCGTCCTGGCGAGCTATTGAGGGAACGAAACTTGGGGACGCGTGTGAATTTTGCCAGGGGCCCCTCTCCTGGGAGGTGAAGTTCTATCCAAAAGCCAACCCGACCGAAGGTCTCCGTCTCTGTGGGCAGGCCGACCTTGTACTGCGGCCCCTTTGCCTGGACTCCGGGGATACGGCAGACCAGAGGGAGGATGAGGGAGGGCAGGCGGCTGACCATAGTGTACGGACGCACACTTTGCAAGGTGTTGGTGTAAACCAGCTCTGAACCAGAGTGCTGAAAAAAGTAGAGGATGAGGAAGAGTATAGTCGCAATTCACATTGATCTGAATAATCTGTAATTGCAAATTATTTTTTACTTTAACGAGTAACGTAACACCATACTGAAAAGCAGTGTTTTGCTGCCCTTTCTGTTTGAAATATTCCAGTCTGTTTTATCAGTTCTGTGTGCTCTGTTACACCTGTAACCATGCCCAACAGTGTCCTGCAGTAAACCTGTATAAGTAGACGTTAAACCACTTGAGGCCCCCTGTTCTCTCTTTTTTCAGTGCACTGGGAGCAAGATTTATAGAGATTTTATGATTTTTATTGTGTGTGTTTACATCCACATCTGATTGAACGATTGGTTGATGAATAGCTTAGTCGACCAACAGAAAAGTCATTTTTTAAGCAAATTGCAAAACATTCCCTGGTTCTAACTTCTCAAATGTGATTTTTTGCTGTTTTTCTTTGCCACATATGACAGTAAATTGAATATCTTAAGGTTTCAGACAGTTATTCAGACAAAACAAGCAAATTGAAGACATGAAGACACATTGTGGCCTATTGTGAGTGCCCTTCTTTTTTTTTTTACTATTGGACTGCAAAATTAATCGAGAAAATATTCTGCAGATGATGATAATCTATAATGAAAATAAGTTAGTTAGTTGCAGCCCCACATCTGATATGATTTAAACACAGGCCCTGAGGGCTAAAAAGGGCTACACTGTTCAACTCAAATGGATGTGAACACCACCAAACATCCAAAAATGTATCTAAGTCAGCACTTTAGCATCATAGTCATTGTTTTATTTAAAACCTAGTGTGCTGGAGTACAGAACCAAAGCCATGGAAATTAGAAAATCCTGCTATTTATGGACTGCAATGTATATAAAAAAGTTTTTTTTATTCTTTTAAAAATTGGTAGGTACAGGAGGTGTAGGGCAGGAGGGGTTAGAAATATTTTAAGTCTAAGAAAGAAATTAAAGACAGAACAACAGAAAGATAGAAATGTGGAGCATGTTACCACAGTCTTGGTGCCGCAGCCATTCAAGGAGATGCGTGCAGTCAAGTGTGTGTTGTTGTAGGTGACGGGACAGGTGGGGCTGTTGAGCTGCAGCTCGGCCAGGTTGATGTTACTCAGGGAGTCGACAGGGAGCAACAGAGTCATCTCTGTCTTCTCACACTTTAGCTCTGCAGGCAGACAACAGCGGATTCTTATATTATTAATAAATTCTTGCACACAGACATAATTACTACACTCAAAATTTGAATACAACAAAGTGTAATATTTTCTCAACCTGTTCCGGCAGGTAGCGTCCTCATCTCCCCTGAAAAGATTAAGAAAGGCATATTTCAATAGTTAATATTTTCTGAGAAACCTTGCTGTGAGGTTAGGGGTGGTGTATTGTGAGCTACAGTAAAGCATAACTGGCATTCATATGATGTTTCTAGGCAGCTGAAGGTCTTACTTTGGTACAGCCACACGCATCTGGGCTCTGACTGCAAACTGGAAAGACACAAAATGTAAATCAGACCACGCCATGTACTAAATATCTGTTCAAGATATGGACTGGCAGTGTAAACAGGTGTGCATGCGAATAATATACTGTAATGTACTTATACTGTAGTTACATGTTTTGGATAGTTGACAGTATAGATACAGGAATGCAACATGGAAGAATGAGACGGCGGGGTATGGCATGAAACAAAAGTCCAGCATAGGCTTTTGAAATACCTGCATAGTTTTGAGTATTTTTTGAAGTCTGCCATATCATCTTACTTTAAATCATTATGTGTAGATGTGGGTGATAATAGCATTTTTCAAATGATTCTGAGGGCTTTAGTTCTTGTTTGTGGAAACAGGAATCAATCCCAGTGTCCCAAGAATCATGTCTTAACTTTGTGCTGTCGACCTTTTAGAGTCTTGTGAGAAGTAACTAGCAAGTGAGTAGCATAGATTTGTAATTAACTATGTTTTACTATTATATAAACACACATATATACTCTAGGGGTTTTAGTAAAATATCAGTTAAATAAGAATACTTCTAACTAAGTAGGACATTCTAGTACATTTTACACCACTATGTTTTTAGCACATTACTGGTACTAATTACTAGTAACTGCATTATAGTATTTACTGTATAATAAACAAAGAAAATATATCATATGTATTCTGTAAATAAAATAGGTATTCTAATTCAGATCATACTGAAAAAATCTTTTCATACAAACTTAATATAAATTTCAAGAACTTTCTCACTTTTTTCTTCTGTACCATAATACCTTAAACACATCAGTATAACTGACATTAATGGTACATAATCAGAATAAGTTACTCAGTTCAGTTTAGTACACCACTTACTACAGGTCTGATGAGGTAACTTGTTACAATAATAGAATAATTTTTTTCCTTAACTTCCGTCCTGCTCATGGAGGGCCAGAGTGTGAATCACACCACTATGTCTGGCAGCATCAGTGCCATTCAGTTCACAGAACAACCAACCTCTTGGTATTCACAGCAAAGCAGATGGGCAAAAGGCGGGCCAGTTGGTTTTCGGAGCGGACCCAGGCCATGGTCATCGTTGCCAGGGAGCCGACTGATTTGAAACCAGTCCTGTAGAGTTCAGGGGGGCCAACCACTGCTACCTCTAAAACACTGCAAATATAGAGAGGAACTTTTAATTTTAACTTTCATGACTGTATTTGTAACAGTTGCTTAAAGAGCCTGTACACCCCTGGAAAACCCATACAGGTGATTTTAATTATTGTGCCTGATTAGACCTCAGGTCCATCTTAAATCACTCCCTTGTTCACTCATTCACTCCTGCATACACAATAGACACTCAACAGTTTGCTCTGCAGTGAGCTGTAAATTGCTATTTCTATTATGAATCATCGTCATTTTGCGTCATGAGTCAGGTGTAGAGTCACACAACAGTAATTATTTACTTATTTCAGTCCATTGTGGGAATTTTTGAGAGCACTATATATAAAATTTTATACACTCAAAATCCGGACACTCAGATGAAGTGACGCACCTCTCCAGCTGTGACATAAAGTTGACGGTGAATTTCACCTCCTGGTACGGCAGGACAAACAGCGTGGAGTCCTCTATGGGGGTCTCACCTGTTGCCACAGGTTCATCACTGCAGCTGGAAGTCGACTCCTCCACTGGAAGGAAGGAGAATAAGAAACATTTGTATAACTCAAAATTATAACAGAGGACAGGAAAAGGAAGGACTAAAATGGGACACAACTTAAAAACTCCAAATATTCTTTAACCAATACTGTTTTTTTAACTCTCTGTAGTTAATTATCCCTATTCTGTATGTCTATATGTTTGCTTAATGACATATAGGCAACATTAATGCCGCTATTATCTGATTGACAGACTCACCAGTGAGAGAGAGGTGCACAGGGACAGAGCTCAGGGGTTTGTTGTCTGTGGCGTAGCTTATTTTGGGCACAGGAATCAGGTCCTCCGCCATCAGGTAGATGAAATACTGTCCTGCAGGTGCTTTTCCAGTGAATGTCAACATGCATTTCTCCTGGTGAGAAAGAGTTAAGCCAAACAGAAATAATTTTAATGAACAAGGTCCACAGTATGATCTGTGGGTTATTCAAAGTAACTGGGCCATTGTTTCTGGACAATGTTGACTTTTTGAAATGTTATTTGCCACAGCACCCACAGGGCTTTCAAGCCTCTGCTAGAACATTTGAGGGTTGGAAAACACAGTAACAATAAAAGATGAAAAACAAAGTGGTCACTCTTGTTCTGTTTATAGATTACTATGAGAAAATCTCCACTATTTTATAATATTAACAAGATTTGTATAATTAGCAACATAAGGATACAGACTGAATATTATGAGACATTTTTGTAAAGGTGAGATATATGTTGTTTAAGTTTATATCATGTCAAACAAAGACATAAATCGCTGCAGCTACCTCACCTGAGACAATATCCAGACTGCAATTCCACAAGCTCACGTAAGTTATATTTAGGCCAACTGGACGGCACAACAGGTGAAAGAACAAAGACTTTCTCCTTGTATACACTGTTTCCCTGAGTTTACATGCATGTTTGACCCCAAAACATCACAAAACAGGAAGAAGCAACAATTCAAGATGAAAAACAGAGTGGCCATTTTTGTTCTGTATATAGGTTACTATGAGAAAAATGTGTGATTGCTAAAGGATGAATTTCGGATGTTTGAGGTCAAAGGTCCAGACAGTGTATGTGGGTCTCATACTCTAAATTGATGAAGGTGTTTCCTGCCACTCGTGGACACACCAGTGGTTTTCACTGAGCAAATTATGTAAATAAATAAAGTGGTTCCATCAATTTATACTGCAGAAATAATTTCAATGATCAAGGTCCACAACAAGCTTCAGTGGGTTATTCAAAGTACGTGGAATACTATTCCTGCTGCTGCTGGTTCAGTGTAACTTAACTTCATCCTTTCACCTTCTACACGATCAAGCTGTACAGTGAGACAAGGAAGTCAACACACTGTTGAGTGCTGGAATGCAAAATATGATGATTTATTTATTGAGACTGCTGCTGACTTCTATTGCTAATCTTGTTCTCCTCCATTGCTGAGACAGCTTTGTACATAGCAATCTCTCAAAGTAAGGGCAATGTTTCCGTTTCGCTCTGACATTTCAGTGGTTGAGACAGTTACTAGAAAAGCTACTTGGTTACTTTGCTATTTACTTTACACTGCCAAAATTATACTTTTGATCAAAAGTTACACGTACCCACCTCAGTAACAGAATATGGATTTATATCCAGTGGTGTTAAGTAACTAAGTACATTTACCCAAGTACTGTTTTTAAGGTATTTTCACTTTTAACGTTTCCATTTTATGCTACTTTATACTCCTACTTCACTATATGATATATTCTGTTTATTCTGCTACATTTATCTGACAGCTACAATTACTAGTAGCTTGGCATATAGATTTTTACATACAAAACATATGATCAGCCTCTAAAATAAGATGATTTGTTTGAGACCAAAGTGCCCAACAGTATATAAAGTGGTTCAAATTAACTCTGCCTTGACCAACTACAACAGTACATTACAAGTTCATACATCAGCGACAATAATCCAATAATGTAATATATAATAGTATAACACACTTTTACTTTTTACCATATAAGTAAATTGTGCTAATTATACCTCTAGTTAAGTATACATGTCATTGCAGAACTTGTACATTTGCACTGTGGTATTGATACTTTTACTTAAGTAAAGTATCTTAGTACTTCTTCCACCACTGTTTATATTATATAGGCTGCCTATAAACATATCAGATCATATACTTTAAATACATAGATTTTTTTTCTGAATACTATTTCCAGCAGGGGGTGAAGCTGGATTTTCTGATTCTGATGCTCATGACACATAGAAGATACAATAAAGTAACAATTCATCTTTAAAAAGTGAAAACATTTTTTTTAATTGATTAAACTGCCCATAAAAAAGAAAAAAAAAGATCTGCCAAAACTCACAGTTACAGATGAAATGTTTAAATAATTGCATTGTGTTATTGTGTGTACTGAAGTTAGACTCACCTCATCCAGCTCTATAAAAGAGTGCTGAGGGCAGGTGCGGCACTCTCCCTGTTCTGGGCGGGCAAAGCGGCATCGCACCGTGTCACCATCCAGGTCTTTCACCGACAGATAGAAGTGGTGAGGGCAGTTCACACGGGCCCTGATCCCATTACACAAGCAGTGTGCAGGAACAGAGAGAATCACAAATCACAAATACAGTCACAACAAGTGGATACAGTAAAATCTGTACAACTGAAAAACACGTCGTAACAGTAATTGGTGTGGTGCTGGTGTCTATTTCTTGGCCGGGACCAGTAACTTCCAGGAGTCTCCGCTGGTTGTCTGGCAACTGATTCTAGCCAAGAAATTATCCAACACATAACCCCCTAAAATGCTGAATTGTCGTTTATATACGTCGGGTTTTGTCTGGATTAAACAAACAAAATACGTGTTAATTAGTGTGCTTTAGACGCACTGGAAGGCGGATTTTGTTACTGTTGGACAGAGCCAGGCTAGCTGTTTCTGCAGTCGTTATGCTAGGCTAAGTTAACTGGCTGCAGATGCTAAGCTAGCTTCACATTTACCATATAGAGTCATAGGCCCATAAATCCTCTCATCTATAATTTAACTAGTTAACTCTTGATAGGAAAGTGAATAAGCTAGTTCCTATAATGTCAAACTATTAAAAGTGCAGACATTTAAGGGTCAGGGTCAAGCTTTGTACGAGCTTAGACCATAGACTGTATAAACGGGCAAAGACTATTCAGGTTTGATGATGGCTTTTTGCCATGGCTGACTTAAATCTGTTTAATGTAAGAGCTTTTTCAGTATCCTTGACTTGTTCAACCCTGTGTAACTTATATTTCTCTCTTTAAAGCCCTAATTTTCCTTAATTTTTCTACTGGTGTCCATGCTCTGCCTTTTTTTTAAGTCCAAAATTTTGTGTTTTTGATGTGCAAATTAAATAAATGTGTTGTAAATAGCTGAGTGAATGTCTGAATGAAGTAGTCTGGCACTTTTGGAGACTGCATGCAAGTGTGTGTGTGTGTGTGTGTGTGTGTGTGTGTGTGTGTGTGTGTGTGTGTGTGTGTGTGTGTGTGCATTACCTTAGTGGAGGAGGGAGAGCAACAAAAGCAGGTTGGTTGAGTCTCCCGCTGTTTGCCCGAACTGTTGGTCCTGCTTTCATTGATACATACAACTCTGTGTTGGACCTAAACATTTGAGAAAAAAAGTGTGTATTAGAGTAACTGAAACTCATTTTATTGATCTTAGGCTACTTGATGTCGCCTGATTCAAATCATCACATCAAATGCCCCATTAAATAAAACAAATAACAGAGATCAATGAAACAAGACAAATAATAAGTAGAGCAGAGTAAAACAAATGCTTGGAGGACTTATTGCACATGCAGCTCTTGACACACAGACAGTACACATTGCATTGTACCTAAAGGCAGGATTACTACATGAATACTAAAGAAATAAAAGCACTGTGCACCAGGCAAAACAAATCATGAGACACTAATCAGAGTGAGTGACTTTTAAAAAAAATAATAAGGCACAAGCATTTTTCTCATTAAAAATGTCCCTTCTTACAAATGAGAAAGAAAAATCTTAATCTCCACTATTTTATAATATTGATTTTAAGATCTGTGTAATTTGCAACATAAGTATGCAGACTGGATATTATATGACATTTTTGTAAAGGTGAGATATATGTTGTTTCTGTTTATTATGTATTGATTATGTATTTATATTCTGGAGGGAAAACTAAAATGGTCAACTTTAGTTAACTTTAAATGCCAAGTTTTTATCATGTCAAACAAAGCCATAAATAGCTGCAGCTACCTCACATGAGTTATATTTAGGCCAACTGGAAGGCACAAAAGGTGAAAGAACAAAGACTTTCTCCTTGTAAACACTGTTTACCTGATTTTACGTGCATGTTTGGCCCCAAAACATCACAAAACAGGAAAAACCAACAATTAAAGTGTTGAGTGGTATTTTTTGTTCTATATATAGGTTACTATGAGAAAAATGTGTAACTGCTAAAGGGTGATGAATTTCAGATGAGGTCAAAGGTCCAGACAGTGTATGTAGGTCTCATACCCTAAATTGATGGTGGCGTTGTAACTACTGGGGACAGTTTTCTGCCACTGGCGGACACACCAGCCAGACTTGGGTTTGGTGCCGATGAAAGGTAATGAGGTAGTGTGAACCAGACAGTCCTCCCCTACAGCACAGAGTCCAGACAAAGCTGGACAAGGACTGGGAGCGATGGCACTGAAATGAGCCCGCACCTGCAAGAAGCAGAGAGGCAAAATGACACCAATTTTCTCCCCGAGCTGAAGGAATTCAGCTGAGAATCAAGAACCTGTCGGGTGAGCTCAGTCTGTCCTAACTCACAGACATTTGCAGTCATTACATGAACATGTAGTTCATGAGGTATTAGAGTACTGAAGCAAAACACAGTATCCTTAGTTTAACTGTTAAATCAAGATTAATCATTCATTAAATTGTCATATATTAAAAAAGTAAGGGTTAGTATTATGTAATTTTAAGGGATTATATCGTGTCTTGATGGAGGCACTAGTAATTAAAAAAAAATGTCTCCCTTTTCTGCTTTGCACATAGTTCACAGGGATATTAATGGGTTTAATATGACCATTAAACAATGAGTGAATAGATAACAATAAATCTTACTCAATTTCACAATGAATTATACTCAACTGATTTTTAACTAAAGGTTCTGAGTTACTTTTTCTGTTAAAAAGGCAAAGACCATGAGCCTTGTAACATACACTTAAACTGAGAAATAAATGGTTTGGGGATATAAATTGTTCAATAAGTGGTTCCTGACAAATTTCAAAGTGGTAAATAAAAAGGGATTATTTTAAAAGCATATGTAAAATTAATACTTTCTTCCTCTGTTAATGAATCCCTGAACACCTTTTTTAAAATAGGTTTTAGTTAAGGAAAAAATAAATAATAAGGTTATTTTAGGGAATATAAGGTTTGTAGAGAAAAAAAAATTACAATGGGAATTATGAGAAATACCTTCAAAGTTTGGATGGTTTTGAACTACAGATTTCTAGATGCAAATAAGATGATGCTGTGGTTATGAAATGATAACTTTAAATTCTTTTTTAATTTTAAACAGCAGAAAAATGGTCTGTATTTGTTCACTGTCACCTCGGATGGCACAAACATCTCAATAAATACTAGAAATGCAGCAACTGAAATGTGTTAGAAGGGCTATTTGCAAAGCGTTTTGACAAAAACGTTTTTTGGGGAGAGAAAATGTTGCCCACCGTATTCCCTCCATTGCTGTCCAGGGGCACAACATGGACTGTCAGCCCCAGAGAAGAGGCTTCGCAGGCCCGGCCTAACAGGAACAGAGTCAGGCCCTGCCACAGGATACTCAGTTTGAATCTTTCCATCATTGCAGCTCCTCAGTCAGACGGGAAGTCTGAACATTTGGGAAAATACAGAGACAAGGTTAAGCAGTCAGGACTCATTATAGGATGTTAAAGATGATATTTTCACTGTATATAAAGCTGAACATGTTGTTTGTAAACTACAACAAAGCTTAATTTGGGTACATGTAAACCTACGTAATCTAAGACCTACCCAGCGAAAGTCTTGACACTTTCTGAAACAAGGCTGTTGTTTGACGTCCGTGAGAGGAACTATAGTGTGACAGGACGTTATAGAAACACTCAATTAGTCTCTTGAAAAGAATGTGAGGGGGATGACAGATGAGTTTACTGATCTGAAAATTATAGCTGACAGGAACAGGCATCTCTGCAATTCATCGTATGTCACGTGCAATCTATCTATAGTATGTGACGCCTGATGTGTATAATAAAGAGACTAAAGCATCAAAACGTCACCACAGTGGTAGAGTGACCATTTTGTCAGAGCCACAAATCAATGAACAATTCGATTTATTGTTGAAATATTTTGCAGAACAATGTGATAAATGATCTAAAGATTAGAGATATATTCACTGATAGATCAGTATCATCATTTCAGTCAGGACAGTTATTTCAACATGATATGTACCACCAGAACCATGAGATACATGATACTTACCCAAACATGAACACAATATTTATAGAAGCATTTAAAAATTCACGTATAACTAAATGCTAACGTTGGGGACTCGGGATGTGGAGGGAGTTGCATTGCACAACAGCAGGTTGCCAGGAATGTTTAAGCTCAGTGTGATAGTGTGCACAGTGAAATGAGTGCTACCCTGATCACGTGGACCACCTTGTTGAATGAGATTGGTCGTGGACATGTATAATTGGACGATACAGGGAACACGTGACTATTACATGACTACTGTGCTGGCCTGAACTACCGTGATGCTTATTATATGTCATGATGTTATTATTTTTCAAGATATTTTCACTGGTGAAGCAAAATGTAACACAAATAATTTAACAGAAGTTGACACAACGGAACAAAATTACATTAAAGAGACCGTTCACCCCAAAATCAAAAATACATATTTTTCCTCTTACCTGTAGTGCTATTTATTCATCTATATTGTTTTGGTGTGAGGTGCTGAGTTTTGGAGATATCGGCTGTAGAGATGTCTGCATTTTTTGAATATAATAGGACTATATGGCACTCGGCTTGCGGTGCTCAAGGCACGCAGGTAGACACGAGGGAACGAACATACATTAAGACACATAGTACATACTACAACTAGTAAAAAGACACTATTGGCTGTTTTTACCTGTTTTCTGGTATTTCGTTACAAATATTATTTGTCGAATTAAAAGTAAAAACTTTTTGTGGTACACATAGGCAGTTGAGTGGTTAAATCCTAAATTTTAAATACAACTTTAGCTCTCCATCTCTCTACAAATAATATTTTTTGGGTCTGATTGTTGGTTGTGAGTTTTAAATATCTGCATTTCAGTCAGTTCTATTCTTTTAGTAATTGACTTTCCTCGTCTTAAACTCTTAACTGATAACTGACTGGATGTTCTTAACAGAAACTACCCATTATTGTTTGTGCATTGTCGTTTCTTCTTCTATCACTAGAAGACACAGGTTTAAACCAATAAGTGATTAAGACTTTTTGGATTTTGGATCAGGATCAATCTCGAGGAGCTAAACCTGTATCATCTTTTAAATCACTTCTTCTTGAATTGATTTGCTTTTATATTGCTTCCTTCTATTATTGTACAACTATTGTCCATGTTATTACTTATCCTCTTCTTTAACATTTTCTTTCTTTTGTAATTTACTCATAATTATTGACTAACATAAAGGACAAATACTGCGGGGGCCTGAACCAATAAGGGCACAAAAGACATTTTTTAAATTTCAGTTTCAGTAACAATATGCAGGTAAAATAACAGTTAAACAAAAAACAAACCATCCATCTATTTTCTGTTTTTAGTATAACATGCCCAGTTCAAGTACTGTATTAGATTTTTAACATTTCTATTGTTTATCTTTTTACCTTAGATAAGGCTGATCGATGGGGTCCATCGTATATTTTCGCCCGGAGCCCTTTAGCAGGTTAATCTGGCACTGATCTTATATAATAGGATGTGTAGTGCTTGTATATTATCGGGAATTGTAGTACATTTCAATTCAAGTTATTTATATAGTGCCAATTCATAACAAGTTCTCTCATTGCACTTTTCCTATAGAGCAGGTCTAGACCGTACTCTTTATATTTGATAACCTTTCAAGTTATTTGAATTAATTTTGAAACATGTGGCAGTAATATCAGTTGTAACAGTATGAATACAAGGGTAAAAAGGTCCAATGTTTTGAGAAGTGATTGAATATTTCTGTTATTACAGAGCTTAACTGCCCATGTCTTTTACTATAGTTCTCTTAAAAGACGATTTCCAGGTTCAAAATGACGCATTTTAGGTGCATGAGGGAAAATATTCACACTCCGTTACAAGACACTGGTTGGCTCCCTAAAAAAAACATGAAAAATCCTCTCTGCTCAGCTCTTGTTCTATGAAAGTTTCAGTCATACAATCATTTTGTTACAAAATGTCCAATCTTGCTCTCCAGGAAGCTTGTTTAAAAAGTTACAGAAAAAGTTCTGTGCATTTCTACAAGCAAGTCTGAAAATATTTTGTTACCCAAATAATTATACATAATTGTGTAAAATCTTTGCGTGTACTGAACCCTTCAACTCATAACGCATACAGCAAACATATCAAAGGGAAAGCAAACATATCAAAGTGAAAGCAAACATATCAAATACATAAGTTAATTAAATCCTATTACCGTAAGCAACCTGCCACACTTCGTTCCAAAAGCTTCGAAGTTCCACCTAATATTGAGGTTTTATCTGGCACCAAACAAGTGTTATGAGTTTCCAGTAAACATGTTCTTCCTATATAAGTCTTAGGGAATTAAGGAGGAGTTAAGCTACATTTGGGCAGAGACAGAATGGTGTTAAACTGGCTCGACCACAGACCGTAAAAGAGGTATGACTAAAGCTGCATGTCAAGAGGAGGGATTTGTGAAACTGAATAATCAGTTACCAACATCTCACATAGTTCCCATTTAAAATGGCTTGCATAGCTTTACCGTCAATGCAGTGTTTGTGTGTCTGACACCTGCTGTAACTCACTGATCTGTTAACAAAGACAGAAAAAACAACCAAAACAACTGTAATGACGGAGACATTTATTTATTTGAAAGAGAAAACAGGTTATATTCTGATATTCTGATGATAGTACAATGGTCATCAAGTTCTGCCCTCAACCCTGTTCAAATGGTGTTGATAGCAAAATTGCGGTCCTTTCCTGCCAAAAAGTGCTCAGGGTCCTTTCTAGTTGTCACATGATATTATTCAACAAGACTAAGTCTCATTAAGACATTTTTTTCTGGTCAAATTTCTAGTAAATATTAGACAATTTTACAACAACTCCACACCCACATTAGCATCAAGCACCATTTATGTTTGGTCAGAAAACAGAGTCAGTCCCAGCCTAAAAGAGGAAAGGTGTTCATTCAGGAGGGAAGTCCCTGGAGTTTGGTCAGATAAGGACAGGGAAGACCTTCTGGTGCTTTGGACCTTCTCTCAGGTAGTTAGGGACAAAGAAGGCAGCCTCCTTACTCCTTATACTGCCTATGAATGTGGCCGGAGACCCCACATCGGTCCATTACTGGCCGTTTTTCACGTTGAGCATTTTCTCCTGAAATAAAAACAAAAACCAAAGAGCCAAAGAGTCAGCATACAAAGTACGGCAAACACCTTGCATAATTAAAATCATCTCTATACTGACTGCAAAGAAACAGTGTCATTCGTATGAGGGGACAAAGAAACATACATTTGACAAAAAATAATAATAAAAAAACAAAATAAAAACTAAATCCTCTCACTTTGATCATGGTCTCCAGCTTTATGGCATCAGCAGCGAACTTGCGGATGCCATCAGACAGTTTCTCCACAGCCATGCGGTCCTCGTTGTGCTGCCAGCGGAAAGCCTTCTCATCCAGGTGGATCTTCTCCAGATCACAGACCTTGGCTGCAAAAACAAACCATCAAGTTCAAGGTGGAAACAAGTGCATATGCTTATACTTTTCAGGTTTTACATATTGTTGCAAAAAACTTCAAAAGAGCAGATTTCCACCACTACAATCTCATAATTTCCTAAAGAACAAAAATGACTGTAGTGTCTGTAAATATATTGCAGGGCTGGTAATGTTAAAATGTGGTATCATCTACACCAAATGTTTAAGGTGTTGCCTCTGTAGGTGTAGTTGGTTTTAACGCATAGCAGATGATTTTAATTTCATCTTCATGCATGATTTTCCACTCCATTTCCTGATTAAATGAAAATATGTATTCATAATAATGCAACTAGGTGCCAGACTATCTATGTATGGTTATGTTACCAATATTTTGACTTTGATACCACTACCAAGCTTAGTATCATGATACTTGATGCTGAAACGATACAGATTCAATACTCCATACCTAATAGATCAGAAACAGAATGTCCACAAGGGTTGATCTTGGGTCAAATGTTAATATACTATAGACCTGCCCTACACAATGCCCATGTATTATTCTATAAATAGTTCCAAAACTACAAACCATGATTCTACCAACAGGCCATTTCCACTTAAACGTTACTCCAAACCCAATCACATTTGATTTGTTTTTAACAAGGGGCATCATGTTCATTATGGGCAAAGTTAGGTTCAGTTAGGCCTGACATTGATATGCTATGTATCTCATAATTTAGCTGCTCATCACCATCCTACCAATTGGCTAGCCAGCTAGCTTATTCGCTAACCTGTTGTGTTTTGAACTCCTTGGAGAGGTCTTGGTGTCTATCACTGAGGTGCTTGGCGAGGTTTGAAGTGTTTCGTCCTTTGTGCAATACTGTTTTATATCACCTTTTGCATAAAGGCTTTGTTATGTCAGTGGGTTCTCAATCAGCGTCGGCTCTGTAGGCAAAGTGGTCCTACAGTAGACTTTGGCAGCCTGTTTTGTTAACCAGTACAAGGCGTGGAGGTATTATTTCTGAAGATGACACACTGTTGTCAGTAGTAGACATGTTGAGGCAGAGGCATTGTGTGCATGCGCACAGGCGCATGTCCCTGGACCACAGACCGTACAAGCGCCTGACTTTGCTACCTTGCCAGTACTGCTGAGTGGAGATTCAGACAAATTCTACATTTCATCCTCTCGATCACTTACACCGGAGACACATTTGACTGACAACAAGTACCGTTTTTAATACCAAAAAAAAAAAAAATAACCAAATTTCGGTATACCGTGCAACACTAATGTATGTAGTCAAATTTCTTCCCTTTTTATGTTTCTAGCTCACTGAATGTCCATGCACAATGAAAATAAAACTGGTTATGTTATTGATGATAGCAGTATTTTGCAGAAAGGCACCCTCTGATTCACAGAACAGTACCTTTCTCCACACTGAGCATCTCTGTGACGGTGCTGTGGTCCTGGCTGAGCTCTGCAAGCAGCCCAGGGGAGATGGTGAGCAGATCACAGCCTGCCAGGGCTTTCACTTGCCCCGTGTTTCTGAAGGAGGCGCCCATCACCACGGTGCTGTAGCCAAACTTCTTGTAGTAGTTGTAAATCTTTGTCACACTCAGCACACCTAGGGAAGGAGAGGGGAAAGATTTTTTTTTTTCTGGTTGTACTAGATTTAACCCATGGATCTTAGGTGTGTCACATGCCTGTGTGACAGTATGCAGCCCTCAAATTCAGACACTGCAGATGGAACACATATTTGGCATGTACGTTAGTTAATCAGTTGAACAGGAAGGACAAATGGCACAGAACACAATGGCGCGAAGCAGGCAAGCAGCACAACAACAAACAGGGTTTTGGACTGACCATCACACTCCCTCTAGTGCACCCTTCCTACCACTGCAGCACACAGCGAGTCACCAAAATGACCAAACTGGAGCAGGTAATTAGGCTTAATATAACACCGTATTAGTTATGTATCAGTTTTCTACACAGCTTCCCAGTTTGAGGTAAAAATCATCAAGAGTTTTGGAGGGGGGCTGACAGAATGGAACGTTCACACAGCTCCATAAAAACGTTTTAAAATTAACAATAAAAACTTAACTCATCTATTGCTTAACACAATCAGGACCGCCTGTTCCCATCAAGCCTCCTCTGGTATCTAAAGCATGTGGTTACCAGGGTACGCACAAAGCAACTGTGTGCGTCATCTTTTCCACAAGACAAAACTAGCACCTCGAGCACAGCAATTCCATTAACACTCTTTCCAACATGAGACTCGGCCGACCAACCTGCTGAGACAGCGTTCAAAAAGGTCCTGCAGGTATGGATGACCTTATGTGACAGTCACAGCTCACTGTACGTCAGACTCACAAATTGCGCTATATATAGGTTGCTGTCAAAGTAATTCGAACAAAGTAAAGGTTAGTTCAAATTTGTTCGATCTTGACTTTTTGAAAAAGTGTCACTAAATCAATGATCAGCGACCTTGTGGCTGTTACAAATTTATTGCCCATTCTCTCTCTCTTTTTTTTTTTTTTTTTAAATTGAAAATGAAGAATGCATTCTGTGTATCAATTAAAAACTTGGATCATGCAGTTTACCTCCCACCCAGACACGTGGAAACATTAACTATTAACAAGAACACCTCCCATGTCTATCACGTTCCCTGCGTGTTCACGCAGGATACAAAGAAAAAGGGGACCCACTCACAAAAACATTGATCTATAGTGCTGCCAGTGGTAAAAAAAATAAATAAAAAAAATCCACCTGGTACCATTAACTGGCTGTAAACTGGCTACTATGACAGCTATCGGCTAAAAGTGAGAACCTGGATATCCTTCAATTATAATAAATATGGCACAAGGTTGTAACTACAAGATACTGTATGTGAAAAGAGTAGCACATCCTACAAAATCTGAATCTGCGTTATCCAGTCTTACACTATGACTATTTCCCCTTATGAGTTATTTTCACATGAATGCAGGTTTCATAACACTAAAGGATGTGGCCTTTATTACCTGGGTCCTCGTGTGGCTCGTAGCTTTTGCGGTCTGTATTCTCCTTGTACCAGTCGAAGATGCGTCCAACGAAGGGTGATATAAGTGTTATCTTTGCTTCTGCACAGGCCACAGCCTGAGCAAAAGAGAACAGCAGGGTCATGTTGCAGTGAACACCGTGCTTCTCCTCAAGCTCCCTGTACAAAAAAACCCCAAATATATTGAATTTAAAAACACATCACAAACAGTAATATATCCAGATGTATACATACATTCTTCTCCTTCCCATTTCAACCACAACCTCCTCAAAGATGGGGAAACAAGCCATAGAATATTAGAATATGACACATTATTGTTTTCTCAAGGTGCAGATTTTTTGGTTGAAAGATAGTTCAGTTTTATTATTCTGCACTGGTTAAATACACGGAATCAAATTCAGGTAGGCCAGTTAACAGAGATACAAGGGGAATATAGGTATATTCGTAGGTTTTGGTATCTGTACCAAAAGTCAGGTATTACAGTGACATGGATATTGAAAAATGTTCAAAGCAGGATTGGTCAAAATAACGTCACATGTAGACATGTGTAAATACATGTTTCACTCAGAAATCCACGTGTTTGACCAGTTCACATTACAGAGCCCCTCTGACATTATCATGTTTTCTTCATGTTGCGCTCTAACCTTTAACTCTTGTTAAGATTTGAAAACACGTGCCTGAACTCTCTCAATGTTTTTGTGGAGTCGACTGCCAATCAGCTCTCAGTCTTCTGTCAAACTCTTCCCCATGTCACTCAAGGGAGTGATTATGGTAGCGTCCGTGCACAATGACAACATGTATATTGTCTGCAGTTTATGTCTGGTTTTAAAGCTGTCTCCACCTAACAACGTGCCCTGACTATCTTGAATGTCATGAGGATGAACTCATTTCTAAAACCTGTTGAGGAAGTTAGGTAAACATTATGTACTGCACAAGGTTTCCTCCAATAAACTGAGTGGAGGTGATAAGCAAACACAAAGACATTCAGTTAACAATTATAGAAAACAGAGAAAAGCAGCAAAGCCTCACATTTAAGAAGCTAGAACCAGAGAATGTTTTTTTTTGCTTGATAATTGACTTAACTGATTAATCAATTTCTGTCAATCACCTAATCATTTCATTGACTAATTGTTTTAGCTCAAGATAAAAACGAAGAAAAATAATTTAAAAAAGTAAAGTTAAAAAATTGTTTTTAGCAGATGGCATAATCACATTCATACTCAAGTACTGTTTGTGAGTTTTTTTGCCTATATTACAGATAGTAAAGAGAAAGATGCAACAAAAGGTCTCCAGCCGGACTTGAACCGGGGACATTGCCGGGGGCCGGTTTGTGGTTGGCGTCTTTGTTAGCTGAGGCGGTCTTCATTTCAGGTAGCTCACTTCCTCTAAGAAAACCTGCTGTACCTACTCTCAGTCAAGATCAGATCACAATTGCGTCACATATCTAGAAGATTATGTAACTCCAACAACATCATAAACAATAAACCTATAGACAACTTTATACATAAATGGCAGGCGACCATAGCTCACATTACAGACTCACTTGCCAGCCTGGATTCCCTCCCATGTTGAGGACAGCTTGATGAGCACACGCTCTTTGCTGATGCCGGCTTCTTTGTAGAGAGCGATGAGCCTCAGGGCCTTGGCAACCATTTCATCTTTATCGAAAGATAGTCTGTTAGGTGAAGAGAAACACAGATATTAAGCATTTAGCCAAAATTTGACAACCTCTATCTTGAGCCACAATTATTTAGTTTTATTTAGGACCAATTTAAAATCATTTATTGGGGTGACTGTTGCTCAGCAGGTAGTGCGGGTCGTCCACTAATCGCAGGGGTGGTTTGATCCCCAGCTCCTTCTGTCCACAAGTCCTTGAGCAACACTGAACCCCATTTGCTCCCGATGGTTAGGCCATTGTCCTACATGGTAGCTTTGTTTTAGTGTGTATGTGAAATGTACAAATTGTAATACGCTTTTATATAAAAGTGCTGTATAAATTAGAGCCTGACCAATATGAGATTTTTGAGACCGATGCTGATTTTTGAGGGGAAACGTTCACCGATTACCGAAAGTGAATTTTTGAGTTATTTTTTCTTTGTGGATTGTGCACCGATATGCCTATGCAAAGAGACGCAGAAGGCTGCTTTCTTAAACAAATAATTATTAAAGAATATTTACGTTAAATAGGAAACTTATCGGTTCATTGTTTATTAACTTCCCAGCAATGTATTTCACAAACTAGTAAGTTTCAACATACACTAAAAATAAATGTAATCAAGTGTTTTTTTAATACATTTATTTTAAAACACAAGAGTGAGGAAATAACTGGTATTCAGAGACCATGTTATTGTTGTCTGTTTACTTTTACAAGTCTAGCCTCATGAGTAATACTGCACGCAGTTTAAGCTTCTCTAAGTGTACGTGTTGTTTTGAAAAGTTGAAGACAGCGAAAATTAAATAACAAGTTTCTGATCATAATTAGCACCTTGTGACATGATGTTTAAGCATACCTGGCATCCACTTCAGTAGAGACTCTGCCTGGGACCTTCTTGAGGATCTCTAGCCCAAAACTCACAAACAGCTTGTCCATGGTGTTGGCTACCTGCTCCTCTTCAGTTCTGAACAGAGAAGGAAACATTATGAAGCTGGTTAACTTAATGTCAGTTACATTGAAAAGGGAATTTTGTGAAAATGGACATTGTGTAGTTATTATATTATTCTTAAAGCTCAAATTTGACAGATCATCAGGCTGAAGTTGTTTGAGTGAAGTCAAGTTTGACAGCATTGGTACTCAACCAGCAAGGTGCAAAGTCACAAACCCAATCACCATTTCTTCAAAGTCAGAGTATGGAGACCATCTCCAAACACTGTAAATACAGTTTTTAATGTTTAACCACACTCCACCACACAAGCAAAAGAATTACATTAATTAAAAAAAAGCATCACAGATTTTAGGTTCAAGCTGAAAAGACTAACACATTACAAGTAACTGCCTGCTGCAAATTAAGGAACTTTGTCAACACCTTGCACAGAGGAATCGTGTACTGTGCAACGTCTTCAAAACCACATAAAAATGTTCCCTTCCTTTAGCAAGCTACTTCAGTGCTGTTTATGTTCAGGTTTGACCGCTAGTGTAATCCAACAGGTATAAAACAAAAGAACAGTTAAATTTTAGGGTGGCTGGTTTAGCTCTCATTTGTGTGCAACCTCTTACCCGCCTTTAGCGATGCCGTATTTAATGGCCTGATCCAACAGGTGCTGGTAGTCCGGCATCTTAGCAGCAGCCAGGATAAGCGATGGGTTAGTGGTGGCATCTTGAGGCTTGTACTCGTCAATGGCTGCAAGATGGGAAGACAGAGAGACCAAGTAGTTAAAAGTCACACACACACAGATATCATGCTTATGAATATCAAATACCTCATACATTGAATCATCCATGTATGAAACATACACAAAAGTCCTATTACTTTATAAGCGATTTTAAAAAGTATTGCTTTCTGATTTAGTAAGACCACTAAATCAGTAACTGAATCCCTTATTCTCTGCAGGTGCAGACAGTTAAAAAAAAGGTAGGGCTGGGTATCTTCAGGAAAAGTTACAATACCAGTTCCAAAACCAGTAACCTGGGTACCGATACCAATAGAGTAATTAATTCGATATCCATCATGTGAATGGAAGCATTCAGTTGAGTAAAATGCCACCACGCGGTCACTTCTCCCCCAGAGCGTCTCTGGGCTAGGCAGAGCGGACAGGCCGGCTGCCACACACTGGTCCGGGGCTGGGGCCAGACCTTTTTTTTAATCTATATCTATCTATCTATCTATCTATCTATCTATATCTATCTATCTATCTATCTATCTATATATATATATATATATATATATATATATATACACATGAATTTAATATGAAAGTTCATTAACTGCTCTATAATCAGTTTTATAAGCAAAAATGTAAAGAGGAAGGTCAAGGACAAAAGGTGGCATTGAAAATTTTGGATTTATTACAACTCAACTGGGCATTAACCCAGTTATCTCATTCATTTAAAATTAGTCTATGAAGGTAAAAAAGAAAGAAAAGAAAGAACTGTGTCATGTTGAATCTACAATATACTTCTGCTGCTGTCAGGTAGAAAATGGCGCCATCTAGAGTAGAAAAATATTGCTGTTCCATCCTCTTAAAAACAAACCAGTCAGGGCATCAGTGTTTCTTCTGTTGACACAAAGAATACACCACCTTTAAAAAGCTAAAGGCTTAAGTAGGGTAATGATTAATGATTTAATTGTCTTTTGTTTTTTCACTAAATGTTGATTATATGCTACTGTGAATTCTTAGACACACATACTTAGTAAAAAATTCCAAACTGCTGATGCTGCAAGTGAAGTATCTTCAAAATTAAATGGAAAAAAGCAAAACACTGACAGTGATTACCCACTAACTAAAATCTCCTTAATAAGTAACTAATGGAAAATTTAGTACTGAAAACTATTAGCTCAAATGACTACAATTATGTGAAAAGTTATGATAAATTCACTAAAGAGTTGAATAATCTGATCTGCAGCAAAAAGTCACAAGGCCTATATTAATGTATTCCATGACCTACAGAACTGTATTTTAAAAAACATCCTGTTGCAGTTTACAGGACTGAACTGCAGATGGTAATTTGATATGCATGAGCAGCAGGGCCTTTTCATGAAGCACAGTGGTTTTATGTCAGCACTCGATTGTAGCAGCCGAGTCCAGTCGGTGCTGCCAGCTCTTCAGCCCAAGAACAAAGCCTGCCTCTATTCTGGAGCCAGTTTTGTCTCAAACCCCTTCCAAAACTCAATCATTGTGCAGGTCAGTGAGTTTGGACTGGATACTCGTGATCAACAGTTCAAGAAGACACGACACAGTTGAAGTGCTGATTACAGCAGAATTCCCAAAAGATGGGGCTCTGGTTTGTCTATCACGTGGGGCATAAAATAAATAAATAAATAAATAAATAAATGTTTTGTAAACTTTCCATAATTTAATAGCCACTCTAAATATATTTCCACTGACAATACAAGTCCTCAACTAGGAAAATATATAGCTTGAAGTTATGATAAAAAGTTTAAACACAAATAAATGATTGTAAATAATATAACACTAGTCCAGATTTTTCTGTGCAAGTTTAAATTTGTAGTTGAGAAAGCTGCATTTACATGCATGTTACAGTAATTACTGCAAATAACTGGATTATGGTACAAGTGCAGCTGTAGCTTTACAACGTTTGCAGTTGCATGATTTGGTAGTTAGTTGGAGCATCCGAGGGCTGAGTAAAAGCATGTGGGGAAACATCTTATTAGCTGCAAAATAAGAAAAAAGGAAGAACTTCTTTTTACTTTGATGAGTGTGCTTTAACTTGACTGCTAGTCATGCCGTGTTTGTGTGCAGAAAGTGAGCTTTCTACACTGATCATTTTGTGAGCATTTTGGTGCATGAAAATACTAGAAAATTAAATCACCAAATTAAAATCAAACTTTATATTCCCAATAACCTTAAATTACTTAACACAAATCCATAATGGAGTCAATATCACAGTCAGATTACTGCCTTAATCTAAATCTTTAAAAGAGTTTCCCCTAAAAAGATCAATAAAGTATTTCTGATTTCTGAAATGTGATGTTAGTATGCATGTGAACAATTCTTTATCTCACGAGGAACCTTATCTAAATGTATGTTTTCTTTAGCCATCAATAACCATACAAGCTAATTAGTTACCACGTAGCTTTGTGCAAAATTTCACAAGTGCCCCCTCCATTTAGTTTCAAGCTATTCCTGAGAACCTTTACCCCCTTTACATAAATGAAGCAAGAGTGTGGTATTACACCAGGTTTGACCAAGTTCTTGCATTTCTTATGTGAAATAGAAGTGGTTTTAACATGTCTGAACGTGCACCCAGTGAAACCTCAGAAAACTTACAACATTCAGGAAATTCCTTGATTGCATTTTTAAAACAGAGCCTTCAAAAAAGAGAAGCTAATGGCTATGTAAATCTTGACTTACAACTCTTATCGTTATCACAAACTTGTTTATTCAATGCCAGTGAAATTATAAAGCTGTTCATGTTATTGTGTCCATTTCCTGTATGCATGCCTCAACACAGACTTATTCATTTGTTTAAAGTACAGTTAACTAAGTGTTCAATTTAGCAAAAGACATACTAACACACATTAATAAAGTCTATGCAGACACCCACCACCCCTGCTGTGTAATGAGAGTAACATTATCTGTTTTCCAGTGTTACACCTGGCTGCAGGAGTCACAACCCAGTTCTGTCATGTCATCATGAGTCTGTAAGCCCTGGGCGAGAACTATCTGGTTTGCATCACAATGTAAACTTATTACTGCACACTGTTCCTCATTCTGACCCACTGAGAAACATGACCTTTTACTCTGTGGCATGAAAGGAACAAAGGCGGAAGGAAAGAAAAAAAACAAAACAACACATTTTACACCTTGTGTCCTGTTAAATCAGGGTGCACAGCAGTCTATAACTTAGTTTTGCCACCACATCATCTATATTTTCACCGCGTACACGCGCTTAATATGTGCAAGTTGTAGCTAGTTTCAAGTTGTCATTTGAGACGTTCATAAGAGGCTGATGTAAACAAAATACATGCATTCTCAATTGATTAAGCAAAGACGTCACGTTAGTTAGCGATCATAGTTTGCTAGTGCGGCTAACGTAGCTACTGTCACTAAGTTAGGTAACGTTAATAACAAGTAATTGGATTATCAGATTGTCAACTTTAGTAGTTAATAAGTAAACTGAGTTAGCGCGAAACCTCCTGAGAGTTGGTTAGCTTGACAGTTAGCTAGCTAAATTAACATTAGCCGGTCAGACTAAATTAAAAGCACACTGATGCTAACATTTGCAGCTCGCCCGCTCTCCCTGACTGCACGATATCGACACGGCGGTCATTCACATTAAAGCTGGATCCTTCCTGGTCAGACAGTTAGCATGCTAACCAGCTAGCATTAGCATGTGCTAAAAAGCAGGGGATTTCTTTTACCGTTAAAATCTCCGGTGTCTGCCACCACCACAGTGTGTTTCTTCAGCTGGTTCAGCGCTGTCTCCATTTTTCGCCGTTTGTCTGGTGACACACTGGACATGATGAGCTGAGACTGGGACCCTTTTATACACAGAAAACACGTGAGAGCAGGCGGACTGACAGACAGACGTGAGCGCGCAGCACAAGAGGGAGACGCGGGAACGCGCCCCGGACAGACGAGACCGAGGAAGCTCGTGCGGAAAAGGAGTAACGTTTAGTAGGAACGAGGAAAAGAAAGTCAGAAATATGACTCTTACAAATCAAATGTATCACTTGTGACAGATTAGACTATGATTTATAAATATTGGTGGGATAAAATTAAAAGATTTTTGAAATGTTAAGACTTTTTAAGAATCATAAAATCATAAGTCATAACTACAGTATGAGGTAACCATTGGTGGAAGAAGTATTGAGATTTTTTACTTACTAAGCAATAATAACAGTATAAAAATACTCCATTACAAGTAAAAGTGCTGCATTCAAAATGTTACCTACGTTAAAGTAAGTATTAGCAGCAAAATGTAGGCTACTTAATAGTATCAAAAGTAAAAATACTCATGCAAAATGACAGCATTCAGATTGTTTTATAGAGCTATACATTATTGGAAAATAAATCCTGATGCATTAACGTAAGCAGCATTGTAATACTGTCAAGGTGAAGCGAATTTTAACAACTATACTGTATATACTGATGGGTAGTTTAATCTTACAAGGCATCATGCTTGATAAATTGATCATATGTTTTACATTTAAAGTCTTTATCTGAAAAGTAACTGGTGTGAAATAAATGTAGTGAAGTACAATATTTCCCTCTGAAATGTAAGTGGAGTAGAAGTATAAAGTGGTATAAAATGGCATCAACATTGTGAGTAAATGTACTGAATTACATTCCACCACTGATACTAATAGTTTTGACTTAGCTACATGTCATAACTGAAATGCTAAGTAACTGGCATTAAATGATGAAATATAACTGGTCTTTGAATGTGCTTAATCTGCTTCTTTTCTGCGGGAGCCTCTATAGGAGTTATCGTCATGTGTGATCATTGTGTGATTTTAAAATTGCTTTTTTTATTTTATCTATTGCTTTCTTCTTTTCTTTCTGTGCACTTTAAAGCACTTTGGATTAAGTGTGTTGGGTGAAAAGTGGTATACAAATAAAGTTGAGTTATAAATAAAACTTTTGACATATGACATATTAGGCTATGATTTTTGTCATAATTACATATATCACATAAATATATCTCCGAAATAATAACTATTAGATACTACCTAATACATTTGACTTAGCTACTTGTCATAATTGATTTATTAAGTAACAGGCATGGAGTCATACAACATTCCTTTCAGAAAGACTTAATGATGGCTAATGAGCTAATATTAGCACTTGTGCATTTTGCCTTCTTTAAGGAAATGGTTTGCTGAGCACAAAGAGCATAACAGTCATATCAGTCCTAAAAATGTTTTAAGCAACCTAATTTGAAAGCATTTTTGAGTTTGAGAGATGTTGACGTGCTGTAATGGAAAGGCATTTCTTTTTCAAATAAACAAATACGACAAATAACATTTATTGCAAATGACATACAAGGCAACAATGTCTTATTCATTGTGAGAAAAAAAGAGGAAATCGATCTCAGTAGGAGGTAACATTTTAAGTGTGTTACTGCTGCTGTTTTCTCTCCTTTGTATCTGTTGACACCATCTGTTCAGGTACCTGCAGAGACGTGATCATGTCGGCTTTGTTAAAGTCAGTCTCTTTTCATCAAGGCAGTTTGAATGCTGCTTCTACACACTCTCCACAATGCCTGAAATACAATTCTGGTGGAGAAATACTAACATCCCTTTATTTTATTTCATTTTTTGGCCTAAAACAGTCAAATGTAAGAATTTGACTCTGAAGCAATGCAAATTGTGTGTAATAGTAGAATGTAAATGTCTCCTGAGGTTGTTAAAACTAAATTCCCAGAAACAATGCTGACATTTCCTTGGTGTGCTTAATGATAGCTATGACCCTGGTTAAATCTGAAGCTTAGATATCTATTATAGGTAGGTGGAACTGTTGTTGAGGTTTGGTTTGGTCATATTTCTGCACTTATCTCTGCCCATCAGCACAACCCCAGATTCCTGTTTAAGACTGTGGATCAGTTAGTTAACCCTGCCTCTCCTTGTGCCCCTGCTGAGTGTGATGCTGATTGTGAAAAGTTTCTTTTGCACTTTGCTGGTAAGGTGGAGTTAATAAGATCTGATATCACCCCCAATCCTGCCTTTTTAGATGTGGATCACCCGCTCAGGGATTCTTTGAGCAATTTTTCTGCTGTTACTCTGCCCGAACTCGCAGACATCATGTCTCTTATGAGAGTATCCTCCAGCCCTCTGGACAAAATCCCAACTAGGTTTCTATTGGAAGTTATGGATTGTATTGCGCCCCTTTACAAATTATTTTTAACAGCTCGCTGTCTACTGGCTGCGCCCCTGATTTCTTTAAAACAGCTTGTGTCCAGCCAGTCTAAAAAAACCTGGGCTTGATCCCACCCTCCTGGATAACTACCGCCCAATATCCAAATTGCCTTTTATTTGAAGATTCTCGAAAAACTTGTATCTAAGCAGCTCCTTGCTGCTGTGGAAAACAATAATACCTTTGAAAAGTTCCAATCTGGCTTTCGTCAACACCACAGCACTGAGACAGCCCTTCTCAAAGTCACTAATGACCTTTTAATGAATGCAGACGCAGGCATGTGTTCAATTCTTGTGCTGTTGGACATAAGTGCTGCCTTTGATACAATTGATCATGGCATTCTTTTAGACAGACTGAGGCACTGGGTGGGCATATCTGGCACTGCACTAGACTGGTTCGCATCTTATCTGTCCAATAGGAAATTCTGTGTTAGCATTAATAACTTCAAGTCATCCTTTTCCCATATCAAGTATGGTGTGCCTCAAGGTTCAATTCTGGGACCAATATTGTTCTCCTTATACATGCTTCCCTTGGGTGATGTAATCCGCAGACATGGTATTTCTTTTCATTGTTATGCGGATGACACACAGTTGTACCTCCCTGTCAAGCCCACTGACCTTAGTATGCTGAGTTCTCTGCAGGACTGCCTGTCTGACATAAAAATTGGATGTCGATACATTTTCTTCAGCTCAACTCAAATAAAACTGAAATCCTTGTTATTGGGCCCCAACACATCACTAAACAAATACTGCCATCTACTGGTAACCTGTCACAACATATCAAGCCTGTTGCACGAAATCTTGGTGTCCTGTTTGATAGCAATTTATGTTTTGAGCAACATATCACTAAGCTTGTCCAATCATGTTTCTATCACCTCAGAAACATTGCAAAAATACGATCTATTTTAAATCTTAGTGATGCAGAAACTGTTGTGCATGCTTTTATCTCCTCACGCCTTGATTATTGTAACAGCCTGTTCACTTGTCTTAATCAAAAAACTCTGACACGACTGCAGACTGTACAAAACTCAGCTGCTAGGCTGTTAACCAGGACCAAGAAGTATGACCACATAACACCTGTTTTAGCCTCTTTAGATCTTCGGGCAGGGGTCTCCTGTCTGTTCCTGAGTCCAGGATGAAAACTAAGGGGGACAGAGCTTTTGCTATCAGGGCCCCGAGGCTCTGGAACAACCTGCCTGAAAAAATTAGGTTGTCTGAGTCAGTGTCTTCGTTTAAATCTCGTCTCAAAACACATTTTTATCTGAAAGCATATCCTGATTTTACGTGAACTGGCCGTTTATTTTACTGTTTATTTTATTGCTTTTCTGTATTTCATGTGTTTTATTTCTTTATATTTCGTCATTCACTGTGTTATTTTATTTTTCTTGTTGTGAAGCACTTTGTACTTTGTTTTGATAAGTGCTCTATAAATAAAGTTTTATTATTATTATTATTATTATATTTTGTGAGCACACAAAAGCACCACAATGCAATAACATTTAAATTACTTTGTGAATTGCACAACATTACATGAAAAGTGTAATATGTGGAATATTTAATTACACAAAGAGCACAGAGTCTGCTCAGCATTGTAACCATGTGCCATTGCATTATGTGATTTTGATTGCTTGATTTTCTCAATAACTGTGCTGAGGCATCTGTTCCTGATATATCTTCTTGCCCTCCAGTAACATCTACAGTACCTGAACATTACTCTTATTTGCAATAATATGAGAACAGTTTAATTTAAGAAACCATTACATGTGGTGTGATTGCCTTGCTCTGCCTGTATTCAAAAGCAATACTTCAACCCTCAGGCTTTGGCAGCATAATGATACTGTCACCTACCCCATTACCAACCATGTAGGTCTGTTTTACTGACATATTAATACTGTAATATCTCACAGATGACACTGTTGCCAGACAAGTGTCAGCACCAAGCAGGTCTCAAAACATTAGTAATAAACATCAGGCACTGATCATTACCAAAGAGCTTCATATTTTTCTATGTGTGAAAACCTTTCTTCTACAAACAATTTCCACCCCAAAGGCAAAAATAAACTAAAGCCAACACCAGTGCAGTTAGGATACTAACTATGTGATCTCTTCTCTGTTTGACAAAAATATTTTTGCAGTTCTTGTTTTTTTTGCCAAAATGTCAGGTTTGTTATGTTAAGGTTGTAGGCCTATGCTTATTCAGTGGTTTTGTGTTTTACATCTATGACATTGTGTGCAGCACTTGGGAGGACTTAAGAAATAAACAGTACTTTAGAAATCACACTTACAGATTTCTCTTCTCTGTTCTGTGTAGATTACTGTATATGACAGTGAGTTTTCCTCCACACACCGTCACACCCATGAACAGTTAAATCAGTCATGTGAAATAGCTGCGATACAGAATGATCTTACTGTACATAAATGTCATATATATTACAGTGCAATAGAAATATTGTGCAATAACCTGTCCATGATATCCTTTTACTGTCACATGCAAATCTTAGCAGACATACATATATATACTGTGCATATACAGTACTCTCAATATATGCACACTGTGATGGCCCCAGGGCCTCTGTCAGGGTTTGTGTGTGTTGTGTTTCAGGGTTGTAGCTTCCTGGTTGGTTGGAGCTGGAGGCCATTATATAAGACCTGCCCCATCCTGGTGGTTTGGAGGCTCCCTCTCCCCTGGCACCACCTCGTATAATGTTTGTTTGATTTTCTCTATAGTTTATCATTATTTCAGTTGCTCTTGTAGGATGTAGTCCCAGCTGTTGAATTAAACTTCTTTTAGTTAACGCCTTGCGTGTGTTTCTCTTATTTGGTATAGCCTTTGAGTTGGACCATAACAAAGTGTTTCACTTTTGTAAATAGAGTAACTTATCCATTCAGTATTTATTCCAGCATTCTTTGCATTGCCATGCACTGCATGTACCACAGCCTTGTACATAGAGTACATAGTAACAATCCGACCTGTATATAGTTTGTTATCCTGCTCTTGCCTGTATATAATAGCTTTAAGTGTAAGTTTGCTTATATTTATCTGTATTTGTACTGCCTTTTAAATGTGTCCTCTGCACTGTGTGTGAGTATATTGAGAGCCACTGAGAACGGGAGTCTACGTGTCAACATACTTTGCCAGTAAAGTTGATTCTTAATATTTAAGTCTTAAAATTTCAGTTATCCTGTGAAATATCTCAACATTTACTAGAGGGATTAGCATGATGTATCTATCTTAAAGACTTAGATCCTCTGGCTTTTCCTCTAGCGCCACCATGAGGTTCACATTTGTGGTTTTGAGTGAAATGTCTCAACAACTATTGGATGGATTGTCATGAAATTTGGTATGCACAATTACGTTCCCCTCAGGATGAATTTTAATAACTTCTGTGATCCCTTAGCTTTTCATCTGGCGTCATCATCAGGTCAAAGTTTCAATGTATCTAATTCCAGCTAATTCTTACTGGCAACATTAATGACATTCCCATCAGCTTCAGCTGTGCTTTGTGTTTAGCACTAATCCTCGATTTGTTATCAAGCTAACACGCTAAACGAAGATGGTGAACATGGTGAACATGCTTAACATCAGCATGTTAGAATTGTCATTGTTAGCATGTTAGCTGACATTAGCGTTTAGCTCAGAGCACCGCTGTGACTGACAACATGCCACCATGGCAGTAGACCCTTAGTCTTGTTCTTCTTTCTACTTCTTTCTTTCAAACAAGAGAAACAAGAGCATTTGCTCTTGCTCCGCAGTGAAACATGGCGGAGTGACCTTTAGCGCTGTATACTTAAATATAACAAACAGTATGAAAAAGTCAAGAAAACAAGTATTTGACTTTACACATACAAATATATATCTAAAAAAAATTGACAAATGTCCAGTAAAACATTTTCACAAACCAGTGCCAAGAGCAGATGGCTGCCTTCCAGTCCAAACTGAGGAATATTTTCAAATACCATTATGTTAAAAATGTATCACAAGCCACAGGCCACATCACAGTCCTATTAGATTTCTTATACTTTACATTAAGTTGAATCTTATTGACAAATGCAGATTCAAAAACCTCTTTAATATGATGAGCTGTGAAAATAAGTTGTCAAGTATATGATGAAAATGTTACTTTTGGTTAAAAATTTGCTTATAAACCACCAGAGTGTTTGTGGATGGCAGAAACTATTTGTGTTTATTATAAGTAGCTATTTGTATTCATCAGATGCTGTTTTTAAATCGCCCGACTGAATCAGATCAAATTAGCCTATAAATTACTACTGGAAATTGTCGGTAAGCCAACAGCTCTACAAAGGAGCATTATTGCTTTTAAGTGCTAACAGCTTTACTCACCACTAGATGTTGCCATTTTGCTGTTTGGCGGGCCAATGACAGTCACATGTGCACCCATTATGTGTGTGTGTGTGTGTGAGAGAGAGAGAGAGAGAGAGAGAGAGAGAGAGAGAGAGAGAGAGAGAGAGAGAGATTCTGTGGAAAGGGAACAACTTGGGAAGTTTTGTCATACACTGAGAGAAGAAGCGGGACAACCGGGAGAGAGTGTACAGTGTGAGATAAGTGAGTGGTAAGTCATTTTCACATTTCTCTTATTCAAATGAGATAACTTATTTCAGACTTTCTCCTCTTCTCTACTTCTTACCTTTTCTCTTTAATTCTGTATTGCAGCTCCAACACAGACGTCAGTGACCTTGTTTAAGAGATTTAATCTTGATAAATTGGGAACTTTTGAGGGCTGAGTTTGTCTAAATAGAAGGGATAAACTATATCCTGGTTCCATTTATCTTGTGACTTGGTTAATGAAAGTTGCACTTGTTTTGCTTAAGGGTGGGATTACATTAATAATACATGAACTCACTGTTCACCAGAAGAATGATTTGCTCACAAAACCAATCTTTAATTCTGGCCAGTATGTTATTTTTTTTTGCTTTTAAGTTGTTGTCCATTCAATTAGTTGTTTTATCAGTATGTTATGATTGTGGAAATGTGGTGATGGAGGCTCTCTGATTGGCTGAGGAATGTTTCCCTGGATCTTGATGACAGACAGAAATAAACTTGTGGAGAAGAACAACATTTCGGAATACCAACCATTCCTCAAGCTATTCCCTCCCATCAGTTTTTCCTTTTTTCTGGAGGGGTTACAGGAACTTAAGGCCTCACTGAGTTCTCAAAGCCATGGCTGGCTGGCAAAGTGCTGAGGAATTCACTGCCATACAATGTGCCCTTATGTTAGGTTAGCAGAGGTCTTAAATTCCAGATGAAGCTGCTCCATATTACATGTGGCACATTAAAAATGAATCTCAACTTCAGTAAAGGCGGTAAGGCTGTATTAAAGGGAAATATATCCTAAAAACTGTAAAAACAGGAGATGTTCTTTTTATTCATGGGCCCATGTTGTTGTTTTGTGGTGTATTTTTTCTTATTGTTGCATCAGTGGGATTTGAAAGCAGAACGAAATCTCAGCTGTCCAAAAACATTAACGCTGAAACAACTAAACGATTTTTTGTATCCATACCTCAGAATCACAGAGATTTTTTTTATAGACTCTACATTTTGTGCTGATTTTCAACAGTCATACATGGAGAAATGTATTGTCATAGATTGAGTGATGCCATTTTATGTGCACTGACAGAAACCACAATAGACAAGAATGCAATGCAGCTACAAGACATTTGAATAAGAAACACCATTCTGACTTTTTCTCAGTTAGAAATACAGATCTACTGCACTTTCCACTAAACACATATGAATACTAAAAGTTTCCACCCCTCCTTTAGGAGTTGCTGGGTAGCAGCCATATTCCAGACCTCTAAACTGCTGCCCACACCTCCCTCTTTTTTTCCGCAATTCAAATGGAAATAAATAATATTCCAATATACATTCAGTTGGCAGTTTATTAGTTACACCTGGCTAAATCTAATGCAGTCTAATACAACAACCTTACACTAAATCCTACTTTCATGAAGGTTGTAATGTTCAGTGTTTGTCGAAACTGTTTTAGAGAGGTGTTAATTCAACTGTTTGGTCATTCGGAGGATGTAGTTTGTGGTATTGCATAATACTGAGAGGTTTTTTTCTATTATTTAGAGTGACCTCATTGATATAAATGTGACAGACAAAATATTAGTAACACCTAATATAACAAAATACAATGCAACAGCACCACAAACTACAAAATCGGAAATGACCATGAAGTTAAATCGACACCTCCCAAAAACTGAACATTGTAACCTTCCAGAGATAGGTGTACCTAATAAACTGGCATTGTGTATATTAAAATAATATAATATAAATAAACAGTCAATTAAAATTTTTTGTTTTGGTAATATATTCAAATAAGGATGTACAACAAAATGGCACTAGTCTGACTATCAGACTAGGGTAATGAAACAATTACTTGATTTATCAATCAACAATGAACAATAATGAATGAATCCTTTAAGTCATTTATAAAGTAAAACACAAAATATTTGCTGGTTACATAAATCTGAGGACTTTTTTCCCATTTCTTCTCATAATTAATTGACCATGTTGACCAGGCAGCTTGGGAAATGTGGTAAACAAGCGTAGATAGACAGGGAAACTTCATTGAAGTACACTACATCACTGAATAACTCCTGAACTTTACTGATCCTCACAGATTGCCGAATCAAACGGGATAAAGCTATTTAAGGGCACATTTTTCCTTGATAAATAAGCTCAGCTCATGTTCTGTATTAAAGCTAATGACTGCTGCTCATGAAATCTCCTGCACTTTCCAGCTCACAGTGACAGTCAGACAGCCTTGACACATTCCAGGATGTGCACAGAGACAGTAAAGAGAAGGAGGCAGCTTCCTTTTCCCATGTCCTCCCACATTTCATCAGCTCCAGCATGGCTGAACTGATGAACTGATGGCTGTGAACAGTTGGCAGCTGCCCACTGTTTACATTTAGCCTGCAAACACCGGCCAAGACCAAAGATGCTGCCGATACACAGAGTTTTCAGTCTGACTTTGTTTCTCCTCACTGCTTTACAGTGCATGGATGGAAGCAGTGAAAATATGTTTGGGAGAGGAGGTGTCGAGTGTTTTCTTTAATCGCCACAGCTGCTGTTGTTTGTCCAACTATAGCTCTGTGACTTGTAGGCTTTTCTAGGTGTGGCGATTCTCTGGATAATTGCCCTGAACACTGGCTCTACTAGGTGGATATAACAAGGTTGCATTGTACTGCCGCCTGCAGGTGTGTGTGTGTGTGTGTGTGTGTGTGTGTGTGTGTGTGTGTGTGTATGTGTACGTGCACTGCTCTGCTTTAAATTCACTCACCCAGTTTTCCCTCAGTTCTATGCTCCTTCAGTACATTTTTTTTTTTCAGCCGGTCCTCTCTCTTTGCTTTGTTCCTTCAGTATTTTATGCCTGCAGTTTTCAGTCTCATGTTCTCATAGCCCACTTTTCTTCAGTCCTGCCAGAAGAAGAAAGGGCTGACAAGCGTATGACTGTGTGTTATGTGGATATAGGTAACGTGTGCAAGGTATTTCCTTTGTTTCTTTTTCTGATCTTTACTGCTGCCCTGCTAGAAGGAATTGCATGAGCAGAAGAATGAAAAAATATATAGCATCTTAAGGGAAATCAGGATTAAGGTAACATAAAATGATACAAGATGGATGTCCAGTTTTAGATTTTCTGCAGCATGGATACACAGTGAGAGGTAGCGCAGACACAATGTGAAACAAAGAAAAAAGATATAGAGATATATTATAGAGATGCAACACTGCAGACCATTAATTTTAGGTACACCATACCACAGCAGATATGAGATACTACAAAATATGATAAGGCCAATATGAATTAATTATTGGGCCAACAGGCACAGTATTAGATAAGATACAGGGAGATTAAACTTTTATGGATCTGCTGGTTCAAACTAGGTAACTGCAGCAGGATACAACAATAAAAACACAACATTAGATACATTTTTGTCAGGACAACCAATGTACACATCAATTTTCTGTTTTTAAGCGCATTTACAGTATGTCATGTATGTCTGCAAGAATGTGCAAAGTATATTTTGACTATTCAACATGCATTTCGATTGAATACTCCCACCCAGAACTGTAGCCAGGATTTTAGAAATATTGAAGTCATGAGTCCAGCATGCATTTTTGTCAGGTTTGTTTAAAAAAAAAAGACCAACCAGAAGGCTAACATGTATACTATTTGATAATTTCCCGACACATTTCTTGAAAAAATGACTAATTATCGAATTTATGAATGTAAATGTTGCAAAAATTCCTGCGTGGATGAGCAGGATGCTTAAAACAATGTTGATGGTGAATGGTATATTATACATTGTTATCCGATCCAATATGGCATCCCCTCCACTCAAAAATATGTTTTGCTTATTATTGCGTGATGCTTGAGCTTCACTGTGCAGAATGATGTATGTGCAGAGTTTGACACTTGAATGCTGTTGTCACATTCATCTGTTGAAGGGGGAAAGCTGATCTGTGCTCGCCTTAAATCTCTAACTGGTTTGTGACATCACAACTAGTTTGGAGCCAATCAAGTACCAATATGAAACGAAATGAAGTGTGATGTGGAAACCTCCAGTGCACATACACTTAGGAGACATATTGTGTCAGCAGTTAAACTTTTCTAATGAACAATATTTGCATGTTCATAGATTCTGGATTTTTCAATGAGGGAGAAAGAGTAAATGTAATTTTAAGAATTTCTACTATTAAAATAGAAAAACCATGTAAGACACAAAATAGTATTCAATGCAGAGTATTTCTTTGTTTTAAAACATGTGTGCTTACATTTGACAATATAAGTTGATGTAGGCCGTAATCAGTATCCTTGAAGACTATATCGACAACTGATTTTCACCAAAATTGAAAGTCACATGTAGTAAGAGGCTGTAAAAACCTCTGCATCCCCCATCACATGGACCTTGTTGTCCTCAATGCTCCGGCCCTGCTGTTAACAAAATAACAACAGTGTTATCTTAAAACAGCAGTTTACAGTAGTTTTTAGTTTTAAATACACTTTGAGATTGAAGATCAACACCAATTTCACATCGGTCTGTTTAGCTTAGCTTAGCATATAGACTGAAAACAGAGGGTAACAGGCTAAAGTTCACTAATATCTTGTTTGTTTAAATCGTTCAAAAACTGAAGTGTAAAAAAAGGTGTGGGACAATTACTTTAATAATGAAGTGTTACATCACCTTATATATTCTCAATATAATAAACATATTCGTATCCACTCGCATATATTGAAATCTATACATGTGTGCACAAATGCACTTTTTCCATACGGGTCACGTAGGAAACAGATTTGTTTAATGGCTGCCACCAATAACGAGAAAAGGAAATAAAAACAACAGCAACAGTAAAGTGCACTTAACTGCACACACTTGATGTCACACATGGTGGTTGTTTCATTTTTCCGCCTGTCCTCTCAGGATGTGAGGCACCAGCATGGCCTCTTACGTTTTGAAGGGTCTATTTTGTCCCCTCTGTTCCTCATTGTTGAGAGCTCTGCTGAGATGTTAGTGCCGAGTGAAAACCACAAGCCATAACCACACTCTTTCACTGCTGCTGACTCCCAGTCTCACGCCCAGTTTAACACAGAAAAAAGTACAAGGCAGGGTTTTTTTTTATTACCCTCACTAGAGTTCTTGATGTTTCCTCCCCTCCTCACACCCTTATGTCACTCTGTCTACCATAATTTACTCCTCCTGGCTGATATACCCAGCTATATATTCTATTTAATTTGTTTAGACTCCTTAGTTTTCTTTGTAGGGGATAAAAATAGCAGCAAGCATTTACATTCTGTATATAGCTGTTCTTTTTAGCCATCTTGGTGGTGCAACTATAGACTAGTCTTTACATAACATGTAATTTTGCATTGTATGGGGAATTCTTTAAATATGCAGACATCCCACAAAGTCAAATATATTGTACAATATAATGTACATTTCTGTTTGCATGGTCAAAGTTATCTTTCCTTTCCTCGAATTTCTCACAAAGCTTTTTCTCTGCATGCTCTGTTTCTTGATATGATTAGATTTTCACAAAGTTCTGTCTGAGCAGCCTGAAACATCTTGACTCTCATTTACATTCATTTCTGGCAGCCACTCGTGGCCAGTCTTTGCTGATCTTAATAGATTTAGTCTAACTTTATAGAGGTTTGCTCCCTGGATGCGGATCATGCTATAGCCTCAGAGTGAAAATCAATTTTCATGACTTTAAAATGGAGAGCATCTGTCTGCTAGATTTGAAGTACAATGCCTTCAGAAACTTTCCAAACCCCATGACGCCCTGAAGTGTGCCACACTGAATACAAAGTAAATAGGGATTTGTTTGACAATCAACACAGAATATCTTATACTGCAAAATTGCACAGCTTTAATTTTTTTTGTTTTTCCCATTTAAAAAAAAAACATGATCCCATTTAAATAGAGACAATTTGTGGCTGAAATTATAGCTTCTGCTCTTGGATGTGTCTTTGTTTGCTTGTCCCATCTGGGGGTTTTTTTAAACTCTCCAGCTCAATAGGGAGCCTCTGTGAACAGCTATCTTCAAGTCACTGCAAAGATGTTGAATGGGATTCATTCAGGTTGTTTTTTTGGCTCAGCCACTCAAGCACTTACACATTCTGGTACTGAATGGAAAGCTGTCCTACACAATCAGTTGTAGCTTGTTATTCCAACGTAAAAGTTTGCTGTCAAATATCCGTCTTCTCTTGATCTGATACAATATGAATAGGCAACTGCTCTAATCAGTATTTTTATTTTAACAATTAGCTTGTTCCATTGGTTTAACTGCCCCCAATTGTACTGTTTTGGTTCAGTCTCATCGCAATCGTTTCCAGCAGCTAGAAAGTGTCCAGAAACATGACTATGAATGCTAATGTTGTTCCGTGTCTGCTGAATGTGTAAATAGGCAAGTGTTTGCTGACAAGCTTGCCATATCAACTTAAAATGTGATCATTTGTCAGTGTTGTGCTCACAGCTTGTTCCTGCTGCCTCCAAGTGGCCAAAAAAAAATCATGCATAAAAATTATTGCAGGTTTAAATAGCTTTTTTATTGCTAGCACTTGCGTCCTTTTTCTTAAAGGAGCAGTGTGTAGGATTTAGTGGCATCTAGCAAGTGAAATTGCAGTTTGCAGCCATTTGAATACTGCTCACCTCACCCTCTCTCCTTCCATGCATGGAGGAGAAAATATGGTGGCCGCAAAACCCGCAAAAAACGCGAACGGCCCCATCTAGATAGTGATTGGTTTGTCCGTTCTGGGCTACTGTAGAAAGATGGCAGTGCGACATGGTGACCTCCGTGGAAGAGGACCTGCTCCCTATGTTGATAAAAACACAACGGCTCTTATTTTCAGATGATTATACACTAATGAAAACATATTGAATATTATCGCCGTATTCTGCAAATAGAGTCCCCAAAATGTTAAACACTGAGGAGTGAATTCACAAAAGGATTGTGCGGCTTTTGAGGCCGCTAAACTTGCATGAATGCGACAAAAAGAAACCCTGAAATTCTCAAAGCACCCGCAAAGGGTGAACTGCACCCCTAACTGTACTGCCAAGCAAATAGCGTCTTGGTGCTTCGGTGCTATTTGCAGGTATATAAACTAGGTAATATGCTTACATTTGGTGCAAAACTGGGCTCTTTCTAAGCAAATGAGCCTCACTGAACAACAAAAGGGTATCACACACAGACTTTCAGTTATCATAGAAGCAGTGATTGCAGGCAGGTGAAACAATAGTGCCTCATAGGTGGAACAGACCAGTACAATGCCTGATAGTCACCGTGAGGGAATGAAACTGTTAAACAACATAAAACCTGCTGCTGTGAGAAATTGAGACGGTGGTTACGCACTGTAACAGTCCAGCATAGAACAGAGTAGGAGCTCTCCATGCACCCAGAGGCAGGACGCACAGTTAAAGCACCCCAAATAACAATCACTCCACACAGAGTGAGTCATAGAAAAACAAGAGACATTAGATAATTAGAAATTCTCTTTCAAATCTAACATCTCTTTCCACATGAGTGGAAAGTATTGTTTTTGCAACTGCATTTGTGACATTTTATGACTCAAACGTTGCTTAACCATGTCATGTGATATGTTACTTCACTACACCTTAAGAACAAATATTACTGGGACCACTACAGAAAATTGCAGATGAACATTTAACAGAAACAGAGCAAGACAATGGCAAATTGCACTCAGCTGCAAAACTTTATGGGCATGTTTGCGCTGTAATATCATTAGCGCAATATTTTTTTTTTAATCTGACCTTGAGACGACGCAGATAGCGGTTGCAAATGACGCACAATTCATGATGCTATCAGCGGCGGCAATTCATTCTTTGTGAATTCGAACCTGAACTTTTAAGTTAAATTTTGGGTGCAAAATTTTTACTTGCAAAATGCTTTGTACTTAGGAAGTGACCCTAATGTCAAGGAACTTACAACTTAAGGGACTCAAGAATTTGTTCAAAAGATGTTCTTTGAAGAATTAATGACTTTTTGGAGCATCTTTCTTTTTTTTTTAGGATTTTCCGCTTTCATTTGAGCTTTCAGTTATATAGCGTCACAGACTAAGAGAACAGTAATGAATGTAGTGAGAAGAAACTGTTGTTGTAGTTTTCTGTTTTCTAATGATCTTCTTGCTGTGCTCTTTTCGTTCTAATGTTTGGTTCTCTCTGAATCTTACGGCTTCCTTGGACCATGTGTGAGATTTTCACTGCTCTGCCCTGTCATTGTACATTATTGCGCTGTCATCCACTGGACCATTTATGCTGTGTTTTATTTTAAACCACATCTAGCTATTTGAAATGAACACAAGTCGTCGAGCTAATTCAAGTTGTAGAGAATCTAAAAGACACTTAAGGCAAATTGGATGCAACTAAACTTGATTTGAAGTGTCATGCAAGGCTTTGAATAATTATTGCCTCAAAACATTTCAGGTTTTCATTTTGAATTAATTTGTAAACGACTAGGCTATAAATGAACTAAAAAGAACACCCTTCAACATTTATCAGTTAGTGTCTGTAGATCACAAACAAAACATCCTAATTCAATCTATTTCAGATGAAGTTAAGGAGGTTTCAGAAGTTGTCGGTGAAGAAAACTTTGTAAGCTGCACTTGTAACCTCAGAACTGCTTCATTTTGCCCTGATTCATAAGAAAATCCCAATTGTGATAACCCCCTGAAAGTATTGAGTCTGGCATCTTTTTAGCCTTTTATTGTTATCTCAACTACTGTGAGAAATACCACCCTTTTTCCTCCTCAGTAGTACTCATTATTGAATTTTCTTGATTTGCCATATCTTCTGTTTTTTAAGCAGTGTCACATCGAGAACACTAAGCGAATATCTTGTTTTCATGCCATTTTAGGATGATTCATCTAAATATATCCCAAACTGCTCACAGTGGCTAATGTCACACATCATTAGCCCCTGTTAGCAATAATTTTCCCGGCACTGTAATTAACCCTCATGTAGAGGCCTTTGTTGCCTTGATTACTGTGTCTTTTGTAAGGCCTACTTTATCCTGGTAAAACCTACACTCACACTCATACAAGCTTTGTTTATCATCATATAGACACCGATGGCTTACTGAACAGGCCTACTGGGCACATAATACAAAGGGCATCTGTTTGAAGTGTGTGTTAATAATTCTTGTTGTCAATCAAATTACCACAAAGAGACACAAAACAACCACAAAGAGATGCAAAATGAGTTCAACGAAAAGCAAAATGACCACAAAGAGATACAAAACAATTATAAAGAGACGCAAAATGGCTACAAAGAGACGCAAATGACTACCAAGAGACACAGAATGACCACAAAGGGACACTAAACAACCACAGACACGAAATCACCAAAAAGAGATGCAAAACAACCACAAAGAGACATAAAACAACTACAAAGAGACACAGGGGGCTTTTACATGTCGGGGCCCAGGGGCCCCTTGTCCCAATCTGCCCATGCTTATAAATTTGCTTTGTGTTGTTTTAGTCCAATGTTGTATTTTTGAAAAACTTTCAGACAGAGGCACACACACACACACACACACACACACACACAGGAGGGATTGATAGAGGACAAAATGCCTAATTTTGCTCTTATTTGTTGTGTTCCAATCTGTGTCTGTGATATAATTAACATTCACAGTCTGCCACTCCATGGTCCACAGTGACTTGTTCTCATTGAGAAGTTCACAAGGTACTCCTTTACTGCCACAGCCTGCGGATTAGTTGCCATGGAAACAAAGCTGTCAGAAGTTGGGAGGAATACGTTACCCGATACTTGTGCTTGCTTCCTCCGGTGGAGGATACGTTACAGAAAAGTTTGAAGAGTGTTGTTGACAGAGGCTCGGTAGCTCTCAGGGACTGAATGTGTTGGAAAAACATTTATTTCTCCTCTCCCTGCCCATCCAGCTCTTGCTCTCTGGACTTATTCATGAAGTTTATTTTTTATGTTTTGGTTGAGATTTTGACTTTTCACAACTAATTTATGGTGATTCATTCATCAAAAGCCAGATGGAGAGCATAAAAACAAACTGTGTAATGTTTAAAACAGTAGAAAATCACAGACCTTGCATTTATAACCTGATAATTCCTTCATAAATTATTCACTAAGAGCAGCTACAGCATGTTTGTTTTTTCTGTGCAGGCTGTATTATTCCCGCCTTAACCTTGAATTGTTTGCATATTACTAACTCTTACCAGATTGTTATGATTGTAGTCTCCAGCTTTAATTCATTAGTGCTTCAAAAGAATAGCTAATAGTGCTGAAAATCATGTCTGATATTCAAAACAAAGGTAATACAGCAGATCCTGTTGTGTATTACGTGAAAACAGCCTTTTCTTTTGTCATAAAAGGGAGTTTCATTAACAGAGGACAGTTAGGTGTTTTCTAGTATAATGACTTGTCTTGTCCGTTGACACAGTAGAGCCTCTTTACTCCCTGTTGAAAATGGTGATATTGGAGTAACTTGAGTGCCATCTTGCAATTTTGAAGTTGGCTACCGGGGGTTAAATGAGCCCTTTAATGAGTCTGTGGTGAAAAGAGAGCTGGATGATTTCCCTGTTTTCATGCTCAGGGAGGACTGCAAATCCAAACTGGCTAAAGATGCAAGTCTGAGTTAAAAAAAAAAGGGCTTAAAAATATATATGTGAAATGTTTTCTGTCTTTGAAATGTTAAGGTTTCTTGGTGTGCAGTTTTTGTGGGAGAAAACAAATCAGCCAGACTATCAGTTTTCAATTTTGTCATTAATGGAGAAGGTTGATAGTACTCTATATTTTTCTTGTCATCAACAAATCCAAAACCAAAAATGAATTGATCCAAGCCTGACATAGCTTATTCCCCTGCGACCGGGGGGTGTGGACCCCAACAAGGAGTCACAAAATACTGATAAATATATAAATGACTAACAGAAGAGGAAAGAAGAAGAGGTCACAAGTGGTAGACATACGTAGCAGGTAATGACAGGGTTGCTCGTACAAATCACTTCATTTTAAAGGGTCACAAGCCAAAAAGGTTGGGAACTGCAGCCATTACGAATACATCACTGAGCCCACACTGTACAAGGTATCATGTTTCTTTATTGCCATGAACACAGCCATGTTAATCTCACATACAGCGTCCTGCTGCTGTAAACACTCACTATAGAGCACCAACCGCTCATTAAGCTGCTGTTGAAAATAGTCCCCAACAAATGTCCTGTTTGAGTAACATTTGCTAAAAACTACTATGCTCACTTGTTTTATTTAATTACTTAGGCTTTTAAAAAAATCTAATTATACAGTATATTTGTCAAGATTTATGTCTTCAGTAGGAACAAATACAGGGTTTTTCATTTTTTGTTTAATTGGAGAGATTTTGATTTTATTAATTGGATTTTGCACTATGAAGGTTTATTCTGTTAACAGAATAAATGTTGTATAGTTGATGGCAACATTTATCAGTCAGAGAGACTGAATACATTCAGTAGCCTACAGATATTACAGATAGCGCTCATAAACTGCATTCGACCTATGAAAGCTCTAGTCTACAATATGAACATTATTAATTTCTTCTTCTTTCTTTTGGTAAGTGGCATGTGAGGATTCTTAAAATAACATTTGTATAGATGTTAAGCCCTGAGAGATAAAATATCTCAGAGATCAATAATGAAAACTATTGTCATGTATTAATTTCCTCTCCCTGCATATTTTGACTATTGATTCATGTTTTGAATTTCATTAGTTTGAGAGGGAAAGGTTTAGCAATGAAGTCTGGGCTGCCGATTTATACATAGCGGCAAACTGATATGATGGCGTGCCTTAAGTGCAAATTTTAGCCTATCTAAAGTTTCACGTAAAATAATTGATATGGGGGTTAACCTGTAAATGCTGTCATGATGATTACAGAAAGCCTTTATAGCATTTTAATAGGCTACCCTGTCATACTGAGGAAAATAATTAAAACAACAATTACTGGAGACTGAGTAAAAGATGAATAGATTAGCATTTTATTAAATCAGGATTGGATCTGACAGGATGCAAATATTGCTTTGACATTCTGTCGAGACTGAAGGCTGCTTGTCACTGCCCCCCAGTTCATCTCGAACAAGCCTATTGACGTGCTGATGTTGTGACTCTTTAAATGGCCCTCTTTATTGTCGCTTGTATATGATGACCTATTCTTGAGCTAATCTGTTGGCTGTGACAACATGGCTCTGTTAAAGGGGGGGGGGGTTGTGGCCCTGCTTGGCCCTGGCTGAGTGGGATAGGGAAGTGCAAAGGTATTGAGAGACGGACAACCTGCCTGTTGGCTTTGGTCTTTTCATGGGATTTGTTGAGAATGAGAAAAATATGAAATAATGATGTAATGAAAGAGAAAGATTTAAATCCAAGTTTATGAAACCTGCAGCTGCATTGAAAATATCTACAGATGGATGTCAAATTAAAAGAACACCCAACGTAAAATCTAAATTGTAAGGTGCTGGGCCAACATGAGCCTCCAGGAGATCTTCAGAAGTATCTCCCTTAGTTATGATTTTCCACTAATTTATTCAGGTTTTTCCTTTTATCTGTCACGCGTCGGTGCCTATCCCAGGAGGCTGGGTCAGGAAAGAAAGAGTTTGAGTAACACGCAGAATGTCCCATTGTTGTCACTTGGTCTTCACAAAGCACTTCTGTTACATCAGTCCCTATTTTGTTTGTTGTGTTTTATTCATTTCAACACATCATGCACTCATAATGCTGCCGACCTCCACAGAGCTCACATTCACAGTGAAACATTCCTCACCACATAATAAATGGCTACGGAGGCATCCCGAGCACTTGAAAGAAAACCAAAGAATATCCATTCCTGTTTTTCAAGTGCCAGATAGCAACAGCTATTATAATAGCTTCTGATTACTAGTTAGCAAAGCAGAACAACATGTGTGAATGTTAGGAAGGATGTAGGAAGTAGATATGAAAGCCAGTTTGATGTGGGATTTTTTTTCATGATCATGTTTAATAGTTGAAAGGACACCTATCACAGGACAGCACACAACCAATCAACTGCTCGGTACTTGGTAACAATCTGCTTTAAAATAAAATGATCCTGTTCAGTGAAACATGTAATTGCATTTGGAAAACATTTGCACACATTTGATGATCAAACCCTTTTCTCTCTGCGAGCAAATTATTTACCACGCAATACTGGCCGCTATTAACCAGCTGACCCATGCTGGATCAGGGCAGATCAGGCATTCTTCCAAGGGCCCTGAATCCCTTTATTATAGATACTATATTGTAGAGCAAGCAATTAATAATACTATTGACTCGTTAATGATCTTAGTCACAGAAAGTCACTGTAACATGACAAGCTGTAACATACATACATACATATTAAATTGAACTGTCAACCATTGTAAATTCATTCTAATATAATAAATAAATTCTGCTAATAGAACTGACGCTGGGCAAAACATTTTGTAATTTGAGGTACATTGTGTTATTTTTGTAAAATGTATTTGAAATTTTTACCAGTTTACATAATTATAAAACAGCATTTTATTATTTGTCAGGTCAAATATGTTGATTATATTCCATATTACTTGTTTTACGTCAGTCTAAACAGATTTATATATTAGCGTTTATATATTAACTAACGTTAGCTTTGTCATTTGGTTCAGTTACACCTGACAGTTACTAAGTGTAAATATCAATTAACAACTATTCAAATGGTTGCAAACTGCAATTTCACCGCTAGATGCCACTAAATCCTACACACTGCTCCTTTAAGAATGTTTTGTCCAACTACTATTTCCAAGGTCAAGAACGAATTTTCATATTCAATTTTCTGTCAGATTTGATTTTTGGTCTTTTTCATTCAGAACACATGATACACAAGCACATACATTCTTGATTTGAATGTAAAACGTCTTTTGTCAGGTTTGTCATTCACCAATTGCCACCTTCACTCATTTTTTGGAATCCATGGGAATAATAAACAGTCCATGTGTCAGCAAAAGCTGATAATCCATTAGCAAAAAAACAACAATCACTTTGTCCCCTTTTACTTTGCAAACTGCTGTTTAATATTTTTCTTTGTTCACTTCACTGTAAGGATTAGACATCATCATTCAGTGTAACGTCACCATAGAAAGACAATCAAATAATTACCCAAGGGTTACCAAATTATGTATGGCCCTAAAAACATCTCATGCTAGTTACTGTGAGCATAGGCATGTTTATCTGAGCAGTTTTTTTAGTATACTAAAAACTATATTTAGTTTACAGTTTTTGACCTTTATTCCAGTAGCCCTACAAAACATTACCACAAAAGGGATTCATTAAAAAATCCAAAAATCCATTTCAGCCTTGTTAGTTTCATAACAGAAGTTGCAGATAGTGACCGTATCCTGCACCACAGACCAGAATGAGTCTGTTGCTTGAAAGTCCTTCTGCAACAAGTACTTTAATTCTTTTAAAACAAAAATGCATGCATGATACATGATATGATTTTAACACTAACAGACACTACCAGCTCTGCTCCTCACAGCCTGTCAGGTTAAATAAGCAATACTGGATGCCCTTGGGACGCAGATTGCCGCAAGTTGTATTGTATCTGTATTGTCAACACTATTGGCAGCCTCAGGAGAACACGATGGACCAAGGTCCTTAAGGAAGGATGGAGCTCACACACACACATGCCAACACAAAAACACACTTGCAGAAAGACACACTTGTGCATCAATAGATGTGGCTTGATCCAAGTTGTTTCATGTCTGCTCCAGGGACTTTATCACTGCTTATCTCTCTGGTGCTCTGTCTTCTGGATCAAGCAGGTTTGCCTACACACAGCCACCTGTCTGAACACTCCTCTGATGAGATTACTCACACTGGGATTTCAGCTGTGTTTTTTTGTGCATGTGTTTTGATGTGATGCTCTCTTAATGCTACGAATGAGGGAGGACAGATGTCTCTGTGTGTATGTGGGTCTGACTGAAAAAATGAAACGGTGGATTTATTTGAAATGTTATGCCTGTTTATTATACTCAGTGAATTCAAGGAAATTATAGCACAGTGACTGGAGCAAATGTAAATTATTAGATTCAGTGCATTCCGCACACATTCAGCTAAATTAATACGTTCAATCTCCACACAAAGAAACTCGCTGCATCTCATTACGCTACAAAACCATTTGTTAAACAGTCTTAAACATAAAAAGATAAGAGCATGTCTGCTCATCAAAAATACTGATAAGTGAAGTAGTTTCTGAATACCCTGTGATTGGATTCAACCACATGCATTGTGGTTTTAAGCACTTAAGAGTCCATATAGTCACACATATTCTGTGTAATGAGCGATGCCAGTGGGACAATCAGAGACTCGATTGGCATCCCAAGTTGCATTTGAGACATTTCATGCTTTTCAGTCTGGAAAGCAAGACAACACATGGAAATTGATTTTCACAAATCACATTTAAACCATTGATTTGATATTTGACTCAGATTTAAAGACACGTGTCTCAGTCTGGCCGCACAAATCAGATTTCAGACTATTGTGTGTGTGTGGGCATGTATGGCGTTGAAATGATTTGCTTTTCACTCAACACCATTGGATACACCGTCTAAAGAAAAAAACACTTGTGAAGAAAACCTTTAAAACAACACAGCTCACTCAATTTCACCTGCAAATAAGTACTAGTTGGATAATTTCAGTAAAAGAGGATTATGTTTGTTAGGCTTGATGTTTTGAAGAGTATAATCTGGGAGTGGGAGTCATGTATAGTATGTATGAGACTGTCAACGACCTTTCTCCATGTTAATTGTGGGGTTGGTCGTTCATGCATGTGTGCCACAGTGAGTTTTTACATGTGAGATGTATGCTTGTATCTGTAAAATGGATGGATGAATTTACAGCCAACCCACGCTGTTTCTGTCCTCCCAGGGGGATTTGTCTTCCCTTCATGTCCATGAATACATGTCCACACAGAAATCATATAAATCTGTTCTTGGGCAGCATTTGACTGGCAAGCAGGGTAATAACCTTCCTGTTAGGAGGGATTAGCTGCAGGATGCAAATGGCAGATGTGACACATATGCATACATCATGTTTGCAGGTGCGGAGGTTTTCACACTGGCTGTTCAGAGGTGTTGAGAAGAGATCAGAATCAGTCATGTAGCTGCTGACACCTCACATAACAGAAATGTTTGATGAACTGCTGGAGACATTAATGAAGATGAATAGATGAAGATATTTATAGTTGTAAATTAGGTTTGTAAGATTTCCTCAGTCACAGGATGACAAATGCTGCATCTGGATGTCATTTCCTTGTGAATTTGTAAAGGGAAAGAAATTAAGTCAGAGATAGCGGTTGTTTGCTTTTGTGTGATCATCATTCACATGAACTGGACTAATGAGAGAGCCACAAGGTGTAAATAATGGAAGCCAGTCATAACCACTTCTATCTTCTAACAGCTTGGAAATGTTAATCACTAGCCTGCTACCATTACTTACACACATAGTGACATACAGATGTATTAACCATTAACCTAGTACGTTGTTTGCCAGAACATGTGTTGAGGTGAATCGTCACGCCTTGTATTGTAATGTATTCATTTACTGCAACCTAACACTGATGTTTACCACTTAGTTGGCTGCTTGAGTGCAACATTTTGGTGCTAAATTAGATTTTCCACCTTCATGGGTTGGTAAGGATGCCCTAAATGCACTATAAAGATTTAAAGAATTGTTTTTGGAATCTACACTGGTTCGCTTTTTTGCCGAGAGTTAGATGAGAAGATGGACTTTCCTGGCTGTACGGGAAATATGAAGCTACAGCCCGCAGCCTGTTAGCTTAGCTTAGCATAAAGACTGGAAACAGGGGGAAACAGCTATCCTGGCTCTGTCCATAGGTAATAAAATCCGCCTACCAGCACCTGAAAACCTCACTAATTAACACATTTTATCTTGTTTGTTTAATCTGTATAAAAACCAAAGTGTGAAAATGACATATTAAGTTTTATGGGGGGTTATGTGCCAGACTATTTCTTTGCCGGGATCAGGAACTTTCTGAAGTCTCGTTGTCACTGTGAGGTTGCCAGGCAACCAGCAAGGACTTCAATATGTATTTTAAATACTTTTTTTGTGCTGATTAAACAAATGAGATATAGTTATTTTTTAGTGAGCTTTCAGGTTGCTGGTAGGTGATTTTTATTTTTATTTTGGGCAGAGCCAAGGTAGCTGTTTCCCCCTATTTCCAGTCTTTGTACTAAGCTAAGTGAACCAGTTGCTGGCTGAAGCCTTATATTTAACGCACAGATATGACAGTGGTATCGATCTCATATAATTCTTGGCAAAAAAGCAAATAAGCATATTTCGCAAAATGACAAACTATTAACTTTAAAAGTAAATAATGACAATCAAACTACAAAATGTCACAGCACTAGCCATCAGGTGCACAGAAGAGAAAACAAATAGAAAAAAGAGGATGTGTAAGCACAAATTTAAGATGTGTTTTTCTAACACAACACAATGTGTGCAGAGCAGTGTACAGGGACAGAAAAAATATTAAGCACTTATTGAGAAAGGCTTTTAAATTTGAAGTCAAACCCCAGTGCAACTACAAAGGTGTCATATCCTTGGTCGTAGTTACTGCTGTTTCTCTTTTTCGATGCAGTTGGCTTTTCACACATTTTGTCATGACTTTCCAGACTGTGCCCCTTGACATATTAAAATCTTGCAGTTTATTTTGACTGGTGCAGCTGCAATTTGGTCACAGATGATTTGGCCTCTTTGGAGCAATGTGCTGATTACCAAACCTCTTTCATAGCTTCTAAATTCTGCTGATTAGCACTAATCTTGACTTACCAATTTAGCTAAATGTTTAATAGTGATTATGTTACTTCAAAATTAAAGTCAAAGACTTTTTACATTATTATTTTACTGTATGACTGTCACAAATAATGCACAACGCTGCTTGGTCCCTGAAAAGCAGGGGACAGCTCTGCATACAGCAGCTAAAATGTATGAATATTTTAAGACTTTGTTCTTTATATTTCACCACAAACATTGTTTGAGTCCGTGTTTTTAGTGTAATCACAAGCTGACAGGCTTTCTTTAAATATACATGGGAATTATGCTCCTAAGGCCAGATCTGTGCATTGTTACTCGTGTTGTCTCATTTGAGAACATGAGGTGACACATACCTGCTGATAACAACTTTAAACCTAATTAGTTTTCTGTGGAGGCAGCTTGTGCTATAAACATTGTATAAATAATTAAGGTTCAATTTCCTCAGTTCACCTTTCCTGATGATAGGTAATTTAGGCTATCTGAACCAGCACCAAAACAAATGGCAAAAGATGCAAGTTTCTACTTTCTTACCCAGACTGGGTGTTTGGTTGATCCACCACCACCACCAGCTGCCACTAAACACTCACCAACAGTGACACAAGAAGGACCCAAAGCTCAGATGACAGTTTTAGTTGAGCAAATGACATCACTCTATATTTTTATTATTGTCAACAGATCCCATGAAAAGACCAAACGCAACAATATGTTAGTCCATTCCTCAATACTTTCCAACATTCCTCTCTTATCTGCAGTGGTAGAATGTAACTAAGTACATTCACTCAAGTTCTGTACTGAAGTGCATATTTGAGGCTCTTGTACTTTACTTGACTATATAGATCTTTTGCCACTTTATACTTCTACACCACTGCTTTTATTTCGCAGATAGTTACCAGTTACATTTCAAATCAAGATTTTACATAGAAAACACAAGATTGTTATTATAAAATATGATGCTTTGTTATAGAAAAACTACCCAACAGTATACAAAGTTATTAAAATAAGCTCCACCTTGACAACGTTGAAATGCTTCTTACGTGTTATTGCATCACTATTAATAATCCCATAATAGATGAATAATAAATATAACAATCTGAATGCTTGGATACTTTTGAGACATACAAGTACATTTTGTTTCCAATACTTCTGTACTTTTACTTGTAATGGAGCATTTTTATAATGTGGTACTTTTAATTAAGTAAAACATCTCAGTACGTCTTACACCACTGCTTATCTGTGACACTCCCCCCAAGCAAATTTGTTCCTACTAAAGACATAAACCTTTAAAAACAGATCACAAAAAGTTCATTTTAAATGTCCAGCAAACACTTGTTTATGGCTCAGTAGATCTGAGTAAATCTGTTCAGATTAAAGTTGGGTCGAGCTACGATGGAAATTACATGAGATCAGTAAACCTGTGAGCCAATAAGAATGATATTATGATGATATGATGATATATGAATTGTTTCGCCCTAAAACTTGCAACTGGAGAGAGAAGGAAATGTCAGTCGATCTCTGTACACACTTATTAGGTCTTGAGAAGACCTAAATAAGCCTAAATAAGTGAACTGTGTGGGTGTACTGTGGGTGTGTAGGGGATTTAAAAACTATAAGTAATTTCCTAAAGCAGCTGGGCATTGTAGTATTTAGCAAATGTTGTTCAAACACGAGAAAAGAGTGCATTGTTGGGGACTAATTGCAGTATACAGTATATTTGGGAAAATAAACTACAGTGACCATGTTCGTCATAATGAGTCATTACAGCGGTGTGGCTCATTGATCTGTTTTTGATCATTTTTGGACAACAATGGAGCTCCTAAGTACAGAGGAATAAAATATGGCAGGCTTTGGCTACACAGGCAGTGGATAAAGTCATTGTTGGTTTTGGTCTTTTCATGGTATTTGTTCACAGTAAGAAACAATTTGGCAAAACAATCCCAATTTAAGGTCCACCTACTAGCTTTTTCTGGAGATTTCATCCATGTCAAGTAATTTTCCTGAGAGGAGTTTGCTCAGTTCTGTTGACATGGGAGCTAAGTAGCTGTTATGATTTTATCCACTTGCACTCCACCTGCATTAACTGATTCTTTGGCCACTTGAAAGCAGCGGAAACGAGCTCTGAACACGACACTGACATATCTCCTTATAAAGTTTATATGGCAAACATGTCAGCAAACAGTTCCTTATTTACACATCCAGCAGATACAGAACAACATTAGCATTAATTTGAAGTCATGTTTCTTTACACCTGGTGAATGTAAGTCCAATATTCACGGTGCTGAGCAGTTAGTGTACATGGGATTTATTAGAGCTTTTTCACTGAAAACAGCATCCTGGTATGACTGAAAACGATGCGATGATAGCAGTGAGAGTGAACCAAAACAGCGAAGTTGTGGGCCAGACAATGAGGTGAAAGATGCTAAAAAGCTCCATGGAGCTGAGGGAAACTGCAGATTCGGGTGATAATTCTCGGTAGATTTGTCACTAAAAGCAGAGTTGTATGTGTTTATTTGCACATAACAATTTCCGATAATTTGTGTCTAATAAACACAATGCTGTCTATTCCATGCGTGGGGGCGCATGTTCATAATTGTCATGGGATGCATTCATGTAAGCGTGTGCATGTGGACAGTACCCTTCCACCCATCACCCCTGAAAAATAGGGCTCCCTGAAAGCCACAGGGTAATTTGAACACCGACTACAAGCAACCCCTTACACATTACACAGTCATTTGATCAGTGGTTAATATAAACATTTTAATAAGAGCAGCTTTAAGGACTTCTTGGTTGAATGCTCTGTAAAAAGCTGGATTGTAAATATGGATTGTTTTCTCAAGCTACTATTTCCAAGTTCAAGAATAAATGTTCTTGCTTAAGAACAATACCGAATTTCACGAGCCTTAACCTTTAAACAGTGCATACCCTGACACAAAGTGTTGGCTGTTAGGTCTGTGGGCGGACAGGTCCACGGAGAGTAATTTCTAATTTAGGCCACAAAACTAACCAGCTTCAAGCCAACTAGGGTAGCCAACAGTCAACAACGGGGCCTTTTTAATATTGATTTGCCTTGTACACACACAGGAATACAAAACACTTGTCTTCATTTCTGTTTTCTTCTTTACACAATGAATGCAGATAGGCGTAGAGCCACTCTTTTCTGCCGCCCACAATCCAAACTCTTTGCATATGCGGTGTATCTCTTTGGCTCTAAGCGTGACGTACAGTGTAATAATATTTTACCGTGTCGGGTTACACAACTACAGACATCAGTGGGCTCATCCACAAACACATGCCTGATGAACAATTGGTTGGCTCAGATGCTTTTCATGGTCACTTAATTGTTTTGTGTCCCCTCATGTAAAATCCCCTTATTGAATTAATACATTAATTAAATATTTTCGTTAAGAGCAGTAATTAATGCTAAATCAGAATGTACAAAGGTATTAAGTCACCACATTCAACTAATGGTGACCAAGGTGTGACTCATTCATTTTTCCCTCTCGGGTTTTGTGGATTCATAAATGTGTGAGGTAATTTTTTAAATTCATGTTTAATTTATAATGTTAGCTGGAAGCAATGTCAGGATGTTTTTGTAAGCAGCACAGCTCTCCACCCATTGTTACCCTGTGATCGATATTAGTGCAGTCTGACCTAAACAGTGTTGTGACTCTTGGGGAGGACAATGTCAGTCTGTCCATCAGTTCATTGGTCCAAAGCCAAATATCTTGTCAACTATTGGATGAATTGCAATGAAAGTTGGTACAGACATTCATGGTCCTCAGTGGTGGAAGAAGTATTAGTATAAAAATATAGCAAAAGTTCTGCATTCAAAATTATATTTATAAAAAGTACACAAGTTATAGCAATAAAATGCACTTAAAGTATCAAAAGTAAAAGTACTCGTTATACTGAGTGGCTCTTGTTAGTTTTATATTTTTATGTGATTGGGTCATTGTTTTTGATGCATTAACATTTAAGTGTTACTTAAAATTAGCTCCACCTTGACCAACTACAGCATTTAAGTGCTTCAGAAACTCCGAGGTACTTGAGGAAACATATTTATTAAGTTGATCATATATTTTGTATGTAAAATCTTCATCTGAAAAGTAACTAATAACTACAGCTGTTAAATAAATGTAGCGTAGTAAAAAGTACAATATTTTGATTTGAAATGTGGTGGAGTAGAAGTATAAAGTAGCTAAAGTAGAGTACAGTACTAAATGTACTTAGTTACTTTCCACTACGGATGGTCACACTCATGTTGCCCCATCAGACTTACCCTGTTTATCACGGTGTTACACTTCATCACTGTCAGATTTCATTCTCGTCATTGCTTTCTGTATCACAGTTAAATGCACTTTATTGACAAGAAGGGATATGATCTCATGATATTTATCTATAAAGCTCTGCTGATAAAGCTTTGAAACCACCTCACTCCTCTTCTCTCATTTATTAGAATCTTGTAACTACAGTATGTAATGCAATAATTAATCGACCTTAGACATGCCATCTGTAATCTTGGCAGGTACCACGTAACTTTTAAATGGAATTAACTGCAAACAGCTGTTGAGCTAGAGTCTTACATTCTTTGGAGATTTTAAAGCTTTCCTACTGATGTTTTTTTATGACCCTTGTTTCCATTTATTATTTTTGTTACTTGGTTGTCTGATTTTAAATATATTTATATGTGGTTGCCTGATTGTAAATGTTTTTTGCTCTCAGGTCAGTCTTGAAAATTATTGATTTCAATGAGACTATAAATCAAAGTTAAATAAAGTTAAATCTATTATTATGTTACACAAATACATGCTAAATTCATGCTATGCTTGTGCAGCCCTTCCATTGCTATGCCAACAGTACTCAGCAGCACTGACTGTTGTCAAGTGTGTGAGGCCACATTTTCTCTCAGGTAAGTTTAGACACATTCAGGGTCATAGTTTTGGTCTTGAACACCGTACATTCACAGACAGTTCTGTTGCCATTGTGCATCAAAATTATATCTAAATGTTTTGGGGTTTTCTAATATTTCAATTATTAATAACATACTAAAAGATTGTTACTAGAACGCTATGTTAAATCATCCCATTATGTTTTGAAGAACATAACAACCATATTTTATATAGAATAATTTATTATTTTATATTACCATTTCCATTAGAAGGCTTTTACATAATTTGTTTATTATTTAATCTTGTATTTACCTTTGGTATTAATTCTGCAGTGCTGGTTTCAGTGTTTACACTTTCATATTTCATTTCTTTATGCATCTATTTTTGTTTAAATGTCCATAAATCTCTATTTTGTCAGCAAAGCGAATCTTAAATCCCTCATGAGTCGGCTTGGTTGAGTAAAACACGTTTATTTCCCATCAGACGTGTTGTTATTAATCTTCATGGCCCTGATTCCTCAATGATCTTTGCTGTCATGCTGTTGTGAAAATGTGCTTTCAGTCGCCTCATCTGCCTCTCACACAGCTGTGTTTTTGGAAAGTAACATCTTGACAGCACCTGAACCTGGCAGATTCTCAGGTTCTGATGATTAAACAATGGCCACGATGTGATTTTCTGGTCTGTTCATTATTCATGGCCAGAAAATGGCAGAAACTGTTGTGCAGACTTACAGTAAAACAATATCTTAAGGTGTTTTTTGAGGAGTTTTAAGATGCCTTAAGGGCATTTATTCTGCATGTGATTTGATGAATGATGCTTTAACTTACCTAGGATGAAGCTGTTTAAAAGCATGTTTTCAAGGAAAATTTCAAGCTACAGCATTTCAACAGTGTCAAAAACGGTACCTTTCATTTCTGGATCCATTTAGGTCATTGGTGTTGTATTGCCAGTACAGTAACATGTAGAGGTGACATCATGTGATGTTTTTCAGCAGCACTGGAGATGACTAAAATTAGATTTTTGGGGCTGATACAGAACTGACAGTAAAATCCTGTTATATCGATATATCAAATTATATCTTGTATCTCAAGATATTAAACAGTCATCCTCTGAAATGGCTTTAAAATAAATATAATCACCAAAAGAAATAAAAAGATTTGTGACCTTGTGAAAATTAAAGCATTGAGTTGTGATCAACAGAAAACTGTTTCTCAACATAATATGATAAGATACAGAGATAGAGATAATATTTTCAAAAATAAAGCTGCTGTTGTATCACTGTAAACGTTACCATTATGAATTCACATAATAGATGCTTTGTTGAACATTGATTTATAAACTCCTAATAACAGCTTACCTTAAAAGGAGGCATATAAAGTCTGAAAATGTAACTTGCCCAAAATAGCATCATGGTAAAAGTGTGAACTGAAATAATTTTTTGTGGTTACATAAGCTAATATTCTAGCAGACAAACAACTCTAAATAATTTGCCAGTCTTGTGGAAAGCCATTCTCATTTCATATGCTCATATTGCTGCTGTGTGCGCACAGCAGTTATCCTTGTAGCCTGTTTTGTCATTTAGTGGAGATATTCATAGGAGACTCATATTCCAGCTTTAAACAAGGGAAAGCAAGCCAGACTCCTACCTCTTTATGGCTGCATGGAGACCAGAGTGCAGCACAGCGCACTTTGTGTGTCTGACTGAGCATGTCAGTCGATTTACGTCCTTGTTTCACATGACAGCGATTCATAAAGTACTTTAATATGTCCCCCTATCTATAAACCTTCATTCTTAACAGAGATGGATTTCATCATGTTGTGTATCATGTTTCCTTGCTGCAGCCAAAACCTTTTTTTTTTCCTTCTGTGTATTTGTACATGCAGAGGACATCAAAGCAGCCGCCACCCCCGGGTTGCCACTGCACATTTACTTTGTCTGTGTGCTGGTTTGTGTGTGAATCTGTGTGTGTGAGAATCTGGGGTAGAGTTTGTGTGGCAGTGGATGTGTTAGGTTAGGGGATAACATGAATGACTAGTAAGGTGTTTTGCTTTGTGGCGTGACATTATGTTAATGACAACCCACTTAAACACATAATGAGTTTCCTGCTGCATGATTCATCCCAGTGTGTATATTTCGTGAAAGTGAAAGCAGATTGGGACACAACTGACATGTAAGTGATGAACCACGTGCTGTCTAAATATGACATGTTTTCCCTATGTGTTGTGATTCAACAATGTGGATCATATATGAATAAGCATGCTGAGTATGTAAAAACATCAGGTCTGTGTGGAGCGAAGAGGAGACTTTAATGTTACTCAAATCAATACATGAAACAAACATAAATGCCATATTTCAATCACATTTTCCATCGTTTGAGGTTTGACTGGCACTCCTTTGATTACATCATCGCCTGACTGGAGCATTAGCGCCACCAACTGTTTATCTTGACAAATCAACTCGTAATATTCACATAACGGTAGTGAAGGGAAAAGCGCATTCATTTGCATTTTCTTTCGACGATTTTCTGTAAATTCGGTTAAAATTTGCGCTACATTTGGATGGAGACCTGGCTAATGAGAACCATGCTTTTTGCCAGTACATGGTGCTGTTAACTCATAGGCTATATGAAATGATAAAAAAATATGGTGGTTAATCCTGTTTGCTTATTGACCTGCATGTAAGCCATTTTTGTATATGCATTGTAGATACTCTTGATAAAATCTCTGCAATCAGTTCATTTTTAACAATATCAAATCAGTATCAAACTGAGCGTTGAGTAGCAACTGCTGCGTATTTCTTTGTGAGACAGTACGATACCTAAAAACTGATTAAATGACAAATATATGCTGGATAGTCCTTTTTACTTGTTGACAATTAAAAGCAAAGTTGAAACAAATAAAGAGAGCCGCCATCTTAAATACCCACAATCCATTTGATAAACAAACGTTACATACCCCACCTTTTGCAAATACTCAATTACAAAATAGAAGAATATATATATATATATATATATATATATATATATATATATATATATATATATATATATATACATTTTATATTAAGCACATCATATTAGGCATAACACATATAGGTGTTACTTTGATCCCTAAAACAATAGAATGATAAACTAGACAGAGGTGCCTCTTAATAGGTAGTGTATAATATATATATATATATATATATATATATATATATATATATATATATATACATACACTACCTATTAAGAGGCACCTCTGTCTATCTATGACAGCTTTTCAGCCTGAGCCATTTCAGGGAATACTATCTATTGGGAATACATATTTGGTATATACTGTGAATTTCCTTCTGTATTTTTTGTATATATATATAGCCTTGATATACCATAAAGTAAAATCATATGTAAAGAGAAATGCTCAAACATGAAGCACACCAAATACAAAATGGCAGTGTTACTGTTAGACATGTCAGAAAGTATTAGAGACATGTTAGAAAAGCAGTTACTACTGGGTCTGTATCAATAATATGCCAATGTTCTTTTATTACACTCTCTATGGCCTTGGATACCAGTGAATATTAAGTGGCACAAACAACTCTATTTTCTGTTTCTTTTCGGTTAGTATTAGCAAGGCATTCAGTTTGTGACATGTTGGAAAAACGTGATGAAGCACTTTTAATCTAAGTGTCTTTATATCCTCTGTCTGAAGCGATTTTCGAGCTCTTTAGTTTAGGTGTAGAAGTCTTCATTAGAGCTGCAAATCCGTCTGATACGGTTGAAGATTTTTCTTGAGAGATATTGGATGATATGATTGACCATGAAGCAAAGCGTTTCTATCTGTAGGTTTTTATCCAGCACCCATCCTAGTGGACTTTGGGATGTGCGTGTCTTTTTCATAATTATTTTTTTTATTGACAATTAAAAGCAAACCATTCTGTTTTAATTGATGTTGTAGATACTTCACAGTCAGGTAATTTACTGAATGTGAAGTAAATAGATCTGGTGTGCTGATAGTAATGCTATTGCTAGCAAGCTAACAAGCTTGAGAAAGACATTCATTTGTTCAATATAAACAATTTGTGACTTTCCAAATAATGTAGCAAGTAGCTTGTTTGTTAGCAAACACTGTAAGAAACCTATTTCTTTCTTCAATAATTTACGTGACTTTTTGCTACACAGGATGTTTTTTTTCAACCTCTCCTTTTTTTGGATTGCTGGTCAGTCCTGTGTGGCCTGTAATTGTTGTTGTTTAACATTGTTAAAATGACAAGGGGTTCAAAATCAAATAGCAAGTGCTTAAGATTAATAGTTTATCTAATAGAACAGCAGCTAGCCCAGGCGGGATGTTGGGACATTGGCTCTGTATTTCTGCAAGACTACGTATACGTTGCATCAGTGCTGCTATCATCTAATGTTCATTTCTTACCAGTTTTTAAAATCTTTGGATAAAGACCTTTTTCATCATTTTGATATTGCCTCATTGTTCAGTAACATTTTGGGAGAAAACACTATTAGCCCAACAGTATCGCAGGCTCTTTACAATCATGTCAGTAAGTCACCTTCACTCTCCTAGGCCACCTCCACAGTCTGACAAAAATACTTGCAGGAGACAAAACAGAAATCCATTAAATACTTGATGCAGCCGTGAATGAAGTCAGTACCTTTGCAGCTTTGAAACGTCCCTGTGGACTCATAAAGCCACTGACCCAGAAGGCTACCAGGTTGTGGAGAACATGCAGTAATTTTGTGTCAGTGCTGTCAGCAGCAGTGTGTACTTCCCGCTATGTTCGTACAGAGACACACTTTAGGTGAGTTGTTTTTAGAGTGGAAATCTGTGCCGAGTGCTGCTACATGGATACTGTATGACCCAAGTTCAGGTCCAGAGAGAGAGAGAGAGAGGAACATGACTGAAGCAATGCATGCAGTCTGGGTTGTGCGCAAGAACAACCTCTGCATGTGGAATGAATTCCAGGCAGGAGGCAGAGAGGAGGAAACACTAGCACAAGTGCAGCAGGCTTCTCAGCACTGGTATGTTATCAACACACCAGGTTTTTGTCTGTGTACGTACATTGTGTGTGTGTGTGTGTGTGTGTGCGTGCGTGCGCGCTCGCATATGTGTGTGTGCTGTCTGGTAGATGGTCATGATTGGTGTGTGCACGAGGGAGGATGGGGCTTCGAGACACTGATTGGTTGTGCTCCCTCGTAGGGTGTGGCCAGAATATGAATGACTGCTCCTGCCTTTTGCGCTGCCAGGTTTTGGGGACAGTTACCGAGGAGGGATGGGGTGTTTGAGATTGTGCGTGTGAAGGGGAGAGCATCGGAGCTTGTAAGAGGAGGGAGGAAAGAAAAGGGGAGAGGGTGGGGGGACAGAGAAAGAAAAAGAACAGGAGCTTGTGAAGAGAAAGAGGGAGGGAGCTTCAGGAAGCGAGGCTGGACTACTGCTCAAACACTGCAGTCTTTCTTTGGCTTCTCTAAGGAAACTGTCTCTCTTCTCCCTGCCTGTCTCTCCATCCTGCTCCGTCTTCTCTCGAGGCTTGGCCATGACCCCGGTGGACACCTTGATCTCCTTGCCCACCTAGAGAAGAGGATAGAAATTCTGTAACGGAGGGGAGAGAGAGAGACGAGAAGAGCGGACACCGCACACTTTGCCTCACTGATGAGAGTCTGGAAATTAATTAGCCGCCGTCAGCAGAGAGGGGCTCAGAGTGAGGTGCAGGAAGAGAATGAGAGAGAGAGTTGAAGAGGGTGAATTGCTAGATGTGTGAAGAGCCGGCTGTGGAGAGAGGCAGAGTAACCCCTAGACACTTTTCAGAGACAAAAGGGACAAGTTAGGGCAGAGGCAAAAAAGAAGCGAGGGGGAAATTGGGCAAAGCAGCAATTCAACAGGGATACTAATTCAAGAAGTCAAAGAATGGTCCGCTCGCATGCGTTATCCATCCTTTCATGCTTCTTTTCAACCTTCCTCTCACATTCGTAACCATCCTTCCCTCTCATCTCCTTGCCTTGTTTAGTTCTTTCCTTTTTTTTGCATGTCAGCAAAAGCACACCGAGAGCTACAACCACATGCTGAACACTCAGCCACGATTTAGACCAGAGCGTAGCATTTCATTGTCAGTGGATGTGTGATCTGTTACTGAGTGAAAGAAGTGGATTGGCTGAAGCAGGGGTGCCATTACCTCCCAGCCGAGAGCACCTGCTCAGGAATTTCCCATGAGACCAGGTAGGACGTTTCTGGTTCATTTTGCCAACCCAAAGCAGCTGGAGAGGTCAAGTCAAAGCCTTCCAGTCGTTTACCTGATTGAACTGTTACGAGATGAAACTGCAAACCAGTTTATCTCTCAGAGCATGACACCTGTGTTTGAGCGATTACAGCGAGGGAAACAGGGACGTGCAGATGTGTGTGTGTGTGTTGGGATTATTTTCTAAATACACAGAATTACACAGGTGTTGCGGCAGGATTATGCAAAGTCTGCTGCTGAATATAGTGGCACTATAGGATTAAAGAGAACTCCAGTCAAGTAAATGGCAGCACATTATCTTCCACAGATTAACACAGATCAAGTGTGATCACACTTGGGGTATAATTAAATCAGCCATTCCCGGGTTTGACAGGGGTTATAATTATTTTGAGCTAAACTGGGGATAGGTTGAAACATTGCTGAAATCCGTCTCTGAGCCCTCAGTGGAATAACTTCTGGTCCCTCGTTGTGGACTTTGCTCAGACCTGAAGTACACAGAGTGACTATTAAAGACTCTTACAGGCTCATTCAGCTTCCATAATGAGACGCTCGAGCACAGACGAGACTCCGTACCGGCGCAGTCCGTCTCTGGACAGCAAACCCGACACGCCACCGTTCACTTCTGGGTTTCACCGCTTCAGTGGGGAGTTTGAGTATAAGCGGCCGCCGTTTGCATTTGGCTTTCACACGACAAAGGGGCCGCAGACGTCCAAGGGGCGCTACGCCCAGGGGAAGAAGTATGTGGTGTTTTACCTGGACCTCTCCTTCATATTCCTCCTAGAACTGCGGCGCTGCAGGATGGCCGAGGGTTGCATGATGGCCCTGCGATATGGAATGGTCTTCTTCAACCTCCTTTTCTGGGTGAGTCCCTTTTTATATTATACTTTTTCCATCTCTAAGTGTGCGTGAGTTTTGGGGGATGTTTGATGTTTTGCTTTCTTCACTTTTACATTTTTGTATGTAAATCTCTGTACATCTCTGTCCCACGGTTTTTGTCTTATCTTGATTAGAGGGAGCTCTGTTACGTGTGTCTGTGCAACCAGAGTGATGTGAAAGGAGTGAGGAGGGGGGGAGTGTGAGAAAGAGACAGATCATGCATTTAGATCATGTGTACAAAGCCCACTACGTGGGTGAGTCGAGTTTTTTCTGTTCCATATACAGTACTTTAAGTGTGGGTGTACACTGCATTGTTTGCTGTGTTAGGCTTTGGCATATTTGGAGCTTGCATTGTGTGTACACTAGTTAATCACAGTGTTACCGTTGTGATGTAATTCACCTACCTCTGCTTCACTCTCCTCCCTGCACAATAAGGCTTCTCAGCCCATCAAAGCATCTGCTGTCAATCTGCTCTATCTGGCTGATCTTATCTGTCTGCCTTGGGGATGTTTGAGCTTCGGTGTCTGTCTGCCTCTGTCAATCCCACTCCGATAGCCCCATAACAGATCTCTTTCATTTGCACTGTGAAGCCTGTCATGTTCCACGGCTGTGCTTCACATTTAAAGATCTCGATCTATGCTTCATCTGTGTGGGTTTTTTGTTTTTTTTGCCACAGACTCCCATTGTGCAATCCGTTGCAACTTGTCAGTTTTGCTGGCCTCTGTGGTTACCTTGCTGGGATTCCTTTTATTTGTCATACTTCTTTTCTTATTGTTAATGGAATGAGATGAAGCCTTGAACTATGAGATGCAATCTAGCTGCCAAGATGTAATCTCCCTCAGGGCATGAGTGACCTCTTCACCTCCACATCTTCTGTCAGCTATAAACTGCTGTCAAAGAGGGGTTGCAGTGTTTGTTATTAGTGCACTCTATCTGTGTGAGTGTGAGTGTGTGTGTGTGTGTGTGTGTGTGTGTTGCCGCTGGGGATAAATAATGACCACATAACATGACGAGCTGTAGCCTTCTCCTGAGAAGCCAATCGTGTTATGATCCTCCAGGTAAGAACAGAGGAGCTCTTCCAATAAAAAGTTCATCCAAACTCGGACTTGATGAACTTGTACGTCTCATTGGGTGATTTCATAGGTTTTGAATGTGACCTCAATATTCTGTTGAAAGTAGTGGGTGGGATGGCGGCTCTTGGGCCCTCAACACAGATTATATGAACACTGAACCAATCGAAATACGTTTGATTTCAACTTTACTTTCAGTTTCAGAGTGAAGAGTTTACATCCTGTGTGAAAAAGGAGCACAGAAAGTGGTCTCGTCACCAACAACTTTCACTTAGATTATTATTAAATAGATTATTCATATCAGTGAGATTCCCAACTCCACAAGTTCAACTGTTAATAAGATCTGCACTCTGCAGCGTAAGAAACAGGTTTTATTATTGGACTTACTAACTTACTATGAGCTGGTCTTTTAGGGATGTGATTTTGAACGAGGAAGTGAGCGGTTGAGTGGTATATGCGCGTAATTGCTGAGGGGGACACGCCCCCAAATATACGAAAGAGGGACATTTGACCCCCCAAAAATTGTCATCCATCGATGAAGGTTGAAGCTCATAATTTCTTCTGTTTAATTACACTCTGTCAGGTGGAGGCAGCATTCATTGTACTAGGCATAGTGGCGTACCACAAAAGAAGATACTCCATGCGCATGTGTGTGTGTATATGTGCAACTGATAAGATGCGGGTTCGAGGTGAGCGCCAAGACATTGTATTACACAAACAACACTTGCATAACAATATTGTTGGCAGCATGTCGCAGTTTCAGAGTTTGTCCGGGGCGAGAACAAAAACTTTGTAGAACTTGGCTAGCAGCCAACCTCCATATCACTAGCTGTTGTCCTGAGGTCTTTGTCTCTCTTTCGGTTAGTTGCTTCACTAAAACTAACAATGGTGATCCTGGATCTCTCTCACTCTCGCTCTCACTCCTTGATACAGTAATACCCGCCCTGGCTAATGACAACCTAAACCTGAGAGTCAGATAGTGGCCTTGTATATGACAAATTGGTCTGGTGGGGATATCCTTAGTTAATTTATCTTTATTGCTGATTTCCCCAAATCATAAAATACAGCTTTGTCTATTGAAACAGTGATCATCATTCATTTAAGTAATTTACTACCATCAAAATGATAGTGTGTGCTCAGTGCTTACACCATGCTAGAAATAACAATTTTACATTTTTGAAAACAGGACTACAAGGAATGTCAGTAGTCTACTAAGAGTCATTCTCTGCTTATTTGTAATAGACAGAGATTGCTCTTCTTTGTGATGTATTGATCCTACATTAAAGCTGCTGGGCTATAAAGTTGCCATTTATTTAGCCTATTTCCTCAGCGATAATATCCGTTAGCAGGGGCAAAACTTCAAGCAACAAGGACAAAATGATTGCTGGTTCCAGCCCCTCAAATGTGAGTTTTTCCTTCTTTTCACTGTTTTATATCACTGTAAATTGAATATTTTGGGTTTGCAAGTTTGGGACTGTTGGTTGAACAAATGAAGACATTTGAAATCATCATCTTGGGCTCTGGAAAGTTGTGATTGGCATTTTTCATGTTGTACATATTTTCTAACATTTACTAGTCCAAATGATGAATCGATTATTTAAAACATAAGACAGATTAACCAATAATGAAAACAACTATAAGTTGCAGTCCTAATAGAGTGTTGCATGGATGATGTACAACTCAGAATTTAGTATAGCCCAGGTTCCCTAAAAAATAGCCAACAGGATTTTTCCATTGGATTCCATTTAAATTATTGCAGAAAATAAGCTCTGTGGCAAACAAAAGTTTATGATACTTACACATTTTGTTCAGCAAGATAATCTTCACACATGAACACCACTTTTATTATTTTTGAAGCGTAAATGCAATCACCAAAAGTAAAAAGCTAAGGTTAGGCTATAAACGAGCTACACCACGGTTGCATGAATTCATCGTCACCACTAAGCTTCCAACGTAATTTGATTTTGCACACTTACCTCTTCTACAAAATCCTCTTTGCGTTACCTAGAATAGTTTGCAAGAGCGCAAGCATAAACCATAGACTGTATAAAAAAAAAACATCGAGGCTATAAAGACAGACTAGTGAGTAGATGATTTTCTGTGTTCGGCCTGATGACATTGAATGTCCCCGACAACCTCTGATGTCTCTGTATTTACTAATGTATTTTATGTCGTAGAACAAAACGTGAAAATTGAGGAAACCGGAAGTGCAAAAATGCTAACTCATTTCTGGGTTTTAGGACTCAGCACTCAATAATATCAATGTAAAATCCAAAACGGCGCATAACTTCTTCTTTGCTTATGGACTGGAGTCCTGCTCAACATCATTGTGCTTATTGATGCCCCAAGTGACCAAAGGCTATATTGCAACACTAATAATGAATTTCTGAGTATTGTAGCATGGTTAACGCGTCTCAAAACTGTGTGAAATTTCCTGAATTGTCATTGAGAAACTCACCTTATTCCCTCTACTGGGTTTGTATTATAGAAATTCATTTGATACAGAGCTTTATGAGCGTTAAATGCCAGAATCCTTTGAATAGCCATCCAGGACTGTGATGTGTACTGCAGTGTGATTGTCCAGTTTTTGGACACAAAACCAAAAAGTTCTGTCATGCAAGAAGTTACATGTCTTTCCAGAGGCAGCAAGAGAAAAAAAAACCCTTAAAGAACTGGGTAGTTATAGTATGTGCAGTGACAGCTTTGGCTGGAATGACAAAAAAAAAGTGCCACTGGGAGAATCTCCGAAAGGAAAGTATAAGCATATTACATGCCTGTTTGACTGACATACACCATAGCAATAAGCACCAAAGACATATGATATATAATATGTAAATAAGAAAATCTCACCAGTTACCACTTTAATCACTGACTAAACCCACTGACACTGCAAACCTCTTTTGTAACATTCGTAAGATACCAACAACACCAGGAGAGCAGCATCAACGACAGAAATAATCAAGAGCAGAATCAGTCTGTCTGCTGAGTGCAGAGAATGTACAGGAAGTTGTCATGTTGCAGATATGTATTGACAACTAGATTAGAAAGTGACAAACTGCGCACACACACAGAGAAAACCTTCAAGTGTAATATCCATGTCGATTTATATGAACCTTGACAGTGTCAGCTTAACACTGTTTAATTTTGTTGTGGAGGGACAATGTGAATCCACATGCTGTGTGAGAAGACTGACACATGTGACAGGCCGAAGTAAACTATACAGTCTGCAAATATACAGTACAACTTGTTTTTAATATAAAATACTTAATGTCTGTAGGCTTAAAATGTGAAAAGTCTGTGTCTGAGCTGAGCTGTGGTCAGCTTGGATTCACAGCAGTTACAACGGATTGCAGTGACAAACCAGGGTGATGGCAAATAAAATATATCAAAACATCAATAGAAACTTTCTCAAATGACTCCTGCAGCCTGATCTACTTCGCTGCTGTCCATCTGTATTCTCAGTATGTTCCAAATGCTGCCCTGAGAGCAGCAGGAGGTGGAGGAGAACCAAACTGTGGTCAGGATGCTTTTTGTTGTGGCTGGTAAAATAAGACCAGAAGAAGATGTGAAACTCTGACCTTCCTCTGATGGGATTTTTTAATTAAAACAGGTGATATTTTTTGAAATAGTTTATATTTTTGAAATAATTTTTTAGAAATTGCAAAAAAAAAAAGGACACCTGACCAAAAATGTATTTTAAAAAGTCAGTCAATTAGGTACAGGCTCTTGTATTCTTTCTATTTATTTCATGTTTTTATGGATTTTACAAAAAATGTGTTATCCACCATGCGAGATAGTTTTGCTACTTGTGTTTCTTTTTGGCTACTTATTTTGTTTCCACTCTGAGTAATTCCATCAATTAATCTTTTGCTCGCTGTTGATTATAAAGCATCAAATAACTATAAATAATAACTAATTTCAAAGCTCCTTCTTGGTGGAAGTAGGTGCTTCACTGCGTAACAAAATACCATGTGGCAAATATCTACAAATGCCACAATTACTTTATTCTAAAAATTATGCATTAGCATAAAATGTACAAATGTATATTTCGTTAGAGTGAAATTAATTACATGTTTTTGGCTGATGTTTAGAATTTGTGGGAAAATAGAGTTTAGTTGACAGAATGAACAAAGTTGTACTTTCAGTCAGCAAACAGGCTTATGACACAGCAGTCAGAAGTATCAGGATTTTCTGGGACACTCATTCTGGTGTCACCGACTAATTTTGCTCTCAAGGTTCAAGATGTCAAGGAGTCAAACTGTAACGGGTTAGTGAGAACGGTCGTTATGATTGATGTCAGAGCTGCTGGTCATCAGCTACTGAAGGAGCCGGGATGATGGGAATATATGTAGATGACATCTAGATCTACTGGAGCAAACTTACTGCTGTCTTGCTCCAGAAGGGACTCTGGTCAAAGTCCTGCAACAGTTTGAATCTAAATTAAAACTTTAAAACAACTTTCCTAAATTTGGCAAAATCTGTGTTAAGCTTTAAATCACTTCTCAAAACCATTTTTTTTGTCATGCTCTTGTATTTAAATGTCTTATTCCTGTTTATTATTCATAGCTGTCATTTTTATTACTTGCAGTGACTTTTATTTATGATATTATTGTTTGAAACTTTTGAGGTAAATCTCATTGTTCCATTGTGTTTTTTCTCAGTTTTAACTAATTCTTCCTTAAAAGTACGCAGGGTTTTTTTTTTTCTCAAAGCGCTTCAACTACATATCACATTCATACACTGATGGCACAGCCCTCAGGAGCAATTTGGGGTTCAGTGGACACTTCAACATGTGGGCTGGGGGAAGCTGGGATCAAACTGCCGACATTCCGATTGGTGGACGACCCGCTCTACCACTAAGCCACAGTCACCAAAGGAGCAGATTGGTTTAAACTTAGTTTCACACTGATTTTATGCCCCCAAACATCCAAGTTATGTTCCCTGCTGCAGACACTTATCAACTCTGTTTAAATTAAAAAGGTCCTCTTGCAGCGTTGACAGCTCAGACAATGCTTCTGGTAATAGAAAGGGAAGAGAAAATAGGGAGAAAACACAAATTAAGTGCTAATTATGCATCAGAGTCCCTCTAAGTAAGTTTTTAAAAAGGGAACATTTAAACTGCGGTATGTTTGTGCTGCAAAGAGTATATTTAAAATCTGATTTTCATCTGGAACCCCCCCCCCGCACATTTTTAAATAATCAAAATAAACACCAATAAATTCCTTGTATGTAGCCCTATATATACACAGGCTACGTTATTGTATATTAGTAGTAGTAGCAGTAGATACAGTAGTGTTATTACAGTTATTATACATGTGTTTTTGGAGTCCCTGTTTTCTCTCCAAGAATAAACATGTGGAACAAAGCCATTACTCAGTCTGTATTCCGATTTCATGTCATAAAAGGTGCATCAACTTGCAGATTGTCATGGAAACAAGTCTTTTTCGAAACACTGCATGAAAAGAAATCACAAGGTCTGCGCTTGTTTGCGTGTGTGAGTGTGTGTGCTCACATAGTCACATGTCACACACTTTGGTGCAAATAAAGTCAACGGCAGCTAACACATCTCACTCAAATTGGAATCCAATGACTCTTCACTCACTCTACAGTCAGACACTCTTGTGTTAATTCCCATTACTGGTAAGTGTGGAAAATAAGCTCAGCACTCTGACCTCGTACATAAACATCTGTGTGGGTGAGAGCAGCCTGGGTATCACTTCTTCCTAGACAAAGTGTTAAAAAAAAAAGTATAAATAAAAATGCAACGGTAGAGGTGGATTTCTGCGCTCCAGGACAAACGCTGATTATCCCCTAAATGTAGCAGCAACAACTTCACCAAAAAAATTCAACAGTGGGCAACTCAAAAATATGTGACGATGCACAACACTAATCTTCTTCAGCGGAAACCACCACGGAGCTGGAAAAAGCACCCCACAGCTACAAAATACCAAAATATAACTTCTCATTTACAGCCACTTTTTAATTAATCTTGTTAGCACAAACGTGGCTTTTCCACACCGCGGGGAGTGGGGGGGATGAAATCCATGCAGCAGCGGGTGAGACTGGGACAGAGAGGAGAAGATAGGAAGAGAGCAGGCAGAAGGAAGATACTGAAGACGTGTCCTCTGAAGTTATGTTTACTTGTCATCATAATGTAGGTCAGAGCCCAACGGAGGATCCATAGATTGCCAGAGTTGTGAATGGGTTGCATCTGTCTCCACTGATTTAGCCAGATCAATTGGAATTGTCTTTCTACTGATTTGAGATCTGTCAGCCCCGCCCAGCCCCTGCAGACACAGTCCATCGATTTGCAGCAGGACCGGAGGGACGTGCACGGCATGAGTGGTCCAGATAATAGGCCTGCTGTTTGGCATGTTTGTGCACAAAGCTAACAGGCAACACTGTCACACCCACATTCGATTGTGGGGAAAGTTATGGAAATGGGGGAAAAAGCAGAGACACTGGGGATGTCTTCATCGTTATGTTTAGAGATGAAGACATATTTTTGTGTCTAAACCTTATCAGCACTACTATCTGTCGTGTTAGCGCAGTAGGTAGTGCTGGGATATTTAGTTAGTGCTGAATAAATTACAATATTTGCAATTAAATATATCCTAAATACATAAGTTTATTTTCTGACAGATTTTGGTGAAAATATCCTTTTTAATAAATCTCTCCAGGGCTTTTATGGGCTCAGAAAGAGGCTTAGGTGGTGCCTCAGTGAGGCTGCTCTGGCTTTATCATCGCTGCCAGTTTAATACTCAAACCCCTTTGATTCCAGTCTTCAGCTTTTATTGACACCAGATTTTGGCATTGCCATAACACTGACCTACTTGAAGCATTCTTCAGCTTTTTAAAATCCGATTTTCTTCATGTTTCCATGGATATGAAAAGCCACATAAATGTGTCAGTATGAAATCATGACTTCATTTAGTCTCGCCAGTGATATTTATAAGTGAGCTGTGAACAGTTTTATTTTCTTATGTTATGAAAGGATTGGCACAATTTGTTACTGTAAGGGCGAATACGTTTTTAGTCTGAATAAGCCATCATTATGCTGTGATAAATTAGACGCGTTTGTCCTTTACATTCTTCTACTGAACTACTTCAATGTATAAAGACAAAATGTGGGCCAATGTTGCAACTTCCCTTTATATCCGGAAGAAAACATATAAAGTTAAAAATGAATGTCAGTTCATTCACAAAAGCCCCTTGGTAGCAAAAAGTAACCGGATTCCATTTAGTGAATAAACCTGATACAAAGCTGATCTCGAGTCTGTTTTGGCTGGTTGTTTTTCTCCTGCCTGTTTCCCTGGACACTCCAACGTTACTTTGACTTTTTGCCGACTCACTTTTCAGGAGTTGAACAATGTTGCAAATTGTATTGATGCTACTGATAACACGACTTTTGCTCTTTGTGGGCTGCCAACTTACCTCACATCACAGTCCATTCTTCTTGCCCTTCGAAAAACGCTTTTTAAATACATTCCTATATCCACAGGCTATTGAAAGTCACTTTTAAAAATTGTCCTGAGGCGATTTTATAATGATAAAACGATTTGATTAAATGAGAAATTTGAGGTTAGCATTATGGGCATGTGGCCTGGTTCCAAACCTCGCCACCCACATCTCCAGTTTGTTCAGTGATTCAAAAAGGTCTGGTGTTGTGCTCATAGAGAAACAATCGACCAATCAGAGCTTAGTAGGCAGGATTAAGAATGACAGAAAAATAGCAACAAACCTGGATGAGATAGACGCATGTGCAATTTGTTATAAATCCATGTACAGAAATAACAACACTTACATATGTCTTTGATCGACGTAAAGCATCATGGATTAAGCAAACAACATATGCGCTAACGTGTTAATTACTGAGCTTTAGAGGTGCTGGTAGGTGGATTTTGATACCTTCAGTCAGAGCCAGGCTAGCTGTTTCCCCTTGTTTCCAGTCTTTATGCTAAGCTAAGCTAACCGGCTGCTGGCTGTAGCTTCATATTTACCGTACAAACATGAGAGTGGTATCAATCCACTCATCTAACTCTCGGCAAGAAAGAAAATTAGCGTATTCCCCAAATGTTCTCTAAATGTAAACAGCCCTACACTTATGTTTACAACTATTCTGTAGAACCATAATACCACCACTCATCACATAATGTACTCCATAACAGTAAACATGTTTATTCACTGAATCCCCCATTTAAGAGAGGACGCATTGTCAACTCCACTTAACTCATGAAGAAAAGATCTCAGTTCTCTCAACACTTTTCCAGATTAGCCCAGGGACTGAGTGTAAGTACTTAATGAGGGATGTGCTCACTATTTTGTCAGTATTGTGACAGTGAATTATTTCTTCCACTGCATCAGTCTGGCATGACTACAGTGAGGCTACTCTCTGTACACAGATAGCCTTGTCTTCTAATAGCAACAAAGGACATCTCTTAAAACAGGAATTGAATTTATTGAATACTGCGTTCATTAAAAGAAAAGCCAATGTACTTGCCAATATTTTAGAAAATACTTGCTTGCTGTACTTAAAAAGGTCTCTGCAAGTGTGCTAAAATGATAAGTATTGAGTTATCATAGTTGACAGATCTGAATCATGAAAATTTTAAAATATTCATAAAGGACATTGAGGGCTGGATGCGTCAAAGCGATGTGCAGCATGCTGTAAAAACGGCATGTAGCTGCACTGTTGTGACAGGTTCTTCTTATACTGTAAAGGTGGGTCATCTCTTTTTAGGTCACTATGAACGGATTAAGATGTCACATGGCAGACGTGGTGAATGAGCGTAAGCCCACACGGGGAAGTTAGGGAATACAGGGATTTGAATAATCGTCCATTTAAGTGAGATTTACTCAGAGTCAAGTGGCTGCCTATCAGTATAATCCCACCAATTCCACTTTGTTTTACTCAACTGACCACATGTAGCCGCTTGAGTAATGAAAGGTAGAGGGGGTTTCAATGAAAAGCCGACTTGGAAATTTAAACATGCGGACGATGTTGTGTAAGACAAGGATGTGTTTAAGATGTGCATATGGAGAGATTTTCTGTGTTACTATACAGCAGTGAGCTGTTAACCCTCGCATGAGCAAGAGACCTCCATCGGTCGGTCTCATTACAGATGGAGACCAGATGGAGGCAGTGAGCTCTGACACCCCACCAACTCAACTGATGTAGGGAGGAAAAAAGCTCAATACACCTAATTGACAGCGTGGTGTCATGAAAGGAGCTTTACTTTACGGTGCAGTGGAGTCCCAAGTGGAATGCATAAACAGCCAAGTGACACTGATCAGAGTGAGCAGATCCTGCTGCGGCTGCTGAGGAGATGTTAAAGGGACTGAGCACGAACAAAACTTCTTGTTCTGTGATGCAAATAAAAACAAAGTCAATGTTAATTATCAATAACTCTCAGGGCATGGTGGAAAAAGGCAAACAATATCTTGGGATCTTATTTCTAAGGATGTGCTGTATGCTCAATGAGATATTTTCAGGAAAAATCAGAAGAGATGTCGGGGGGGATGGAGGGGGCAGATACAAATCAGCAGTAACAAGTCATTTACACCCAAGAACAAGCGGTGGTGTATAAGTAATGCCAATTTGAGGAGAGACAGAATTTCTTTCTGATATGTGGTTGTGATGTTTCCATGCACTTGATAGTCTTCCTCTTTCTCTCTGCAAAAATGCCTTCCTGATGATCTGTGGAGAAGCCGTGCTGTGCTCTCCATACTGTCAAATATTTCTGGTTGTAGGGCTTATTCAGTGATAGATGGGGCAAGGTAACTAAAACTTTTATATAGTACATTTCATGCATGAAGAAAACACAATACAATTAAAATGCATAAGAATTGGAAGAGACAGCTTTAAGACGAATAAAAGAGAAGAAAAAGGCACAGCTAGGCTTAAAAAGAATAAAAGAAGAAAATTAATTTTCCTTTCAACTTCCCAATAAGTCGCTTCAAAATCCACACTATTTGGTGGTGCCACATATATTCTGTATCCACCTGATCCAGTACTTCATTGAAGTTATATCAGACATACATTAAGTGAAATATTGGATTGCAGGATGACATTTTTTTTACCACTTCACCATTCTAGCAAATGGAAAAATGTATTTTTATACACATTTCCCATAAAAAAAACATCCTGGTGCTTGGTATATTTGAAAATAATGCTCTTAGAGTTTGACCTAAGCTTGGCTGTGCAAAATCACTTGAGTTTTTGATTCATTGATTGATTAACTTTATTATCCCAGAGGGAAATTGGTTTGCAGTATTGGCACAAAATTTAACATACACAATAACATTTCCCCACATGGTAGACATCCTCAATAAACAGTACACAATAGTACACTGCACCATCCTGCAGTGCTTATAAAAGCACAAGATTCAAGAGAAACTGATTGTTAAAGTGCAAAGATGCAACACAGCACACAACAATACACAATACGTTTTACTATTATAATAATGACTGACAGTGTTTATGGTTCAGTGATTAAAGGAACACCCCAGTGTTTCAGAACTGCTTTGGCATGAAGTTGGGGAACTCACAAGAGACAAAATTTAAAAAAAGATTAAGATCAAGATCAAAGCCGACAACCCTGTCTTCTAGAAATTATATTATTTACTACTAATTTGCAACAGCAAATTCATTTTGGGAGAAACATAATGCCACCAGTTTTTCACCAACATAATCGGGGAACATTTTCTACATCTGCCAAGATGTAGAAAATGTTAATGTATAATATATTTTAGTTGTTTTCCCTACAATATCCGCTTGTTGGTACAAAAGTATGAGAAACCCTTTGGGATATGTTTGGTTCGGATATGTTTAGGCACTCAAATCACTTGGTCAAGGTTAGGGAAAGATTGTGGTCTTGGTTACTTACCGAAAAAGTTGAAAGAGACATGAAGTGCGAAAAACAACGTGTTTACTTTTTTATTATTTAACTGAAAGTACAATCTTTCCCTAACCTTAACTAAACTGAACCACACATGAGATTGAGGATGCAAACCCCAGTCTCTAATGTCAGTCCTGCACTTTCCTACAACTTCTGTCCACACTTACTTCATTGGAAAAAACGTTGCCACTAAACATTACGCACTGAGTTATAACATTTCTCCTCAAAATGTATTTGGCAATACAAATTAGTTGCATAAAAATGTAATTTCTAGGAGACAGAGTGGAGGCAGCAGAGGCAGAGATATCCTTTATATTTTGATGCTAATACTTAAGTAACAGTTTGAATGCATGCCTTTTAATTGTAACAGTATTTCTACACTGTGGTATTGCTACTTTTACTTAAGTAAAAGATCTGAGTACTTCTTCCACCACTGCATATTTCTGGTCTCCCTGCCCTAAATAACCCCTGATGACATTTCCAGCATTATTTTCTCCAACTTGACAAAACTCTTCCAGAGCAACTGTTTTCACAGGGTAAGTTGTACTCCCACTATCAACTGACCTTTGTGTAAAATCCCCATTTAAAAACACAACACCAGTATAGGAACAATCAATAGTTCTACACAAACTTCTGAATCCACTTAAAGACAAACAAATGCTATTGTGGAACATAAAAAAAAAAAAAATCACCTTTATAATAGAAAATAGAGCAAGACAACAAAGTTTCATATGTACGTAGAGGTGGTGTGATTTCTAGCAATGAGTCAGTATTGTCAGTAAACTGAGTAAAACAACAAGACTACTTGCACTGACAGCACACGCCCCCACATCAAGTACACCACTAACACTGAAAACCTTTTTATATTATCAAATCAGAAACATGCTTCTTCTAACTACACTCACACATGAAAACCTTCCCTTTACTTACTTAATTGAGTTCACAGCACTGTAATTTGGTATATCATGGCTAATCACACATGTACAACCATAAGTTTTTTCCTGTCAGGAGAGCTTTCTGAACCCAGTTTCACCTCCATCAAGAGCATGCATCAGTTTAATTAGATTATGACAACAATGTTCACTTTGTAATTACGCCCAACACCTGCTTGCCACCGTCACGCTCCTTCAAAATCAGTCAGAGTGCAGAGAAAAGGTGATACATGTCCATTTGCATGCAATTATTTATTTTATTTCCTGGTCAAAATCAGCTGCATGGTGGATTTGACATCGCTGGTTATCGTTGAGTATAATGTGTAAGAGTTTTGTTTTGACAGGCTATTATTTCTCCACGCTGAAAGACACAGAACTTGGAGACATTTTAGACCTTGAGATGTTCAAAATTGCTTTTCACAGGGCCTTAATGTGTGTGATTTTTTTTTTTTCAATAAAGTAGCTGACACTTATTTCAATGCCATATTGTTCCTTTTGTTTATTCTGCAAGTGAAATTCACTGCTTTCTCCACTGCAGATGTTTCCTCTTTTTAATCATTGAATTTTTCTACTTTCCACGTTCCTTTGCAAGTTCCTGTGAGTGTTTACAGTATGTCAGCAAGCTGTCAAACAATAAAAAAAAAATAAAATCACTTGACAAGACTCAAAATTTTTGGTATAACTCGCAAAAGAGCAACTCCACTGACTATCCACGCCTGCTCTCCTTCTCTTGCCCTTTTAGACCTCCATTCACACAAACACACACATATTCGCATTCTCTCGTGACTCCGCACACACACAAACATTTTTCACACACTCACACAACAGTGAGAGGATGCAAAGATGAGGCCCTGCTCTTTCAGCAGGCTATAAAAATAGAGGCTTTTATTAACACTGATAAAAATTCCATCTTCTTATCGACAGGGGAAACGGAGAAGGGCGGGAGAGTTTTGCTGCAGCGCTGCTTAGAATAAGGATGCTGCTGGGCAGAGGGAGAGCGAGCGACACCAAGAGAGAGAGAAAGGGAGATGATTTGGGTGCGGAGGGGGGAAAGACGGTAGAGTATCTGTATTAAAGTGAAGCCAAACAGAAGCAAAATGAGTCTGGACAATGAGAGGACCAGATGGTGGTTGGGGTGGAAAGGACTGGGCATTGAGAGATGGAGAGTGAGGGAAGAACGCTAACTACCACAGAGAGTTAGAGAAGGAGAGAGAGACAGATGGAGAGAATGAAAGGAGGCGAGGGGGGTTGAGGGGTTGGGGTTTGTCTTTCCTGCCCATGTTCATGTAATCGAGGTTTGGTTGTAGCAGTATGGAAAAAACGTCCGAACAGCATGGATATACATACCAGAGGATGCCCGTGCACCTTGGGACCTGTGCTGAATGCAGGTGGAGTATTGCAGAGCCAAAAGAGCTGGTGAAGGAGAGGTGTGGGGTGGAGGGAACGAGGGGGAGGGAACAGGAGAGATGTGGAGGTTGCAGGAACAGGTGGGGAAACAGCAGGCGGTGAGGGGGTAAGGAAAAAAAAAGTCCTGTAACGGCCTAGGCAGGCTGCATCATAAAGCACCTTGATGATGCTTTAATGACCCAAATGTGCTTCTTTGTGGAAAATCAGCTAAAAATACATGGAATTAAAAACCTCAATAATTTATTGAATGCGATATTTCAGTTGATTCCCTAATGACTGCTGTATTATAGTCATTTCTTCATAAGAGCTTGACCATGAGGGACGGTACAAAAATTTTTGTAATTGGGAATCTTCTATTTTACTTAATAAAGCAAGACCCTCCTCAACATTTTTAATATTTTGTTTGGACCCTCCCCTTGGTTTCACCATTAAAGGGGAACAGACTTTGCACATCAAAGTCTGTTTACAAGTCTTGGGGAGTACTACTGCATATGTGAAAAAAGTTGTATAAAGCTTGTAGCTCCAGAGGGAGCTGCGTGAAGTCTGATGAATTGCCTCAAATGATGTCACTTGAGTCAGCGTCAGCTGGGGCTATAGACTACAAGTTTGAAAGTGACAAAAATCTGGGGGTGTGGAGTTAGAAATAAGTGTGGTTACCTGACCTCTGTAGCCTGCTCCTCATCTCTGCTTGATGCAAGTAGCTCGAGGCTACTTAGCCACTACTAGTATAACACACACACACACAGTTGCATTGTGGGAAATGTAGCCACCATGTTTTAAGGAAGAAGAATTCATGGGATAAAAAAGCAGATATCCCAGGTTCATCCAAGCTTTTTCTTGAACTATGAAGCATGAAGAATTTGATAAGGTGTAATCTAATAGGAACCAGTTCACCACATATCAAAAATACATATTTTCCCTCTTACCTGTAGTGCTATTTATCCATCTAGATTGTTTTGGTGTGAGTTGAGTTTGGAAGATACCAGCCGTCCTTCATTTTGTGGTGCTCAAAGCTCCAAAAAAAAAAAAAAAAAAAAAAAAAAAAAAGGGTTTGAAAAACTCAACAGCAGTGTCTCTTTCCAGAAATCATGACCCGGTTACTCGAGATAATCCACAGATTTGTTGTGAGCAGTTTCATGTACGAACTATTTTCTTTCTACCAATAGTTCTTACATGAAACTGCTCAAAACGTCTGTGGATTATCTTGAGTAACCGGGTCATGATTTATGGAAAGAGACATTGCTGTTGAGTATTTACAATGTAATTTGAAAATTTTGGGCACTTTGAGCACCACAAACCGAGTGCCACATAGTCCCATTATATAAAAAAATAAAAAATAAAATAAAAAAATTGCAGACATCTCCAAAACTCGGCAACTCACATCAAAACAATCTAGATGGATAAAAAGCACTACAGGTAACAGGGGAAATATATATTTTTGATTTGGGGGTGTACTGTCCCTTTCAATATATTAATGATGATTGTCAAAATAGCATATTAGGTATTTTTGGCAAACATAACAAAACAAGGAATTTTCCAGCCACTCTATTTTAGTAATTTAGAGATCCAAAATTTTACAGGCTGAACATCTTATATGTCTTCTTTGCGAGACATTTAACTTTTTTAGATTTTTAGTTATGATGCAGACTAAAGTGAAGCAAGGAATGACTGGTGGTAGCGATAACATTTAATGCTAACACTTTGCAATAAAGCCCACATTTTACAGTGTAATTTTTTTGTATGAATCAGGTACCAAAGCTCTACAATATCCCCTCCATCTGAATTTTGAGAGACTTTCCCAAAGCCCCTTTCGTTACCTTGCTGTTCCCCCGCAGTTCCGGTAGCATATTGTAACTGTGAAATACATTATACCATAATTACTTTATAGGTTCCACAGGATATTAGTGTTGTTAACACCATTTCCCCTACACTTAAGTTTTGTTTCCCAGTACTGTACTCTGTAGATATCCGGTATTTACAAAAAGTGTTACTCCCTTACACTTTTACATTAGTCTCACATGGGAAGGCTAGAATATAAATTTCCCCTTCAGCAAAAAGAGAACCCCCCTTCTCTTTTCTGACCTCCTCTCTCCCCCAATCATATTTGAAAAGTCCCTAATAGGTTGATGACATTAAAAGCTACTTAATATTGTTGTCACATTCATCACATTTGTGCCATCTGTCACCACACCATGATGGAAACATGCCAAAGTGTTCAGCTCGACCTTGCTGCACCTGACACATACTCATGACTTTGTATTCAAGTGTCTTCCCAAGGTATCCGAGTTATCATCAACCTCATCGTTCCCACGCACTCTTGTCTGGCCTGGCAAAAAGGCAGAGCGACTCAGCCGTAGACACAATAATACGCTCAGGCGAGATAGAGAAATTGCCTCTCTAAGGAGACGAACGCTCGTCCAATCAATCCCGCGACAAAGCAGGGTTTCGCCTGAATATTTCCAAGAGGCACCCCTGCCCTGTCCTCCTTTGTAGCTGCCACAATGAAATCCTCAGTGGAGTCTTGTACTGATCAAAGGCCAGTCCCTCCATCTTTAAAAGAAAAATGAAGGACATCCATTATTAAACCCTCGGTTGCCTTTTATTGAGACAAGTCCGAGTTGCGTGGGCACACAATGGGATCTGAAGGGATACCGCAGGGCGCAGAAGCCTTTAAGACAGCTTTGTTAACTGTTGACAAGATAAACATGGAGCCCAAACCCAAATGTCCTCATGAAATATGTATCTTTCCAAAGGGGGCATGTTTATCTAAAAGGCTGTGTGCTGCCAGTGCTAAAACACGAACCCACCAGTGGCCTTATTTTCTTTAATATGAGCAGAGGCCTATAATGACAATGCTAAATGTTCTTTGCAAGCTGGTTGTGTACTTCAGCAATTTAATCTGATACTGTTTACTGCCTTCAGCGTTCCCTATGGTTTGGCACTTTCTTACATTTCCTGCAGATACTTAAAAATAACTGATGACAGGACATTTTATGACACTGATCGTGACTTTGTTTGGTTTATTGTTCAATCATGATGGAATTAGGACAGCAACTAATGTTTCCATTATCATTTTGAAAAGAATTATTCTTTCTGCCCCCCCAATTGATTGTTTAGTCTATAAAATGGAAGAAAATAGTGAAAAAAGGCTCATCACAATTTACCAGAGCTTAAAGTGACATCTTGTTTATGGTGAACCAACAGTCTAAAACCCCAAGATATTTAACTAATGTTCTGTTTGGGGTCCTGGGGACTACAGGCCCTTTAAACAGCTCAAGAAGCATACTCAAGATTGTTTAATCAGGTTGATTCTTGACTTTTCCTAATTTCATGAGAATTGCTGGTAAACATGATGTTGAACTGATGACCCATTTCAGTGGTACAGAAAATGTCACATTATTTCTCATTGGGGTCTGAAATGGAATTTTCATATTCTGTATACTTGTGATTGGTGTTGATGTCACTTTTTAAACACACCATTACTCCTCCCAAATAAGTTTATATGGATTTCTGTTATGAACAAACTGCTGTAAAACCTAAGAGGTCTAACAGGGAGTTAAACCTCTCTGGGGTCTTACTGACAATTGTAATTAACATCACAATGTAGGATAACATAATGTACATCTTTGTACAGTATGAATATATTTGTTTATGACTAGCCAATGTAGATTAGCTAGATTTTATTGACTTTGTCATTACAAATGTACAAGGCAACGAAATGCAGTTTAACCAGTCTAACCAGAAGTGCAAGATAACTTTAAGATATAAAGTGTGTGCATAAATGCAAGATAGAGCAATATTCTGAAAATATTTTACAAGTGGTACTATGGACATTATATACAAATGGCATTACTATAAAACAGAAGTATACTGATGGATATGCACAATAATGAATTGGACTGGGCAGAACAGTAGTGCAATGAATATTAAGTAGTGCAATTTATGGAAATAGTTAACAGTGCAGTAGATTAGTTATTGCAGTATTTAGTACATAGTACTGGAGTGCAAATGATGCAGTACATGTATATATAAATAGTCCGGTAGTGCAAATGAACAAATATAGCAGCATTTACGTTAAGGTAAATGAGGGGACAGTGGAATCAGCGGGGGTCAGAGTTCAGTAGGAAGACTGCTCTGGGAAAAATGCTGTTTCTCAGTCTGCTGGTCCTTGTCCAGAGGCACCCGAGACACCTGCCGGAAGGCCGGGCCTTCTTGACCAAGCAGGAGGTGTTGGTGGTCCAGGACCGAAATATGGGTCCCCAGGAACTTGAAGCTGAAGACACGCTCAACAGCCATCCCGTTAATGTAGATGGGGTCATGTGTGCCTGCCATTAAGGAGCAAGTTATTGTCTGAGCACCACGTGGCCAGGTGCTGGACCTCCTCCCTGTATGGAGTCTCGTCGTTGTTGCTGATGAGACCAATCACCGTAGTATCGTCTGCAAACTTTATGATGGCGTTAGATCCATGTGCAGGTGAGTGAAGAGGGAGTAGAGGAAGGGGCTCAGCACACAACCCTGTGGTACGCCAGTGGTGAGTGTGATGGTGGTGGAGCAGTTGTGGCCTGACCTAACAAGCTGCGGTCAGTTTGTCAGGAAGTCCATTATCCAATTGCAAATGGAGGCGTTAATGCCCAGGTTTCCAAATTTGGTGATTAACTTGGAAGGGATGACAGTGTTGAATGCAGAGATGTAGTCATGTAACATAAAACATGAAATATTTCGTTATTTGGCGCAACAACGCTTTATGGTCAATCCCATATTGTGTCTCCCTCAAATAGTCAAGCCCAGTTTGTGGCAAAGGAAAGGGTTATCACTTTTAATACTTTTCTACACCCCAAACAGTGGGGAAGTAAAAGCCATTTTCAACTAAACACAAGGGTTAATTTACAATGATATACAACAGAACCTTTAAGTTTAGAAGCAAGGATTTCTCAGGTTTTAGTAATAGACTTCAAATAGTTGCAGATTAATTTTCTGTCAGTCTAATTGACTAATTGTTTCAGCTTAAGACGACATAAGTTTAATTTATGTATTAATCTTGTTTCTCCACCCTTTTTTTTTTTAGTTAAGTTAAAAAAAAAAGTTTTAAAATTTCTCAAATCATTCATGTTCTCCAAATGGTATTATTACATTAAATTAAAAGCTAAAAAAAATAAAATAATAAACCCTAACGCATTAGCTAGTATAACATCTGTCACATTGATTAGGCTCCCATGTGGTTAACTGAGAAATACAGTAGCCCAGGATCACCACTTTTAATTATAGCTCTGTTTTTTTCCAAGAGCCTAGGAAACCAATTAAGGCATGTGGTGTTCAACAGTCACACTGATGCTCTGATACATGCCGGTGCATATGATTTCTCAGAAATCTCACTGACCAGAAATTATGATGCTGTTCTCATAAAAGATTTCTAATTTGAGTCAAGACAGTGTTAGTATCTTCTATCACAACTCTGCACGAAGGTAATGTCTGGTTAAATTATATATGTCAAAGATTAAGAACAAATTGTTTTCTGTAGAGAAGACAGGTAGAAAATTTTTTGTTGAGTTGTGTACTTACATTTTCCCAGATGTTTCCAACAACTTTCAAACCTAGAGAAATCCGTAATTTTAATCAAGTTAACGGTCTGTTTCATTTGGTCGCCTGTAAATGGTGTCAGATCCCCTTTGCGCATGCATCAGCATAGTAGCTGTCTGCCAGAAGCTGCCATAAATTGACTTGATACAGTTTAAGCCACAATTTTATGATCCAATTTTTAGATCTTGTCATTATTAACTATATATTTTAACAGGATAAAAGGATTTTAGTCATCAGATGCATGGATCTGAAGTTATCTGAGAAACAAGCTGAGCAAACGTTAGTAACAGCTCAGCTCGCAGCCCCTCTGTCCTTTGTCTGCCGAACAGCGTTGGGGAAAAAAGAAAAAAAAAAAACTTTACGTGAAACTGCTTTATTCACTGTTTTTACCAGTTTTAAGTCACTGGGTCTGTTTGTTTTGAGGAGGAGATCTCTGCGGATAAGTGGGCTCACAGTAAAAACCTCCTGACCGATGAACACTGAAGGAATCGTAACCATAAGAAGCTGACTGCAATGGCAGTCATAATGGAGAAGACAACTCCCATGATCCCACACTACTTCACAACGTCAAACTACATCTTTTGTTATTTTGATGTGAGAGACCCCTAACGGCAGAAATTAAACATTGTGCATTTAAATTACATGTTTGCTTTCAAGTGACAAAAGCCTCTAGCAGCCGTAAGAATTATGACTCTTGTCCATCATGACCACGATCGTTCCCTATTCTTAACCAAGTAGTTATTTTAACCCAAACCATGATCTTTCCCTAATCCTAACTTGTCATATGAGTGTCACGCAGGGAAACAGGGAACACAAGGGAACAGCACCCAAACGCAGACCCAGAGGCAGAGCAGAGGGAGTTCAGCAAATGTATTACAAGGGAAGGCTTACACGGATAGTCAAGGCAGGCAGAGGTTCAAATCGGGAAGGCAGTCCAAGACAGGCAAACAAATCCGACAAGGATACAAAATCCATGCACGGTCAACAAGGAATAGCCGACCAGTCCAAACTGAACCAAATGGAAACCACATGCACATGACGAACTGACACTGAACAAAGGAAAAAAAACCTGGACTAAATACACTTAGGTAGGGGAGACAACGAGACACAGGTGAAATTAATCAAGGCGGGGCCAACAATCTAAACTGGAGGGAAAGCAAACAAAGACAGGAAGTAAAACAACAAGACACAGGAGAAGAGGAGAACACTACAAAATAAAACAGGAAAGAGGACAAAACCCCAAAACTGTGGCATAACGGAGTAGTTTTATGTGCCTAAACCTAACCAAATCTTAAAGAAATAGTTGGACATTTTAGGAAATAAGCGTATTTGAGTTCTTGTCAAGAATTAAATGAGACGATCAGTACCGCTCTTATAACTGTCTGCTAAATATAAAGCTACAGTCAGGAGATGGTTAGCTTAGCTTAGCATTGCATTGCGCTTGCGTTTTGTTAGGGAAGTGACACACTCCAGAACTCAATGTGTGAAATCGATCTTGCGTAGCTTAAAAGGTCTGTATTTTCCAAAGTGTCAAACTATTCCTTTAAGCACAGCAGTGATGGATCAGAAAACAAATGGTTTTATTTTTCCAACAGTTTGTTTTGTTTGTTTGAAAGTCGCAGATAAATGACGTGGCCCTGCTGATAGAGGACAGATCAAAAAATGCTTTTGTGTCATTCTGGAGGGCAATCACAAACAATTTATTTTGTCATTTACTTTGTAGGAGTAATTTGGGGTCTTAGTAAGGTCAAGACCTAAAAAACTTAAAAAAAAATTAAAATGTAAAGAAATGTAACCGCATCAGTGTACATGTTTCTGCACTCTTCCTGGGGGGTTGAAAATCATAAGGACTGCGATATAAAATAGAAATTGGCAATGAAAAAATTTGGTAAGCAAATTAAGGAAACGTGTAAACAAAATATAAAAGATTCAGAATAAAGTAGCAGTGTTTTCCATTTGTGGCAGCTGTTGGCAAGAGGTGAAGGTGGAAGATTTGCAAAATGCCTGTGGGCTGCAATTTGAAATTCTCTATATTCTCTTTATTTTCAGAACTCTATGGTTTTATTCTCCGACATCTATTGTCACCACGCTTTTATTCTACCTGTGGCGCCCATTTCTCTCTGCGCTCCCTTGTTTAAGTGAAAACACAGGAGGTTTTAAAGTGAGGTGTTGGAAGCAAGAAAAAGTAATTTCTGAGTATTGATCAGCAACACTGAATCTCCTGCAGAGGTATCATTTGTGCTATAAGGCAGTGAAAATCTCATTGTGTGCACCTTTGAATAATAGCAACAGAAAATAAAATTGTCTGACAATGGAGACATCACACGCAATATATAGAGAAATCAGGGGTATATTTGCAGCTGTTTAACTCACTTGAGACTAAAGATGTTTCTGTAGATAATTACTGAAGTAGACAGAGTGATTGGGCAGTCAGGAGGGGGTTCTTTAATTAGACAACAAGGCCCACCATTTCTTTGGAGGTTGATTGGCCCCTTGACATTCATGTAGCTGCACTGATGACACTGAGGATATCGCACTTAATTTTGGATTTTTAATTAATCAGACATCAAAATGATTCCATTTCTCTGGCATGTTGTCTGTTATTGACTCAAATTATTTCACTCCAATTCCACAAGCTGCATGCAGATCTAAATCCGTTTCAGGGTTTTCTAGGAAAACTTCTGCTCCTGAGTCAAATTAGACTCTTGTGCAGGACTCCTCAGCCGAGAGGCAATTAAACCAAATGTAATGTTTCTAAAACCAGTTTAAAAGCATTAAACAAACATTGTCTGCACCTGGACTGCAGGGACTGAATGGTTTTATAACACAACACTATTGAAACTGTATGCTGTGTCAGCGCTCCCTCCTGCCTGATCAGGAACTGGGCTGCGTTTGATCACTCTTCTCTCTTCCCGTGCACCAGTTTTACTTCCCTGGCACATTCAAAGCAGTTGGATTCTGCAAAGTACAACACCCCCCCCCTTTTTTTAACCCCCGTCTTTCCTGGTCCGCCCCGTTCTATTTGATGCACAGGCCTTTTGAAATATTCAGTGATAACCCTTCCATCTTATTACCTGCGTATCCAACTGGATATACAGTGGCAGAAGGCTCCCTGCTATGCAGCTGTAGTGTGGGAGTGTATGTGAGCAGAGAAAGCTCAGAACCCATCTTTTATTAGATTAATCCTCTTTTTAACACAGCCTTCTATGTCCGCTCTTCAGGGCAGCATTGGGCTGGTTGAGCCTACTCAAGTCTAAGCCCCAGGATTTGCCATACTGAGGAAGCTGATGGACATGGTGGTGATTTGAACTGGTGACTGTTGGAGGAAGATGAGGAAGAGAAGGGAGGTGAGGATGAGATGAAAGGGGATGTGGATAGAGGGGAGGGCAAATAAGGTAAAGGATGACAAGGTAAGGCTGCCAAGGGAAGCAAAGAAAATGGGAAAGACAGGGGGCGGTGGAAAGAGAGGGGTATGTGAGTCGGTGAGGAAAACAGAGAGCTAATGATGGGAAGAGAGGAAGAGGGAGGAGGAGGAGAGGCTGAGGTGTAACAGAACAAGTGAGGAGGCTTAAGGGAATGAGGTGATAATGATCGGAGTGGGGGAGGAGGGGATGTAAGGATGTGAAAGAAGGGAAAGAGCAGCACAATTAAGAAACAAGGAATTAAAATGTCAGAAGTCGGCTGGAACAACAAGAGAGAAAGTGAAGGAGTGTTAACGGGTTTATAGATGGCCTCGCTCAACTGAAGCGTGAACACACACACACACACAGAGTTTGGGGCAGCGAGGCTGAGTGACACAAAAGAAAACAAGCACACTCGTAAGCACAGACATGACTGAGAGAAGAGGGCTGTTGATAGCCAGCTAGTGGGTCAGAATCAGGACTGAAGCTAAAGATTAGCATCATTATACATTAATCTGTTGATTATGACTAAATGATTATTTATTTAGTCTACAAAATGTCAGGAAATAATTAAAAGTGCCCAAAACAATTTCCTAGAGCTCAAGGTGACGTCTAAAACGCAAAGATATTCAATTCACAGTGATGTAAAACAAAAACAAAAAATTCAGCAAATCTTCACATTTGAGAAACTGGAACTAGTAAATGTTTGACTTTTTTTTTCTTGAAAAATGACATAAAAGACAATTCTGGGGTGCCCTGGTGGCTTCGGGGTTAAGATGACAACCATAAACTACGATGATTGATTTTATTCTGGTTTTTATTGCTTATTGTTTTAAGAGTCATTCTAATACTTTTCTTTGCCTATGTAAAGCACTTTGAATTGTGCGATATAAATAAAGCTGCCTTGCGTTTGTTGCATGTCATTCCCCATCTCTTTCTCATCTCATTTCCTGTCATCTCTCTACTGTGAACTTGGTAACTTTTACAGTTTGCCTTCACTTTCTCTTCTGAATCTGATCCCCTGACTGCTTGTGTTCATCGCCCTGTCACATTTTGTTTTAGTCATGTAGCTAGCCATTTTCCCAGATTCAAGCAATTAACTTGGTGAGTAAGGTTTTACTGAAAATGAAATGATCCTTTTAACAATTAATCGAAAATCTAAATTGTTGATTCAGTTTTCTGTCAATCAGCTGCGAGTCTCCAAACATATCGCTGGACATAATGTTGTTTTAAAATGTGTTTTTTTCCTACACTATTTGTGCATGACAACTGAGGTATGGTTAAGGTTAGAGAAAGATTGTGGTTGGGTTAAAAAAAGAACATTAATTGCAGGTCTGTGACAGGACACAAACTGCGGTCTCCTGCATGAAGGTCAGACACGCTACACGCCCCTCCACCACCCCGACCTCCACTCCCTTACCATCCGCCTCTACTGCATAAAGGACACACTAATTTCTGCACTGGCACAGGATGTAAATCATGATCTGCAGAATCATCTGAAATGAACACAGCTCCTCGGATACTGGCTGTGAGTTTCAACACAAGTCGGAGCAGATTTGTGTTGGGGGGGTTGTGGGATATGGAGCATCCGTTACTGTAAATGCATGGAAACGCAGCCTCACGAGGGCTGCCCACTGCTTAACAACTCTCTGACTGAACGACCCCACCGGCCTACTTGTCACCTCTCTTTCCCTCTCTTCGCTATGTTGACCCACTCTAATTATTTTCATCTCGCTGCACACCCTCCTCGCTCTCTGTCTCTCTATCTTACGCCCTTTGCCTCCTTTGTCATGCAGTTCTCATGGGTCACTCTTTGCTACTCTTTCTACTTGCTGCCCCTTTCCCTCCCTCTCTCCTGTCTTTCCACCCCACCTCTCTATTTCCATTAATAATTTGCTATGCCACTCTCTCTCTCTGCAGGGCAGTTCTCATTGGTCTCCATTTCTCTCTCCTCCAGTTCTGATTTGTTATGCCACTGCCATTCCCTCGTACACGTCTCATTGGTCACTGTCCGCTGAGCTTTCTATTACCCTCTCTCGCGCCTTCTTCCCTCTTTACCCCCCTCCCCATGTTGTTTGATCTCATACTTTCGCTGTCAGAGATTTGTTTCTCCCTACAGCATGCTACTGAGGTGTTTTTCATCTGCGATGCCTTTATCAGCAGAGAACACAAAGGGTCTGTAGCATCGGGAGGCTGCGTGTGAGGCCAGCAGCTTCAGTTTTGTCCATATTTCCATTCAGGGTGAATTATTTAGTCAGTGTTGCAAACACAGTGTAGGTATTGCCATTTCAATCTGTCATTAGTATCACCTGAATGCACCAGAAGGCATATTCGAAGACCGAATGGGAATATGGGGCCATTATTATTACTCCTGTTTCCCGTTAGATGTGATATTGTGTGTGTGTGTGTGTGTGTGTGTGTGTGTGTGTGTGTGTGTGTGTAAAGAGTAAGGGGACAAATTTATGGAAATACCAAATCACGACAAAGGAATTTTAACTTTGAAGTCACTAAATCACAGTGACACAGGCAGCTGCACAGGCAAATCAGTTCCCACTGAATGTTCATTAGCAAGAGGTGTCAAGTTTAAAAGATGTGTAACAATCGTCTCTTTAACATTTTAAAAAGGGACTAATTAGTTTTGCATAAACTGTAAAATCATTTCATGTGTTCATCTCAAGGGGTCACAGATATTTAAACAGAATGGGTGGTAACATCTGCTTTAGAAAGGAAATGACACTGATCTCTCTGATATTCTTTAAATGAGGCTGTCCTCACCAGAAAAATGACAGCACCAGTTGTTTGTTTAAACACTTCAAATGACAAATGATCAGTCGTGAGAGTCATGACTGTCTCCAATAGCAAAGGCAGAAATAGAGTGACATTGTTATATTATCACATGAAAGAATTTAAAGTAAAATTCATTAGTGCGTCTTGTGAAGCAGGTGGTGCTGGGAGTGACTACTTGAAAGGCTAGTTGGCAAACCACTGTAGCTGGTGAGCTAATGTGCTACATTCACACAATATCAGCTGCATGGGCAGAACAGGAAAACCTATTGCGACTTTGGAGCATTCACGCATTATTCCAAGATGGTTATTCTCACTACTAACACTGTGGCCACTCCAGATAAACATCCTACATTAGTTTTGTTTGCTGTGTTATGTATTTGTAGTGGTTTGTTAAATAATCAGTACATAGCTCCTTTTAAGGAGCAGAATTGATTCACATTATAAATGTTAATAGTGAATTTTATTTAGATGTAACTGCCATGATGGTGGCTTTACAGCCATGTTGCTACCGGTTTGTTGACACTTAGGTAATTGTTTTTGCCATGGGGGAATATTGTAGCGGTCAGATATTCCCGATAACTCCCCTGACACGGAACAACTTGGAGGCTGATGTGAACGTTTTTCCCCACTTGGCTGCTCTTAATTATGGTCTAAATGATATGACATGAATGCAGCATAACTGGTTACATGCTAGCTAGCCAGGAATATACAAGCGCTAGCCTGCCACAGTTTTCCTGACAACCAGTTAGCATGCTAGCTAGCTTGTTCACTAACCACACAAAAAAGTTAGCAAAATTCATTTGAGAGATGTATTTTATCCGTGACTCTTGTCTCAACACTGACTGCAAATCATGCCTATTTTTGGAGCAATTTATACAACCAGCTATTAGGATAGCTTCCTCTGTTTTGGACTCTGTCTCTCCCCCTCAAAATGACGTCGGTTTGCAAGTGGTCAAGAATGCACATGTCAAAGTTAACCCAAATTGATCTCTACACAAAAGCTCTGGACTGATTTGCTTTGCAGGGACGGCTGTGGCTGAGCGGGTCGTCTACCAATCGGAAGGTCAGCGGTTCGATCCCGGCTTTCCCCAGCCTACATGCCGAAGTGTCCTTGAGCTCCCGAGGGCTGGGCCTTCGGTGTATGAATGATTAATTAGTTTCTTTGTACTGATGAGCAGTTCTACCATCAGTGTGTGAATGGGGTGAATGCAATATGTAGTGTGTGACGCGCTTTGCGTGGTCGGAAGACTAGAAAGGCACTACACAAGTACAGTCCATTTACCATTTGTTTCTATGAGTGAATCCAATGATCACAGTAATTTCACTCAAATGAATTTATTTCACTTGGAAATTTTGCTGTTATAAATGGTGGTTTGATCAGGCCCAACAGAAGGTCATGGTGGATGATCGGGTCAACAAAGTGTGTGTCTTTTTTTTTTTTAATGATCATGTGGGTCGTTTTTGAAAATACTTACAAGCGACCTATTCTGTCTTGGCATGAGGACTTGCTGCTCTGAACAAGAAAATATACAGTATGTTGTGAGCTCAACAAGCTACAATGTGTCACAGGGCTGTCATTCAGAAATTTTTCTTACATCCACACAGGTTTATGTTTGTAGAGAACAGCTTTAAATCTGTCTGTCACAGGGGTGGATCTGTGTTGGTGTGAGCGTCCATCTTGTGGGAGTCTTTAGGTGTGATGATTGCTCTGCACATCGTATAAAGGCTGAGGTATATGAGGGCATTTTATAGCACCAGGTGCACCTTAAAGCACAAACACTGCCTCCCTCCTGATGTTCTTATATTCCAAAGACTTTAACTCCCACCAATTTATTTGTTAACAATTAAATTCAAGGATGGCTTTGTGGACACTTAGTGCATTTCATGACTCGCTCAATCAATATCTAAACATCAGTGAATGTTTATTTATTTTTTATGTCTTTATTGTTCCTGCGGGACGTTTTGTCGCATTCGTGACAAACGTAGTATAGGATGTGAAAGCAGACAGACTCGGAGGATGCACGCATTTACATAATAGTCTCTTCCTTAAATATCTTCTCTAAATACCTGACAAAGACGTCCATTTTCTTCATCCATCAATGATGATTATATGAAGAAATGTCCAGAACTTCACTGCAGCACTCCAATGTGATTTAATCACCTGAACCCAAATGTTAAATGTGAATTTCCCCTTGCCCCACTGCTTCTTGCAGTGAAGCTACATAATGCTTATATTGAGGGAAATATATTGTGTAGCAATTTATGGAATTCAGCCTGACATAACGTGGTATCCTGGGATCTCAATACAATTTAAAATAAAGCCCTCTGGGTGGATGCACAATACACATTTATAATGAAGGATCTGCTGAAGAGGTTAACACTGTGGTGTCTATTCTTTAAATTTGGCCATTGTTTACTACCTTGTCTTCAGCACAGATATGAGGCTCTTTACAACCTCAGGGTTTAAATGTGGGTTATTGAGTATACTGCTATAAATGGAGTGTATTGATGTGTTTGAATGGTTTAGGTACTGCACTTTATGATGGTTTTCCTGCTGTGCAATATATCCTTCCCTTCTATTTGTTCTATGTTTTTATCTTATTGATGTCTGATTGTCTGATTGCTTTGGTATTGATTTACGTTTACATCTTCTCTTATGCTGTATATTTCCTGTGCTTTTCTGGATCTCAGTAACTAAAAATGGGTTGAACTGCATATCCCATATGTACATGCAGGAAATAGCACAGGTGTGTTCTACTCTGGCCCATTATAAGGCTTACATAGTTCAACTTAATCTACAGACTTTCATTTTTCACTTTTTATTTCACATAATGATAAAAATGAAAGCTAAAATTACAAATGATTGTTCTTCTTTGGTAACAAATCCTGCTCTACATATACTTGTAGTTTTTCTATGCTTGTTACTTTATTGCACCTATAGTATAACTTACAAGTGATAAATACAGTAGTAGAAGTGATAAAAATATGGAAATAGATCGTCAGTGCTGGTGATAACTGCTACCTCAGAGGGTTCAAGCTATCCTGAAGGCAAAGGGACTCTTTTCTCCTTATTAGATAGTCACTAGTCTTTACGTTTGGGTGTCTGGTACCTTTTTGTTATTATCGTTATCCGATAGATCCCTGTTGTGGGGGGGATTTTATGTATATATGCCAAAGTGACTCGAGCACACAGAACCTGTTCTCAAATGAGGGCACATTAGGATCAGACAACACTTGAGGGGACCGTGGGACTGAGGGTAATTTACTTCAATATGATTCCTCCATAATGAATTCAAAAATGGCTGCTCAGAAATTGAGGAAATTTCCAAAATGAGAGCCTTAATGATTTCTATGGCTTTGAAGCTGAGTCACCAATTCGGGGCATGAGAAAGCAATCTCTGCAGGTCAAATGACATGAATTCTCTCCCTCATTCAGAGAAGAGACATAAACAGTTATTTACTCATAAAATAAGCATGCATAATATTAAATATGCAATAATAATGTGTTTCTACTCAGCTTCTGGTTTTAACTAAATGGTTGCCAAGCTGGATTCACTTTTAGGATGTGCACTGCGTTAATTTATGGGGCAGTTTTAGCACCTGGCGTTAGGGAAATAAGATGAAGCATATTAGCTGTGTCTGAGCTGCTCCCTCAACTCTGACTTTGCCCTGGGACTGAATGACTGCTGTCATCATGTCTGACAAACCGGGCGCCGCTGCTACAAATCAGTCTCCTCCCAATCCCAGTCGATATAATGAGACCAGACCTGCAGGCAGCTAGAAGTGTGTGTGAGTGTATCAGTGTTTATGTACAGTATGTGTGTGTTTGTGGTTGCACAGAGGGATGGGGGAGGAGAGAATACTCAAGAGATTAGAGATTGATTGATTATCCTTTGCAGTGTCTCCCCCTCCCCTCCCCCTCTTCCCTGGGTCTTCCATTCTCTGTCAGTTTATTTCTGGAGGTTTGTAGAGGGCAGTGTGTTTGGCTCTGCAGTGTGTTACAGACTTCTAGTGACAAGCCTTCTCTTAAAGCATCATTCCAGAAGCTTATCGAGTGCACTGACGTCGGCGTCATTATAATGGAAGGGGAACATGAAGGAAATAATCTCTTGTATCAAGGAGGCCCCCCCTCCTCTTTTAGTCTTTATAAATGTGCCATGATGTCTCGCGGAGCTGCACTTTGAACAACGTTGAAATGTAAATGCACCCTGCCTTAGCAGTTCTAATGGGCATGGCAAAACAAAATATAGACATGTAGATGATTGTTCTGTGCTTCTGCTTGAGCTATTTGATGATGACTGTTTAGAATATGAATGAATGGGAATGCAGGGGTGTGACGGGGGCGAACAACAGTGCGGGGGCAGGTATTGGTTGAGACTTGGCAGCATGTATTTTGATTCGCTGAAGGCTGCTGGCTTTTTACACCAGTATGTTTGGGCTCTGGTGGTTTCCCATAGAAGCAGACCTACTGTATAACATGGACTCTCGCTACTGACTCTTATCCTCAATACCAGTACAAGCGAAAATATGGGACTGTTTTCCCAAGAAAAGCAACAGCATCTTTTCAGCAAATGCCCAAAAATGACATATGTTCACACTCAAGTAGCAAAGTCCTGTAGCGTAGTCATTATCAGACTCTTGTCTGTTGAGATCACAAGAGGAAGTTGGGTGACATTGTTATAGAGCCACAAAGTTTGCTTGGGAGGAGGTTGGGATGGATGGATGGCATAACAATATGTGGGGCTTTAACATGGGAGACCACTGTTCATTTCCTGTTTTCTACTGACAACGTAGGTTTCTTTTAACCATGACCACGTCATGGTTAACTGAAGTTATTTTTTTTAACCATGACAATTAACTAAGTAGATATTTTAACCCAAACCAGAATCTTTCCCTACATCTAACCAAGTCGTTTTTGTGCCAAAAACCAAACCAAACCTTAACCACAGCCTTGTGACATCATAAAACAGATATATTTGTCAAACAGTGATTTTGTAAGTGATTTGTTTTAGATGGCACATATATGTGATGTTTTCCTGTTGATCAGAAATCAGAAAACGCTTATGTGTCATTATGGAGGGAGAAATAAAAACGTATTTTGGTGTTTAATTTTGAGAACCTGTTGGAAAATCTTTAAATAGGAGCAGGGTGATCAATGACTTCTTTGGAGAGGACTGCTTTCTTTAAGTCCCCTACTTACCGCAGAGCAGAGATAATAATGCAGTAAGGAGGAGGAACATCTAATCCAGGGCAGTGAAGAGATCATGAGTTTATCGAGCCTTGTATCTGTCGAGGGAGACACCAAGCCTCCATCCAAACACCCTGCAGGTTTAGAGATTGCCTATTCTCCATCTTGGCAACAAATGCCAAATTTAGACAATGCCTCCAGCCCAAATGAGTATTTTAATGTATCCCAGACTCACAGAGTGGGAGTGGGAAGATGACAGCAGGAGGCTATACAGCTCAGCGGAGGCTACATGGCAATATTTCTCAGCTTTCACTTGCGTGAGAGCTGCTACAGTATGATTTTATCACAGAACATCAAAACACCCTCCTAATAGATTGGAAAATATTAAGTATCTGAGTACAGATGTCTTTTTGCAAATCTGTGTAGAGCAAAGAGATAATTTAGTGAAGATGCTGTCAGTCCCAGCAGAGCAGCCGGGGTTAAAAATCTATGTATTTAATTAAATAGAAAATGGCACAGTGAATATACTTCACAGTCAGATGCAGATATATTCCCCTCTATACAGGAAAAATTTGTTAGCGTGGATTTTGGATGGGTAGCAGACATCTGCAGTGTTGCTTGTGTTACCAAGCTTGCCTCCCATGTGTATTCAGTAATGAGTATCTTAATGTAGTTTGAGAGTTGAGATTTCATTCGGATGATAAACAGACTGTAATCCTCTAACACACACACACACACACACACGCACACACACACACACACACACACACACACACAATCTTGGGAATAAACTACCAGCAGCACAGTTTGACCCATTAGGTTAAATACCTTTTTTGATTTACATACTGGAAGAAACTAAAGTGGAACAAGACTAGCTGAATTCTTTTTTTTTTTTTTTTTTTTTTTTTTTTTTACTTCCAGGAGGCTCATATGTCAGAGACCCAGTAATAGTCCTTGTAAATTCTGATGTAATTGAAGTTTTTTACTTTTGCAGCAGTGTTTCTATGGTTAGATCTAAGTGCCTGAAATGGAATGGCTTTAATGGTGAAAAGTAGGTCAGCGTGTGAGTGCCGAATGTGCCCTTTTCTCCAGGTATGGAGTGGCTAATATGAGCAGTGAGAGGTAACACTGTTGACTGTCTGTGAGCTCGCCAGGCTTCATGAGATGCTGAAATCTCCGTCATGCCAGAGGCAGGCTTCAGCACTTGCAAATACTCTAATACTACACTTGAGTGTGTAAACTATATGTGTACATATTTGTGTGTGTGTGTGTGTGTGTGTGTGTGTGAGATGGTAGGAAGCCAGAAGATTCAGAAGAGAATAGCTGTAAAACAGAGTATCCACTGGTGGAAAGGTAACTAAGTACAGTTACTCAAGTACTTCTACTTAAGTGGGATTTAGAATGCAGGACTTTTACTTATAATTGAGTATTTTTACATTAATGTATTCATATTTTTATTCAAGTGAAGGATCTGAATAATTCTGAATATCCCCAAGATATGTATGTGTGTATGTGAATGTTAATATGGATGGATTAGTTGGCTTCATTTGGCACTGCTGCCCCACACTGTTACTTGCTAGAAATCAGTTAAAGAGCATTTCCTGTGTCCATTGGGGCTTTATTAAGCCCAAAAGGTTCCTTTCTTTCCCACAGTCAAATGAGACTGAGTTCCTTTTGACTGCCATGACTAGCTGCACGATTAAAGAGTGACTGATATTCATAATGGTAGGTTGTCATGGTGGCTCCGTGGTTAACCTTGATGCCTCATAGCAGGAAGGACTTGAGTTCGATTAGTTGCCTTCTTTGTGTGAAGGAGATCAGCGCGATCAGTGAGCTTTTGTTAAATGTGGATATTATTCTGGTGTCAGATGAAGTGGTTGCTTTCAGAGTCTGAAGACCGTAGCCCTGTTTCATTTAACCAGCCCTCTGACTTTGCCTCAGTACTTGTTGATACGCACGCTGCATCTCATTTGATTTTTACTCAAAGCTTCAGTGCCTCAGCCCTCAGATTAAAAAAGTGTCAAGAAAGTGGGCAGTAAAAAAAAAAAAAAAACAACTTTAAAATACTGCTTATTGATTCAAAAATAAAATAGTCTTTTTCAGGGCTAGGTATCACTTGACAATTTTGATACTAGTGCCAAGTAGGTTACATTTTGGTCAGTATCAAAAAACAATCAAAGTTAACGTTTGGATAAAAAAAAATAAATAAATAACTTCTCAGTAACAGTCAAAAACTCAGCTAATCTGCCATCAGGACTGTATGGGTGTGGTTTGATCAGATAATATTCACAGTGGCCTGGCAGCTTCTATCGTTTTTCCAACCAACTCTAGATGAAACCCGCCCACTGCGGTATGATGAAAGCCTCGACGGTTGTGATCCCATGGAAACTGTGTTCATGCGGGTCCTGCAAAATATGACAGCTACAGTAGCTTTTAATAGTCAAACAACTGCACAGACCCCCAAATTATTATCATTATTATATTTTTTTTTTAAAAGAAGGCTTTTAAGGTGAGGCGATGAGATTTGTTTACTCTTTGAAAGACCAAGACTTCAAAACGGAAAATAACGATCACACAGTGGTCTGACAGTTGTGAAAGAGCTGTGGGCAAATATTCACCCTAGATACTTGTTTAGTAAATTATTAAAGCACAGAAAAAACAGCAATACTTAATGCCTTTTATTTTGCTAATCGAAAATGAACAGGCTTTTGTTCTTGTACTGGACTTTGTAGACGTGGCCTTTTTGCCCTGTCAGCTCCAGTGTTATCTTTGCTGAAATTCAATTACATACACGATGGGGAACTACCCTACTAACGTCTAAAAATATACATAAAAACAGCAGGGACTGAAAATCATCATTTCACAGTGTCCCTCTAAAAAAATCTTTAGAGAGACTTCACTATAAACTTAACAGATTATGAGGTCTTATCTAATCATTTTTCTCTGTGCTTGTAATTCATAATGTTTCTTTGTTGTTCAATATTTAATTTATACTGATTTTACTGAACTCTACCAAGTGTTTTTCTTTATTATATCACATTACACTTTCTGTTTTAGACCCACTTTATTGTGTCAGTATAATACTGTAGAGACATTTTGATTGTATAACACTATATCCTCCTGGCTTTTATTACATTTTATCTCACCAACTATATCTGTGCATCCTGTGCAGAGTTTCTTTAAAATAAGAGATTTGTTTGTTGGATGAGGCAGTCAGGGGCGGACATGGATTAATCAAACTTGCATACTGTACGAAGGAATATTCAGAACACACCCACATCAGGTAAACCCACAGTGGCAGTACAGCACTTAGGAGTGCTGGCATTAACAGGACACTTCTTTGGCTCCTGTGTAAAGCTCAGAAATGCTTGTGCCAGTTACCACCTTTATAACAGGAGTATGATGTGAATTCAAAATGGGTGCATTTGGAAATGTGTGTGTTTATCTCATGGTGGATTAACTATAGATGTGACCTGCCAACAAACTCCTTCACATAATGTCATAGTTCAATGTTACAGATAACAGACAGAGGAGGAAAGGTTTTGGAGCAGTTCTTTGAAAAAGGGGTGACAAGGTTACATACTGGAACAGATAAGCAGGCTGAGATGTCAGGAAGGCATCAGTGTAATGTGGCAAAATTAACAATCTGGCCAACAAGGAGGGTGAAATGTCTTTAAAGAGTAACTAGAAGAACAACAAGCTGAAAAATCAGTGTATCGCTGCACAGCTGCGATTAAAGTGTGTTCTGTTGCACCCATAAAACACAGCCAGCAGTGATGTTACAGTCTACTGACCACACTTTGGAGTACACTTCTACATCACTGCAGCAAAGTAAGAAATTAAGCTTTAAACTACACCCTCAACTTCTGCTACAACCCTCTCTCTTTGACAGTCAATACAAGCACATTTATGGGCCTTTGAAAGCATTGTGTGGCTGTCCGGTGTGTGTGGCTGTGGGGTGGTGTCAGTATAGCCGTAGCCATCCTGTTTATCGCTGTTAATGTTCCTGTTCGTCTGCCCTAAATATCTTGATAAGCTCTGAACATAGCACAGTTATCGGCGGGCTCATGTGCTGCCACTGCAGAGAAATAAATCTTGTTCATATACGACCAGTAGGTCGTATATTAACCATAAGATGTTCTGTGCTTTGTCTCGTAGTGGCGCTTCACATTGCCATTTTTAAATAGTTGCCACGATCTCGGAACATATGAGACACTGGTTTTGAACTGCCTGTGGGAAGATGGAGCATGTAAGAATCTGTCCATTCCTGATTAAATGCTCTGTTTCCGCCGTCTTCTTTTCCCTTTTTAGAGGACGCCATGTGAAATTATTTCTCAGACTTGTCTCTACTCTGTGTGTGTGTGTGTCTCTGTGTGTCTTTCTCACTCACCGACTCGATTCACAATGCTCATCAGAATGCACAGATTTGATTGGCTGAGTAGCTTCACGTAAGACGATTTACAACGCATGCAATTGGTCTGTGAGTTTCCTGGGCCGATTTAAAAAACAGTGCCGTAAAGGCTAGAAAAGCTGCACTGGTTAAAATAGAAACGCTCTGTCAAAATCAATTTATTGATATGCTCTACAGGCGGGAGAGAGAAAGTATTGTTAAAAAAAAAAAAAAAAAATCGGGGGGGAGGGCAAAAAAACCAAAACAAATCAGGGACACCTGCTAGCTCACCTGGTGGAGCGCGTACCATTAAGGCTGAGTCCTTACCGCAGCAGCCCAGGTTCAAATCCAGAGATCTGAGAAATCATGTTTTCAGTTTGGCATGTCAGATAGCTCTAAATACTACAATACGCATGAGCCTCAGGAGAAGAAGCCAGTCAGAGGTGGAAAGCTTTGTCGTTGAATTTGTGAACAAAACGTGGCGTCATAGTAACAGCAATTTGTTTGAGAATCCCAAAGTGAACCGATTTAAGCTGCAGATTGTATTGTCAGTTCTCAACACCGTAATTTTTAGCTTCCACCTGCTGCTGTCGGCACAGTTTTTAAATGTACAAAACCTTGTACTTTTGACTTTTCAACCAGAACCAGATATTTTCTAATGCAGTTGTACATCTTTTGTACTGATAATTTAACCGGGAGGATTTTATGCCCATCCAGAAATAGTCCCTTCCACCACCTCAACAAATCTCTTTATATAAAAAGGACTGGATACATTTTTTTTTTTATACCATACCAAAACTATTACACATATTTGCATACCTAAGGTGCAGTGACTAGTTTAGAAAATTTGTAGTTTGTTAAATTGTATCACATTGTGCTTTTGTATAAGAGGTTGAGTTGATAAATACCATCACTCTGTCGCCTTCCTATAAAGCAAACATTCACAGATGATTTGTTATTGGTTGTACTTCAAGGCTTTTGCATTTCAAAATGTTGTTTGAATGAATACTTTCTATGTAAATTAAATCTTGTATTCAGTAGATTAAAAGCAGCCTATTATGCCTTTCACATCTATGATGGGAGCATAATAATCTACCTCCTGTTAAAATCCAGATCAATGTGGCATGAATGCATTTCACCGCTTCATTATTGACTCTTTGATTTAGGGCTCAGTCATGTGAGGCCGTGCTCCTCTGAGTCATGAAGAACATGCTATTGCATTCCTGCTATAAACAAGTGTGTTTTTGTTAATTTCTCCTTCCTCACTGATTGTAAAAATGTGTTTGTCAAAATGAACAGATGTGGGGAAAAATGGGCTTAGCTGTAAATGACTTCAAATGAAAACTGGATAGGGGGGTAGTTTTGTATTAGTTCAAATGAATTCATTTGTCTTTGAAAATGGGCTGCTGGTGTGAAACGTGATTGGTGTTGATAAGTTCACACTGATTTAGAAGGCAAGTTATGCTCTCTGACAAAAATATGCAATGTTTTCAATTACCAATTTTATTTGAGTAGCATGTGTTCAGCCACACTGGTTTAAAGACGTTTGTCATAATTTCATTAGCAGTCCTAATTAGCAGTATATTCTGCTGGTGACATCTATCTAATGTGCTGCTAGCTGCATGGGTTTGAGTTTGTGTTGAAGCGTCTCTGCACCGTAGCTCTGAGAAAAAAAAAAAAAAAAAAAAAAAAAAGGTGCTAGAGGGAAGTTTGCTGTTTGCGCTCTCCTTAGCAACAAGGGGCAGGATGTTTAGCATCTTTCAATTCCCAATCTGAAGGCAGCTAACAGCCTAAAGGTTTACTGTTTACACAATGGCTTACTAACAAAAAAAACCAACACAATTCTAGCAAAAAAATATGCATGAGTTGCTTCATGTCACGTATAATGAAGGACTACAGAGACACATAACAGTATATAAAATGAAAAAGTATAAATATTAAAATGGCAATACAAAGCTGCATAAAAAAAGGTGCTACAAATACTTTAAGTGCTAAAGCTGTTATATTTTAATATGCAGGTGGGACCCGATTATATAAAAGAAACTGTTTCTTCTTTTTGCTGCTGCATTTAAGGGCTTTGAAGCGGCTCTCACAGAGCAACATTTTAAACTCTTCTACTAGGGGGTGACCACAGCTATCAAGGATGGCATTTGCCTTGCTGAGCAAATGCCCTTCAAATGATGTCAGCCAGCTGAGCCCATCTTTAGTGATCTTGACAAGTACCTTCAAAAACCTCTCCAATCAGTTTTTATTGAACAGGTTCCAAAATCAGGACACCAGCCTGAAACAATTTTACCACAAAGATTAAAAAAAAATATATTATATGTTTTTGCAGATTTACTGCAATTAGTATCTGCTTAAAACAGTCAGCTTACTACCAATAAAAAGGTACCCAGACATTTGTAGCTGTCCACCAGGTTTACTGATCACGGTGTTGTATGTGTGGAGGCCGGTGACAATTGTCAAAAATCTATAATCATGTCCTTGGTTTTTTTGAGACATTAAGTTTCAGATGAAGATTGTCACATCAGAGGTTCATTCGTAATAACAATGTGTCCATCCCTTAAGTAAGAATGACTGAATGATCAGCAAACTTTGATAAAACTGTCTTCCTGCAGACTACAATAGTTTTTTGTATATAAAACATGAAAAGGAGAGAGTGCACAGCTCTCAGGAGAGCTGGTGGATGAAAAGAGTATCTCTAAGGATGTATAGTTTACTCTAAAGCACTACAACCCGTATAACCTGCTATCCAGCCAGTTAAGTTCATATTTCACTTTAGATGACTTCAAAGCTTTTCAGCTAACAAATGTGGTTGGATTGTGTTAAAGGCCTTGTTGTGGCTCACCGTTTCTGTTTTTTTTAATGGTGCTGTGGAGTTTCTTAAATGTACTTTTTCATTGCTGTGAGAACCACAAATGAAATCCCATTCGCCTCCTTGAATTTCATTGGCAGCACAAGTCGGCAGAGATCTCAAAACCTCAAAAAACAAAACAAATGCAACTAAAACTATCTGCATGGCTAGATACCACACACTCTTAGATAATATCAACTGATTAGGATTAAAAGAGTTTCCCTCTCGGGGATCAATAAAGTATTTCTGATTCCAAATACTATTTGTTTACAGTATGCCTCCAAACTTAACCTAATTTGTCATAGGCACCAGGGCCATAACCAGGATTTTGGAAACTGAGGTCATGAGTCCAAGTTCCCTCAATGGACCAAAAAGTCCCCAAAGTCCCTTGGTGGGAAAATGTTCAATGCTTTATTTTTGATGGCCAAAAAGTTGTCAAATTTAAACATGTTAAGGCAAAAAAAAAAAAAAAAAAATAGTGGAATCAACCAACAAAATATGTATTTTATTATAATCATGTAACTATCCCTAGGTTGCCAAAACTCCCAAATTCCCAGAAAAAAAGCACACTTGACCTTAGTGTCCTCAGTGATGGCCATGATCTTTCCTTAATCACAACCAAGCAAGTTTCTAAACTTCACCTGACCTTAATGGGATTTGAAACATTCGTTTGTTGGTGCCCTCCAAATGACCTCTCGTTAATTTGTGAATGAGAACTTGTTGTTTTTAGCAGGAACTATACAAGGCTTTGCTTTTCACACTGATATGTACTGATGGAGATTTTTTATGTACAACAAAAATAATATCAAGCAGTTTGCTTCGGCCACAATCTGCAGCCACATGGAGAGTTTTATGTTGGCAGCCCTGTCTTGTTCTCAAAAGTTGCTCAGTACTGACACTGGAGAAGCGCGTGGGCTGGGTGTAGATATAAGTAAAAAATGTCAGATGTAAACATTAACCAAATGAAACATGTCGACCCTTCCTGTAAATGATACAGGAATGCCCTGGGCCTGTACAGTCTTGCAGAAGTTATTAACTCTCCAAGTTTGATTAAAATTAAACTTGCTAAGCTGTTTTGGCCTTTCAGAGTTTAAAATATTGAAGTTTAATTTTGTGCCTCATCAGGCAAATCAGTTTAAAGTTCCATTAAGTTATATTTTTGATATTAAATAAAAAAGGACTCTGTAAAGTGAAAGGGTTGCTCCTAGTGCCGAACCCATTAAAAAAAAAAAATCATCACCCAACCCAGCTCTACACAGATATTAGCCATTGTTTCAGTTCTCAAGCTGCACGTAAACGATATAGTTGAGCCCCTGAGGCTCACACCACCCCTTCCATATAAAACCATAGGCAGCTATTTTCAGGAAAGCAGTTTAGACAAACCAAGTGTTCATTACCTGCCCAGCACCAAAAGCAGAGGGCTGATGGAGAAAGTCAAACAGCTAGCAGTTAAAGAGCCAGATATTATTCTCAGAGGCTGGTTTAGACCAAGCCAGAGCTAAAAGGAGACATCAGTTGTTTCAGTAAACAACATGTTTATGTTCAAGTGACAAAGCCCTCTGGCGGCTGAATTGTGACCGTTGTTCACTCAGTGTCTCTTTTAACCAGAACCACAATTGTTCCCTAACCAAGTAGTTATTTTAACCTAAACCATAATCTTTTCCTAGCCAAGTCATTTTTGTGCCTAAACCTAACCAAACCTTTATCATAGCGGTGTCAGATCATACATGTTTCCAGTAGTGATGTGTAAAGGCTTTGGAAGGCACTGACAAATGTTTGCTGGGGTGGACAGATTATTCTGACCTGGACTCAACTTACATTTTACAATGATATTCTTATCTTGAAGCCACTTCTGCATGTGTGGATATTCTACTGCATGACTAGAGGCCTATTGAGCCCTCCCTGCCCCCCACCTGATCTTATATGAATGGACTGAAAACAGATAAATGGCCCCACTTTTTCATGCAATCAGAATTATTTTGTATTTTACTTTTGTTCTTTACATATAGCGCATTATAACTAGAGATGTCCTGAGCTGATCCTAATGATCGGGATCAGGGCCGAGACAGGCATATTTTACTGGCTCGGTATCGGCTAAAATAAAGCTGACCCTTTCATTACAGTACCCTACTGTTTTGTCTGCCTGCAAGTGTTGCAGCACTGCGCTTCTTTATGACAGCCCACAGTGTAAGCATTTCACCGCATATATATTAGTGAAACTGAGTGTGTGAATATATATAGCCTAATCATTTGGGCGTACCAGTGCAAGCCTGAATTCTGACTGAGGTTGTCAAAACACATGGAATCGTTAAATTCTCTCTCATTGGTAAACAGCAGTGTACAACACACTCAAGTCGTAGCTTCTCATTTTTAGCCGGTAGCGAAAATAAATCCTCCCTCCAGGTTTTTCCTACCACTTTCATAAAAATTGTATTTCAAAAGGTAATACAGATCTAAAGTATAAAATATATCAAAAACCAACTACCTTTAAACCTCATCACCAGGCTATAAACAGAACAGATTTACAGAATTCACTCTTTTGGGACAAACCGAATACATCATTCACACATCAAAGCGTCAAAGGAAATAATTCATGAAGCATGTGAATTCAAATTAACATTCCTTGCTGACGTACCCATGAACTTTTTTTCCTACTAATCCTTGGTCCCCAAAGCTTCACATTTTGTTCATGAATGTATAAGAATTCAGATTATGACCTAAATCATAGTATTGTAATTATATCAATATGTATTCCTGACCCATGCTCTGGATGGAGCGCTCATAATTGCAATGAGATAGTCTGTGTACTGTGAATGTAGTCATTAAAAAACATCCACCTATTTTAAACATTTCAAGCCCAGGAGTCAAGTACAGCTACTGCACAGCTATATTTTACTGGGGAAATCATTCAAAGAGACGACCATATCATCAAAATGCTATCACTGTGGATATTTCTGCTCCACCGTGCCAACTTTTGTGATGTTTCTGATGCAATAAAGGCAGTTTACTTAATAGGTATTTATGGAAGAAAACTATGTTCTCACACAGGGCCTTAATCAGCAGCCAGCATCAGAGGTTCTGCTTCAGATACTGTACACAAACCTGCTGCGAGAGAAGGAGGCAGTCCAGATGGCTGCATCAATTTTAACACTGCAAATCTGTGTGACTGTAAAGATTTAAGCTGCTGTTTTTGGCAGACGGGTGCTAATCAAAACCAGTTGTGACCAGAGTGAATATAAAACTCCCTGTAAAAGCTGGAAGGACTTTGGAGAAACTTCAAAACTAACCGCACAAACAAGACCACATTTTCGAAACTGTGGTGATTAAATGTTGCAAGAAGTCAGTCCTACATTATAATATTCAATACTTAGTATTCTAGTGTTGAAACAATTCATAAATTGTTGATTGAAAGGAAAGTAAGTCATTTATCAAGTGAAAACTGCAAACAATTGCTGGTTTCAGCTGTTCAAAAGGTGAGGACTTCTTGCTTTTGTCTGTATTAGATCACTGTAAACAGAATACCTTCTCATTTTGGACTACTGGTCAGAAAAGGTTTGCAATTTGAAGATGTCACACCTTTGGTAAATAATGATGGGCATATTTCACTATTTTCTGACAATTTATAAACAATTGATTAATTGGAAAAATTAAGAATTATAATAATTTGCTAAGTTGCATCTCTCCAATATACAGTATGTAGCCCCTTGCAGACATGCACCTTGTTACATAAATATGTTGACAGTTTTTCTGTCACTTGTACCTAAAGTCACAAAGGCAGTCTTACTATGTTGGACCTTGTAACATTTCTGTAAAACTTCCAACAAGGCACAATTCTGAACTGAATGAGTCATATTAATGTAAAGGCTGCAGCAGCACAAGGTCAAATATGCACAGAGAGAAAGTAACATTGTGTTCAGAAAGGTAAATCCCCCTTGAGGCAAGTTTTTGTTTTGTGATATTGGGCTATATAAATGAAATTCACTTGACTAAAATGCATCACTTAATTATCATCTCTCATGCACAAATCATATAAGTTTCATAAACCATAAAAAAGAAAAAGAATGGGTCACTTAAGTTGCTGAGAAGATTCTCCACATGTCCGATCAATCTATAGAAAGCTTTTTACCCTTGTGGTGCAAGAGGTTAAAATACCCTAGTACAACCATTTAAATCACCAATTTTCATTCATGCAGTTGGCATGGAGGAATATCTAGCAAAATGCTTCACATACAGCATGTGAGCAAATCAGAATTAAATGAGAGTCATAACCTAAAATGTCATATGCCTGTGCACTGTCGGACTTTTATAAAATAGGAATAAAACTATGAAAGGGTTGAGAAATTTTTTTATTAGGTAATTCACTTGTGATAGTGGAATTACACTTCTGCAAAGACTGTAGGACCGTAACCGGAGGTCGCACACACACCTCCCTATATCTCAACAAGGTTTTTATGTGGATTTGCATGTCAAGCAAGCGGATTGGTTGATCCAGCTCCTGTCGGAAGGCAGGTTCGACATGGAGAAGAGAAAAACGGAAATGTTATAAGTTTTATGTACAATTATACAAGAAACACGAACGTCTCCAACAACCTCGCGCTCACAAAAAGTCATTACATAAGGCTTCAATAACAAAATAAGTTTTAACTGACGCAGCCTTTGAGAGAACAGAAAACACTCGTTACTGCTGTTCTCCATAGCGCCAGTTCTCAATGCTTGCACGAAAAATATCGTGCAAACATGTGGCTCTGTCAATTATTGTTTTATCATGTCTGAATAAAGCGTTAAATAACATTACGGTATAGACACCTATCTAATTTGACAAAAAGCGTTAACTTTAACAGATGAATGGAACCGGCAATAAATTGATCAAAGTTCTATCAATTAATATATTTCTGCTTACTGCTAGATATGGCTATGTATAGGTACAATTTGTGAAAATGAATGTTTCTGTGGTTGATAATGTCTGTAATTTTTAGGACTTAATTTGAAATAGATGCCCTGTATGTCTAGAATGTAAACTGTACCCATGTTGTGATACCCTCCTCTCCAATGAGATTAACAATCTGACCTCAAAATGTTCACCATCAATTCTCAGAGTTCCCTTTTTATCCTTCACCCTTCTCACTGTGGCCAATCTTCATTAGAGAGTACACTCTGGGGCATAATAAAAGGTCCGTTTTGAGTGACAGTGACCCAAAGACCCTTAATTTGCAAGCTGCTAAAATCTCCTAGCCGTGTTAGATAGTGAACAGAAACCTGCCTCAGTGAATGGAGTCCCACATGACTGCTTTTTATTTCCGCCTTGCCCTACTTCTAGCTCAAGAGCTCATTAAATAAGATCTTGTGTTAGAGCTGGAAATAGAATGAAAAGTTGGGGGGGGACAATCGTGTATCTAGCCATGTAAATCTTATTGCCTTTGGGAGTCCTGGCAAGTGGTCGTAAAGAGTGCATGAGTGTATGTATGAGAGATGTTTACTATAGATGCATTTGAAAGTCCTTATTGATGTGCATCATAAGCTTGTTACTGTTTCCCCCCCTCATCATTCTGTACCACTAAGAGCAAATATGCTGTTGTTCTTAAGGGAAAAATAAATAAAGACAAAACAGAATCCACACTGGCTTTGGACTCCAAAGAGTGCAGATTTCCTCAGAGAGCAGCTGAATTCTTCAAACACTGGTCACAACTGACAAATTGGTCTCATTAAAAACCTAACCTCTTTAGTGGAGGTGATAATTTGTCTAATATCACAATTCAGTATGTTTAATGGGAAATTCATACTTACTGTCTTTGAAATGTTCAAAGAATTACAGGCCATGTGGACCAAAGCAGTTTTATTATTAAAATGAGACTAACTCAGGGTTGTAATGGGCCAACCCTGTCTCCTAAAAATTACGTTTATATACGCACAATGCAACAGCAAATACATTTTAAAAAAGTATGGTAACTATCAGAGGAAATGTTAAAGTATTTCTGATATCTGGCAGTCGCAAAAATGTTGATACTTAATGAATCAGTAAAATGTTAATTTACAGCATATTTCATGTTTAAAATTTCCAATTGCTTGCAATATGCTTATGTTCAGGCACTGGCAGCTCTTGGTTATGGTTAGGGAAAGATCATCTTAGTTTTAGACAGAAAAAGTCAGCAGTGACCACCTCCCTGCGACTCCAGTGTTGTACACAATGTAGTGCTTCAATTGATTCCACAAAAATAAATAAATAAAATGTTGCCTGTGGACATAATCCAGACAGTGATTACGTTCATCAGTACAGCATATTCGCACAAATGTTTTAGTATTATTTTAGTAGTATAATAAATGAAATTTCTAGGAGAGGGTTGAGTGGGCCAGTATTCTATTGAATCTAACCACTGTGATCCCAGTTCGATTTCAGCTGGGGGGGCTACTGTCACATATCATTCCTCTTCTTTCTCCCCATGTTTCTGTCACACTCTACAGTCAGATGTCTAATAGAGGTAAAATGTGACAACCAAAATAATTTACTCAAACCATAACCTACTTTGTTACATTTTGGGTGTTAATTTTATTAAATGAAAATTGTTGTTTTGTTGTACTAATTAGTAATGTGAAAAATCTATTCACTTTTTGTAGCGTATAATATACAAATGTGTTGCGATTTCACCAATTTTATTGCAATCAGACATCTCTGTACTAGTGTTGTGGTTTAATCTTTTAGGGTGCTTTCACACCTAATTGTTTGGTTCAAATAAACTGCTGTGTTTGCCCATTTGGTTTGGTACATTTCATTTAAACAACTGGATCAAGGCCACTTGAAAAGGGTCTCACATTTGCTTCCAAACTCTGGTGCAGTATGTTTGTGGTGTGAAAGAAAAGCAGACTAAACTACTGGACTGTGAGAGAGTAGATGTCTAAAGAGATCTGCTTGAACAACCTATAATTACGCAAGATCATTTGGTAAACGTGTTAACGTGACAGCACGTGAGTGTAGGGATTTTCCCTGATACATCAAAAAGATAAGCTCCTCATTAAAAAGCAAGTGAGAAAGCAACCACACAGTAACTATCCATCCTATAATATTACAGTGCAAGATGCTCTTTTTTCATCCTGTTTCTACCTGCTTGTCATCATTCATCACATAATATGCTGCGTTCCAGGCTGTCGGAGGTCATAATGTCCCAGTTGACATTTCCGACTTCCAACCTCAAAGCATTCAAGTGCACAATACATACATACGCCATTATACAGATTTTACAGCACTTTTATACTCTGAAAAGTATCTTCATATTCTATTCACTAGCCTAATACCATACTGTAGTCTACAAGTACATCCTACAGAAGTCAAACACATACAGTGCAGTAATGTGCTACGTGACTTGCTGCGAGTCACCAGCATTTGATTTTCCCAGTCCATGTGGTGCTCATGATTCCTGATCAGTCACCCAAACTGACCAATGAATGAGTTACCTGTCAGTCCATATGATTTCATGTTTACAGCTAGTGCTTTGTAATAAGTGAATATAAAAACACATCAAAATGGCAAAAATATATCATTGAGTGTGATTGTTAATTTATTGTAATTTTCATTGGTCAGGACCATGTGAACTGAATTACAGGTGCAAAAGTGACCTTAAAAAAGGAATAGTTCAAACACTTTGGGAAATACGCTTATTTGTTTTCTTGCCAGCAGTTAGATGAGAAAATTGATGCCAACACCTGTAGAGTAAATATGTAGCTACGCTAAGCTGGTTAGCTTAGCGTAACGAAAAAACTAGGCTGGCTCTGTTCAAACGTAACAAAATCCGTCTACCACCTCTAAAGCTCACTAACACATTACATCTAGTTAATGAAACTCCAGTGACCAGTTTTATTTATGCTAAGCTAACCAGCTTCTGGCTGTAGCCTTATATTTACTGGTCAGATGAGATTGGCATCAGTCTAACTGCAAAAAAAAATAAATTAAATATAGCTAAATAGGCATTTTCTCCCAAATGTATAACTATTCCTTTTAAACTGGGTTGTTTGGAGGTTCAGGTTGCTTTGCTCTAACTCTGTTGATCTGTTATCCCAGTTGTTGCTGCTGTTCTGAGTTTTTCCTCTCCGGCATGTGGTTTAACAGAAAGCCACAACAAGTCCACACATATTTTTAATGCACCACCATGTTTGACTGTTCCTGTTTAGGATGAGTTTGAATTTGTTGTTCGCACACTGACAACTTTACCTCTATATTTCCTCTGCAGTTGGGAGGATGTGGCATACTGGGAGTGGGCGTATGGCTCTCTGTGACCCAGGGAAACTTTGCCACCCTGTCATCATCCCTTCCTTCCCTGTCGGCAGCCAACCTGCTCATCGCGGTGGGGACCATCATCATGGTGATCGGCTGTCTGGGCTGTGTGGGAGCTGTCAAAGAGAGCCGTCCTCTGCTGCTGACGGTGAGTTATTTGCCAGGATGGTTTTTTGATGCTATTGCTTTTAAACCTTCTGACATTTCCCACATGTTGAAATCCAGAGGCACTAATGTTTCAGTAATTTGAAGAAACTCAACGAAAAAAGAGGGGAAAAAAAACAATAAAAAAAAACTGTTGCATTTTGTGTCAAGCAGAGTAGTAACAGGATAAAGAAGGGGGTTTGGGCCCAAACGCAGACTAGGAGGCAGAACAGGTGCAGGTCAGTGATTTAATGATGGAAAAGACTTACAGGCAGAGGTAGAAACAGAAAAGTAGTCCCAATGTTGCAATCGAGTCCAACAGGGCACAGACAAAGTCCAAAAACAAGGTGGAAAGTGCTGAAACACTTGACACATGGTATGACCATCTAACAAAGGGACAGCAGAATCCCACAGACTTAACTACACACAGGTGAGGAGGGATAACAAGACACAGGTGAACCTAATCAGGGCAAACAATCAAAACAGGTAGAAAAGTAAACAAAGACAGGAAGTAAAACTACAAGACACACAAGGGAGAACTCTTACCAAAATAAAATAGGAAATAACTGAACACAAACACAAAACCATGACAAAAACACAGCCATGACAACAGAATACTAATACAGAAGCTATTGTTTAACAAAGAAAAATGATTTAATCTCTCTATTAAAATAAAAATTATATTTTTAATAGTGAACTCCTGGCATCCCCGGGCTTCTGGGAGAAAACTCCACTGCAGTTTATGGACCATATGGGGATCTAGCTTTGTTGTCAGGGGCACCGGCCCCTCTCAGACCCACCCCAGAACCCCCACTGATATGGTTGCTTTTTTATTTTTATTCAGTTTAATGTCTGGAGATAATTTTAGTATCTTTAGTAATCTTAATAGAGCAGCCCCTGCTTGTTTATTTGGGGGTTTAACAGCTGTTGTCAGTCATGTTGTACTGACAACAGTGCTGTAATCATAGGCAGTGCAAAACACCATGACTATAACCACTTTTCAATCAATATGGGGTCAAAACAATGTCTATCTTCTATAATAAAATATGAACTTGTTTTCAGTAGATATAAAGAAGACCTATTATTCATCACAAGTACTGAAGTAGAATAATAACAAGTGCAGATCCTGTACACTCCGGCATGGCAATGATTTACATTAAATTTTGATGTTTTTGAACTTTTTTTGATTTTTCTTGTATAATTGCATTTTTGCACAATTGCGTGATCTACTCTCCTCAATTTCAGTCAAAATTACATTTGAATTGTGTGTGCTGGTTATTTTAAAAGCTAAAGCAGCAGTAGAAATGAGAATCTTCCCACTATTCAGCATTCAAATGAATCAAAAAGCTATGGAATGTGGCAACCAACAGTTTCAAAGCTGTAAAGGAGTGTAAATGATGCCCCAATCTTTCCTTCTTTTGGTCAATATTGTAATGTATTACAACTAATATAAGATTGAATATTTTTTATTTATTTATTTTTGATTATTATGATAGTATTTTGATAAACAAGCTCATGTAATCAAGCACTGACACTGCGCAGCATTTATCAAAAAGAATAATTCTGTGTGGGGGGAAAATAGCATTAATCATTAGAAAAATGGCCCAGCAGGAGTAAGCAATTATAAGCTCTGTGGGAATAAGTCTGAGTGTCGATCATTAGCATGATCCATGACATTTTCCCCACAGTGACCAGACGAATTCCTGCCCTGTGTCAATATAATGAGACCAGGCGAATTACAAGTAGGCTTTAATGAGAGACAGAGCAGCCCGTTCTTCATGGAGATTAGAAAAGACTTTTCTCCCTTCAAATTTCAGGGCTAATTAGCATGTTGATCACTGATGAGGGACACAGAGTACTGCAACAATGCTGTTAGATATGTGAGGAATTACTGTTGCGCTCTGTGCTGACAAAAGTATTATTGCCTTATGTGTCCTTGTAATTTGTAGCAACAAACATCAGAGTTACTGGTTCACAGTTTTCAAAATATGCTTTTTCAATTCTTCAGCTTTTATATGAATGTAAAACTTCATACAAACATTTCTTTAACACTTAGCCAGTCAGTGCCTCGTGTAAGCTCCGGTCTTAGTGTTTGGCAGCAATATTTCAGCAGCCTTTGGACAAAGTTACTAAAAAGGAATGAGGGTTGTAATATTAGCGTGGAAACTTGTCACTCAAAAATGCTCACTTGTTTTCGGCAGCCACAGAGGCATGGCTACTGAACGACAAACGGAGGAAAATGCTGAACTCCGAAATCTACTGAGAAAAGCTGTCCATATGACATACAAATGGTAAGCACCATGGTCAGGTAGAACTCATCTAATTAAAGAGTTTAAGTGGTTAAAAACAGAATAAACTGTATGGGATGTAATTACCCCAATATCTCGGAAACGTTCACTTAATGGCCTCTCTTTCGCGTTTGGGCTTCAGAATAATATTCTTGAATTTGATATGACCCCCTTGACTAACCAATAAATTTTACATAGATGGCATGTTTTCTCAAAATCGCCTGACATCGTAGTTTGTTTTTACTTACTCCACTCTTAAATCCCCAGCAAAACCAAAACTGTTGAATCCGTTGATAACTGATTTGACAATTCTGTCATGGTTGGCATGGCTACGCATCAGTGTCGACTTAAAATTACATTAGATTCAGGCAGATATGTTGGTCTCTAGTGATTGGTAGGGAACATCGGATCCCCCTCACCCATGGAAATCGGTAAGACTGGAATTCACTGCGCCAGGCCGAGAAATAGTGCAGCACATAACCCCCCATAAAACCACAACGTTTTTACACTTCCTTTTTTGTACGGATTAAAAAAAAGAGAGATGGCATGTTAATTAGTGAGCTTTAGAGGTGCTGGCAGGTGGATTTGGTGCCTTTGGACAGAGCCCGACTAGCTGTTTCTGCCTGTCTTTATGCTAAGCTAACTGGCTGCTGGCTCCAGCTTCTTATTTAATGGACAGATATCTAACTCTCAGCACGAAAGTGAATAAGCGTATTTCTCAAAATGTCAAACTATTCTTTAAAATGAAAATTTAAAAATACATCCTCCTCACACTTCACTACTCACTTATTTCACCAGTTTGAAGTGGGAGGGGCTCTGTTTGAAAATGGTGATGCCACTATTCTGTGCACCAATCAGAATTTAGCAATAGATTAATCAGAATCTGATAACAGTTGATGACAACTGTTTGCTTTTGTTGCCAGGGAGACACCACCGTCAACTAAATCAGTTCAGATGTAGAAGGGTTCAACTCTAAATAATTAAGGATTTTTGTTTCTTTAATAACTTCAATTGTTGTGTTTTAGTCACAAATACATGTTATAGAGAAACTTTTTATTTGAAATAAAGTCTTTCAGGTGCTTTAAAGAAAACAGTCTTTTCATCATTTGAGTGCAATGCACCGTTCATGACATAAAACCAGATTTTGGAACAAAATTCAATACCACGTCCTTTTAAGTTGAACATAAGAGCCATTTGGGGACACTGAATTTCTCCAGAAATTCAATTTTAATCAGGGTAATGGGTAATTAAAGTCATGTTTCACACTAGTGAGAGTTCGGACAGTCAATACCAGTGCAAGCCAAAGGGCACGGAGGAGGTGTGGTGGGTCTGTGACCTAATCTGCCCACAAATTACTTAGAAAGGTGAGCTCACTCTGGTGGAAATGGAAGCAGATTGTTTACACTGAGCAGCTTTACACAGGTCTGAGATATAGAGCCTGTGAAAATGATTAGACCCACCACATGAAAAGAACAAGACTATGACCTCAAAGGCTTCCCTCCATATACACTCAAAAGAAAGATCCCAAAGGGTATTGATTTTGGAGGCGCTGATGGACTGTGTGCCTGACATGGCCGATTCACCAGTCGTACCGGTCTGTCAACACACAAAGAACCACTGTAGCTTTAACACTGAGTGGAAATCACAGCATGGATGAGCATGAAAGAATCAATCCCTGTGCCAGGACTTTGGTTATAGTTCTCATCCTGCAGCCTTGCTAAGGCATCAGTCTCTGCTAAAAAGGGATATCAGCTCTGCTGGCCAAACAAGACATAACATAAATAACATGAGTATATGCAAGGGGACCTCTGGAGTGTGTTATATAAATGTTCATAATGCGTGCAAACTGCATTTAGACTTTAGTGGTCAATAAAAGTTAGTGTTCTTCAGATATAAAGTCTACTTAAATGTAAAGTAAATATTACAACATAAATCCTAACTCAAGTGGTTAATTGCAACAGTGTTTTCTGTGTTATGAACTACTCTGCTGCAATAAAACAAACATGAAAATACTTCAAGAGAAGCTTAACCCTGTGGAGCTCTATTCTGGTCCTTAAGGGCTCGTGTCTTGCAGGTTTTTGTTCCCTCCTGAAGGTGTCTGTTAGATACAGACCAGCTGTGCCTCATTAACTCTCACAGTACAAAAACAGTAATGGAACAAAAACCTGCAGGACACCGGCCCACCGCGACTGGAATTGAGAGGAATTAAAGGAGCACTTTACTGAGTTTTATCTCTCTTGTGATAGACTGACATGATAATATACACCATTACACATGTCAGTACTATCTTTATCTCATAGGCCTGCGCAGGGAGAGCAGGAGCAAGAAATAAAATACTGTACAGCTTTCCTGGCTTCAAATTTTTAGTGTTATCTGGTGATGAGAAATGAGAGGTCTTGAGGCCAAAAATTAATCTTTCTTGCTATTGCTCTGCCTGTGACTACATGATCAGGGTATGGTTTTCAGGGATGAAAGTAGCCTTCCTACAAGATATTTGATACAAGAGAGTATTGTGATGGTTTATTTATTTTTATATATAAATAAAAAATAAACCATCACATGTTGGCAACCACTGGAATAACTGTATATTAACTAGTTAAAACTTTCTCGACCTCAACCTGCTACAATGCTGCTTACGCATTGTTTCATCAGTATCAATACTCTAACAATGTAATACATACTATCAGTATCAGGGTACTGAAAAAGTACTTTTACTTTCGATACTTTAATTTTGCTGATAATGCTACTTCTTCCACCACTGACAGTATACATAGTAATTTTAATGTAATGTTTGAAAATCAGCAGAATCTCTGAACATAAGAATGTTGTTTGACAACAGTTTAGTAAGCTATAAAGCTTTTTGCTCCATAGAAAACTTGTTTATAGCCCTACTTTGTTTCCTTTTATTCTGATCTCCTATAAATCTTTCCTGTAGTTATGCTGCTGGAAGCCACTGCTGCAAACAGAATAACGTATTTCAGTTTGAATAATGACAATCCAGGAAAAACATATCGAGCCTGATTTGGTCCTTTTGTAATGGGATCTGAGTCTTTGTTTATAATAATTTATCACAGTGAGACACAGAGCGCACACCAGCAGAAAACAACCCCAACTTCACTTTTAGATTCTAGCTGAGATATACTGTATCGATGTCCATTTACACAAACTTGACGTTAAACACAAACTACAAAAAACTGAAAAGCAGATGCAAGCTGTATTTCCATTGCCTGCTGTGTCGGTCATATAAATGAGTTACACTCATTACGCTCTTGTTTAGCAACAGCCTTTCAAAGTAATTTGGAACAAATTATGCTGTTTTTTATTTTACGTCTCAATTAAATCTTATTTTACTCAGAGTAAAGTTTTCAACCAGCTGTTTGGGATTTTTTATTATTATTATTATTAACATGACTGAGAAGTTGTGTCTGTCCTTTTAAATACATTATGCTTCATCAAGGAGGCAACGGCTTCAGAACGATTCCTATGCACTTGACCTAATTGGCACACTGTTATTGCTTTAATCACCATTAGCCTTTCTATACAGTTTACAAATGGATTCATTGTCTACAGTTAATTTCTGCAAACCATTTGATAATAGTAACCCATTCAATGCAGCAGTTTAATATTCCTCAAACTAATTCAGTAGCTTTCTTTTAGTATATTATAAAAGCAAAATGCTGTCTTCTGCCATCAAATTATCTCAGTGCATATGGCTAGTGCCTGTGGTCTAAAGAAGAGGAGTTAAATTTCTTATTAAGAGCAGGATTAATGGGGAAATATTCAGAAAGCCACAGGGGATGGTTCTGTTTGTTTTCCAAGTGATGGTGAATATCAGTTTCTCATTCTTAACGATGTCCCTTTGATCTCTGGTGGGATGTCATGGTCTCAAAGAAACCCCAAGAACGCAGTAGAGCAAAGAGCCAGCCAGTAGCAGAACAGCTGAAGACTCATATTTTTTCAGGAGTTGGTGAAAACCATCCAGAGCAAAAAGGAGAGTGATTATTGGAAATATAATTTGTGAATTTCTGAATTTTTCAGCGATTCAAATAGTTCTGGTGTTGTTCACAGTTAAGAAGATGTCATCTTCCTGTGCCAGAGCCAGAAAACTTGAGACACCAAAATGGCCCCAAAAATGGCCAAAAAAGTGTGGAATAGACACAGCTATACGAGTTGTTGTTTGTAGTAGATGCTGACATTTTTCCCGTGGGGCACAGGATTCCTGTGGAATTCCCACGGGATAAGAGTCAATTTCACTATTCATCACGGGCGGGACTGGGAATCATAGGTCCATTTTTATATAAAAATATGCAGTTCTAATATGAAAAAACGTTTTTCTGATTATTTTTTTAATTGGGAACGGGAGCCATTCTTCCGGGAGTGGGATGGGACAGGAGTGACAATCCACTCCCATGTCACCCTCTAATTTGTAGATGTACAGAGATAACGCTTAAATTGAGATTAGGACTGGTTTTAAAAAACAAAAAAATGCACGATTTTCCGATTCAAATAGATCTTCATTTGAATTATTCGATATCAATTCATTAAATCAGAGATCAGTCTTTGTGTCCATAGGCTATAGCGATTTTTTTTCCCTGGCAGAGAAGAGCTGGAGTGAAGCGCTTGTGCGATGAGAGAAAAACACTGTGCATAGGTTTTGTTTCTATGACAAGCAGATTGACATTAGCTAGTTAGCTAAAAAGAGACCCAGATCAGAAAGTGGTGTTTACCCATATGTTTTCAATGTATGAGGCTGGGATGTAGCCGGTTTCAGCTCAGAAGGCGTACCAAGGGTGCAATACTGGAATACTGGGGGAAACTTTACAGTTTTGGCTGCTTTCATGTGTTGTGCTGCTAGCTTGATGAACTCTTTCTCTGAGCTAAAAACAGCACATAGATGCGCCAATCATAACCACACAGTATTAAAGCATGAATGATACTAAAATTCTACAACATATTATGCTAATTTACATGTATCACGGAGGTTTTGTGAGTCGAGTGAAAAATACAGGTTCCTGGGCTCACCTGACTGACTGAGTGAGCGGTCATCATGTTTCTAACAATCTCTTTTTTTTTCTTTTAACAAGGAAATAACAGCACAACATTTAGAAATGCAATACTTGATGATTAAGGGACATTATTTCAACCTTAAATGTCAAGTTTTTGTTAATATCTATATATTTATTTATAATATAATGGTTGGGGAAACACTGGGGTGTCTGAGTGTAAATGGATTCATGGTCTTGGACTTCCTCTGCCTTCTAGTGGCCAAGAATTGATTAATGCAACTGTAAGTAGAAAGAACATAATCCAATAGGAAGGTTCAAGTGCCCGTGGCAACGTGAATCTGCTCTTGATCTCTTGACACTGAATCTAAATTTCTAGCAGTGCAGTTGCACAGTTGACCCTTCACTCTCGTAACACTGTAGAGGAAAAATATTTTCCCGTAAAGATCAATAGCAGGTCAAGAAATCTCAAAAAACGAAATGGCACAGATTTTTGTAAATCTGCCTCTGTGTCTCTCTTGGTCTCTCTCATTCCATATTTTTTAAACCCTTTTACTCTTTTTTTGGTTTCAGAACTGTGGTGCATAATAAAAAAGTCAAATATTGTGACTGTCTGGGGTAGAACATTGTATCTTCAAAATGTCAAATATTCAGGAGGTTAAAACTGTAGTGTTTATTCACTTGACTTAACTGAATTTTGACATTATCCACTGGCTTGTTAAAGGATTTCGTGAGCCTGAAAAGCTTGCATTTTCTCAATCCATAGTGGAGAATAGTGTTTAAATAAACACCTAAAAATCCCCCCAAAATGGAGTTACCTGGAATTTTACACAACACAGAGCGTAGTTCAGACAATGAAGTCTGACAGAACAATAGAATTTGATTTCAGATGGTTATTTGAGAGCACTTCTTGAAACGAGCACGAGTGAGTCAAACACACCATGGGCTGTATTCTGTTACCTAGTCGGTCTCTCACCTTCCAGTGTTGCCAAGCTTAGTGATTCATTCATGCAGGTGCTGCCAAAAAGACCTTGGGGGCAACTGACAGCCCTGCTCGATGCCAGTGTTGTGAACTAGCAACACTCACATCCACTGTCAAGCAAATGCCTGGAATACACAGGGGATGTGTAGCCATGATGTCTTTAAAAAACAAGATCTCTACTTCTGAAACCTGTTTTGACCCACTGAGATGGTCTCATGCTTTCTGTGCCTCACTCTTAAAAAACACAGCCATGCTAGCAGCTCTGTGAGGCTGTACTGCACATCGGTGCTTTGAATTAAATGCTAACATCAGCAAGCTAACATGCTCACAATGATAATGACAACATGCTGATATTTAGAAGGTATAATGTTCACCACCTTTGGTTTACATGCTAGCATGCTTATTTCCTGTACCTCTATACTGTCCTATCTAATAAAGGGTGAAAGCCCCCCAAAAAAAAGAAAAAGAAACCTGATCACCTGAAATCTTACTCCTTCTGAGTCATAACTCATTCAAATCTGAACACAGACATGATACACATTTGTATATTCAGCTTGACTTACTCCCCACCACCACCACTTTATCTCAAATCGTCTGTCCATAAATCGGCATAGAAATCATTGAAAAAAAATGCTCCTTAAAACTCCAGAACTTGCCTGAGAATCATCACATTTTAAAGTTTTTTTCCAGTATCACAGTAATCCAGTGACAGCTGTCGGTACATCCATGGGTACACTGCAAACGTCAACTGCGAATAGCTAATTCTGCACATTTTTAATGGTTCCAATTTGCTAAAATGTAAACAAATATAAGACAAAGAATAATAAGAGTGACAAAATCCATTAATACTAACGTTTTTCATGTTGCAGTATCAATATTTTTACTTAGGGTCAGAATGTCCTATCAACATGGTTCATATACTCATGGGGGGGTGGGGGTTGCACTTGGGATCACAAAAGTAGTAGTAGTAAATTCAGCCTCTCTGCAACATAGACGTCCTCACCAAATTTAATGGAAATCCATACGGAAGTTGCTGAGATATTTCAGTCTGGACCAAAGTGATGGACCGACAGACCGAACGGCATTACCATCGCTAGAGCCACGCCGCTAGCATGGCTAAAAAAATTACGTTTACTAGTCCAAAATGCAGCATGGCATTGACGGCAAAATGTGTCACCCCTCCCAGGTTCAGGCAGTCACTCCCATGTGTGAGAGACAGAGCCATGTCCTAGCAGAGTAGCTGATGGATGAGCTCGTAACTGTTTTAGGCACTCACATAGGCCCACAGGAAGAAGATATATCACCTATCAAACAGCTCATTCCAGCCGCCATAGAGAGGAGGGGCGGCTGGGGACTGGTGAGGAATAAAATGTGGCTCCTTTAACAAATCCAAAAGTGGATAGAGGAAAATTGTATATTACCTCTCCCAGTCTGTCCTACTTGCTATGATTTTCCCACCTCCTCCTGTCTCTCTGCTCTCTTGACCTGTCAGTTAGAAATATCGAGGCTTAACAATCTACAGCTCTTCGATTGTCCTTACTTTGCCAACTCCTTCTCCTTGACAGTCTATGGCCATTTCTTTCTTTTCTTACTTTTTCCTTTCACTCAAACACTCTGGTGTCTGCGGCCTTTTCTCTTCTCTTCAATTTATACTACATTCATTCTTCACAGATACATGCCTATTATCCCCCTTGTGGCTTTTCCTCCTCACTGATGAGTGTAAAATAACTCAGCTGTCCTCTCTCTGTCTCCACAGTTCTTCATCCTCCTCCTGCTCATCTTCTTCCTGGAGATTCTGTCCATCATGCTTTTCTTCATCTACCAAGACGAGGTAAAACACCTTGATTGCTCTCATCTTGTTATTATCTTGTTCAGCTAGAGAAAATCATAGGATATAAGTGGTTGTGGAATAGCCCTTCATATGTCATGTAGATTGCTGATGTTTCAGATAGAATCTGGCATGTAAAAGGAAGCATCTCAGCAGCAAGGTTGTTTTGTAGTTCATACAAGCAATGTTGTTGTTGGTTAAGAAAAGAGCATGTCAGCTGACATTCTGCATAAATGATGGTTTAATCAAACTGCCTGAATTGCCATTTTCTGACATGATTTTACTTTGGTTAATGCACAGCCATCTTTGGGGAGATATCTCCAGGCTACGACCGGAAAAAATACACTGTCCACAATTTCCTTTCCTTGTTAATAAATCTCAATTTATCTCAGCTCATCCATTTTGGATGATTTCCCCAGTAAATAAACAAGTCAGGCAAGAGGAAAAAAAGGAGATGAGCTATCCCTTTCCTAATATGAATTTGTAGTGCCTCCACATTTTCAACAAAAGGTTTTAATAATACATTGAAAGGGCATGATAAATTCCATCCATCTTAATTAACAGCATATTATTGTTATTGAAAATATTAAACCCTAAAGACTCACGTGTAAGCAGTGACAATGTGTTTTCTATTCTGTCCATAAACACCTATCAAACACAGAATAACAAACATCATCTTGACAATGGGTATTAGTTTGACTCTAAGATTACTGGGGCACTGGAGGGAATTACATTCCCAAAAAGTCTGGGTTGATGCTATGAATGACTCAGAAGTTTTAAAATATGGTCCAAATGCCTTCTAAAAAAAACTACCTCAAAGCACTTTAAAATTCTGTATGTTATTTTGTAATGCAGAACTGCTGTTGCTACTGTACAGTCAGAGGACTCTGCTCTGATTATTCACAAAATCACTTAAAAGTACAATTAAATTCTTAAATAAAAAAATCTGAACGTTTTGCAATAATATAATCAAAAGTCCAAAGCATGTATTGTTGTGTTTTAATCAAATTACTTGTTAAATTAAATTACATGCAACATGGCAAGCAATAACAACTGTTAATTAATCAGTTCAAAATCAAAATTGTTAAAATTCTACAGGTGCTGAAATTTAATTTAGTGTACAATATATTGGGCGCCCTTTAGAGACCGTTGCCAGGTGGAGCGGACTCAAAGTTTAGAGCCCCATCATAAATCATTGGCAATTTCTCAACCATTTGCATACATTGTTCATGAGTTGGGACAGAGACAATTATCCCTGAAGACTTAGGCCAAGGCTAACCCGATTCTAATGCCTTTGTACATCTTGGTAAATAACAACCTACTTTGATATTTCCCCCACTTTCTGCCTGAATTATATTTACAACCATAGACCTTGGACCTGCATATACTTTGTACTGGCTTTTATCTCTTTGTTATTGTAATTCTGGCATGATTACATGATTGCCTAATGTGTTGTAATTCCATCTCAGTTTGGTGGTGTAACCCAATGAGTATTCTGGACTGGCACGTTCTTCTGGGCTTTCAGCCAATCAGCACCGCTCTGTTTAGCTTTTAATGAATGTTGTCTTTTGTCACGCCTCACCTTTCTCTTAGTATCTGTGTTCTCTGATGTTCTGTGCACCCCATTATTCAGCCTCTGAATAATTCAGTTTTGTCTACCCAGGAGGCGATTAGCGGCAGAACACAGTAAAAAGTTAGTGATGTTTAGATGTCTAGATGTTTTGCAGAGCTGGTGCACCGAGGGAAATCACTCACAGTAAAGAAAGGAAGGCCATTACCAGTACTGTCACTGATATTTTTTAAAACAGCATGGGACTTGTTTATTTTGTAAATTGTTGAATGTGATCACTGCTGGAAAATTGTACAAAACCAGTACAGTATAAGTATATTTAAAACATGGGTCACTTTATTATGTTGCAAAGAAAATACCTTTTTGCACATTAACTTTAAAATTTACTGTGGTATTATGTTTTCATTAGGTTGTGTGCATGGCCCCTTACTACAAATGGTGTTGTAGACCCAAGTAATAGGAATTATTCTGAGGTTACAGTTTATTATCTGTATTGAGCTAAATTAACATCCGTATTGTTAAGGCCTGGTTGTGTTTAGCAAACTTAAACCACTTGGTTAAGGTTTGGATAAGATCACTGTCACGGGTGACAAGACAAGATGCAAACCCTCAGTCTGATATTTAAATCACATGCTTTGGACATCCAACTATTATCCTTTCCTATGATTTTTTGTGTGCTATAAGAATAGATAAGAATAACATATCTAATGTTCAGCTGCTTGAAAAAAAAAAAACGGTCTTTGTTGTCATTATTCTTAGGAGAACAGTCTCTGCATCCCGTGCAAACAACTGTGATTTAGGGATAGGCGGATACTACACTACCAATGCTAAGTCACTGGTCTCAATAGGATCAATACGAAAACCAAAAACACAAATACCTCAGGCAGCAGAAACCGGAGGAAGGATGAATAGATAGATCTTTGTATCCCAGGAATCTGTTTAGTCAGTCCTCTGCTTGTACTCGGCAGAGTTGTAAACTCAATCTTACATTTTCTTTTGTTATAAGTTATGCTCAATTTTCTGGTGAGACATGTAAATATTAACAGCGTTCGCGTCATTATCTACTCAGAGTCTAAACACTCTCTAGGCTACAACAATTGGAGAAAGCATAGAATGAAGCTATCATAACACACCCTAATAGGCTCATACATATTATCAGGTAACCTTGTACATATATTTAAGGTTAAGGAAACAGTTAAGGTTAAGAAATCGGTTTAAAATATTCTTGGAAATATGTCATTAGGGTTGAAAGCAAGGGCCTACACAATGAAATTGTGTATCCCAAGTCTTATGAGTTCCAGTTGCTGGAAACCAGAGATCATCACGAGATGTTCCTTGAAAAGGGTGGTGTGAGGTTGTGCCATGCACAGTCAGGGAAAGCAAGTTGTAATTTACTAAGCTGGTTTAGGCTGTTGGAGTTGGCCCTCAACCTTTGTTGTTCATGCTCCGTGAGTTTTTACAGGCCTGTCGTAAATTGAGAAATTGTCATTGAGACAAGGGGGTAATATCATTTATACTTGGGCTAATCTCTAAATTAGACTGCCCTTCCGAAAGTCTGGAATTAGAACCACATGGGAACAAAACATTCAAACAACAAATCGATAAGGCAATTTGGGCTAAGATTTTGGAAAGAGTTCACTCCTCTTTGTGTGCTCGACACTCTGATTCAATTTAAAGTACCATCGGGCACATCTCTCCAAATCTAAACTAGCTAAGATATACCCACAAATTAACTCTATATGTGATAGATGTAAGTCTGCAGATGCAACAGTGATTCACATGTTCTGGCTCTGTCCCAACTTGGAGGGGTATTGGCTATTTTCGAAGCTCTCTCTATAGTCTTAACAGTTAAAATTTATCCAAACCCTCTTATGTCACTGTTTGGAGTTATTCCTGAAGGGATGCAGGAAGTTGTTGCCTTTACTACCCTACTGACACACCACCTGATACTAGGTGGAAGGAGGCTGCCCTGCCCTCCGTCTTCCACTGGATAAGGGATGTGCTGTCTAGCCTGAAGCTTGAAAAAAATAAACACAAAAAAAAATCAGATATACACTATGGGGTTCTGCAAATTATTTTGTTAAAGTGTGGAGATCTTTTTTTGACATTCTTTGACGAACGCTCCACACAAGTACAGGAATGAATAATGAAATTATCATGTTTCGACCCTTGACACACACCTGGATATGGTTTTTTGACATTTCAGACCTGGGCATGCTGCTCAGTATAACATTATAATTTCATTTCTCAATTTTACTTCACATCACCTTTGCCTTTGGCCTTTTATTCTGTACACTTTGATATCCATGTATACCATGTTGTATATTCCTCTATAAAGTAGAGCAAGTTTAACATCTCCCAGTGACAGCCAGGGGTAGGGGATGTTCGTTGTGGGGTGGGAATGGTGTTCTTTTTGCAAATTTATGTAAATTGTGAAAATCCATTTAAAAAAAAAAAAAGAGAAAGAGAAATTGTCATTCAATTTCCATTAGCAACCTCCCAAGTCCTGCAAAGGTCATGTGAGGTTCCTGGGAGTTTATCAGTTCTCTGGAAAGATTTTAAATTCTTCATCATCACCTCATCACCATCTTTATCACGCTACAGTACAGTCTAGATTGCTATAGATTACCAAAAGTAATTTAGCGTTAGGTCAGGAGTAGGATCTCCCTTCAATATAATCATGATGATATGGTGTCGTAAAATATTACACAAGTGCTTCCCAAAACCTCTCAGCTGCTGAATGGTGTATTAAGGTAAGTTCACTGGTCAATATTAAGGTTTTATCCACTGTTTCCACAATTTATGACATTTTACCATCATTCAGTGCTTTATCTGGTACACTGGTCCTCATTAAGTCATCAATTGTGTATAGCCTATAAATGGCTTCATTCATGCATTTTTTAATTGTTCATGACTGTATTGATAAAATGTATTCATGGTTGCATTTATTCATTCATTTGTATGCCTAGTAGTTATTAGTTATGTGTGTAGTCGAGTAGTTAAATAAGCCTTTCATTTAGAAAGAACCGGGTTATGACTTTACACCAGCGAAAATTGTCCTATACTTCTTTCCATGCACACAAATATTTTTGGATCCACATTTTATAAGATCCTTGTCATTATTGCTTTGATTTTATCTTCCACAGTGTCTCACAGTTTTTAGAGCTCTAGTTTATCTCTGATTATCACGACTCTGCTGCTTTTCACCTCCTGCATCACCATGGTAACTCTCTGGAAGCAGTCCTGCAGTTGGAGTACAAGCCATTCCTCCAGTGTGCAAAACCTTCCAGATGCCATAACTTAAACAGAGTGCAGCAGTAGGTGCATGTTGATGAACTCCATCCCAGGCTTCAGGGATGGTCATGCTCAGTGGTCCAGTTTATTACACCTGCTTTAGACTTGATAAAAAGCTCTGTGACGCAGCTGGAAGCTACATCAAACAGCTCACAGATCTTCCATGCAGCTGAAACTGTCACTGTTTGTTTCAGTTTTTTGGTTCCTAAGGATGATGAAAAGGCCCTATGAGGTTAATGTCAGTGGAACCACTGTGACTCAAAGTGTCAAAGTGAATAAAAATGAGTCTGACTCAGCTGCGTTATATTGAAAATTGATGTATGGGTGTTTTATACCATCTCCACGTGGGTTTACAACCTTGGCTTTTTCATCACCTTAAGGGAAAATTAACCCACCAGACAAACAAAGAGCAATGACAAAATCAGACCACCAGCGATATTTTGTTTAAGGATTAGGGAACCATTAATCTTCATCTTATAACAATTATCATTTGTATTATTTTATTTTCAGTTATTGGCAGTAGTAGTAGTAGACGTAAGAGTACTACTAGTAGTAGTGTAGTTAAGTAGTTAATTCAATGCTTTACTGTTCTGTTTTAAATCTATCTAAATAACATTTGGTTGCTTCTTTGCTAGTAGTATAGTGGTAGTTCAGTCAGCTAACTCACAACAGAACTCGCAAGCTAATATAAAAAATTACCCTCTACTAGAGACCAGAATTTGTTGCCCCCCCAAATAACTGCAAGGACTTCCAATTAATACCAGCACAAATGCTTCATATGCTAGCTAGCTATTTCAAAATAGCTAGTATGTTACCGGTTAGCTCGCCAACCATAGCTCACCGAATAGCTCCACAAGTAGTCAGTACTTATGTCACCAAGCCTACAGCAACACCTATTTTGTGCCTCTGCAATTTTCTGGTGTGACTGGAGACTATCGTTGCATTCATATTATACATGAAGCAATTTTTCTGCCTGGCTTTCTTTGTGCTAATTTGATCACTGGACTGTTTGCTTACCAAAAATAACCAGCTCTACACATGTTTAACTAGCTAGAAACATAGGTAGCATTCGTGCTGTTTAGTGACCCATAAAATATATATATAAATGTATTATTTACAGTCTGCATACTAGTCAGATTTTGACTTATTTCAAAACTTACCAAAAATTCTTCTGTTTTTTCAGTTCTTCAGTTACTCTCCTCCTCTTCTCTCTGTATATCACAGCCATACAGCTTCAGGATAAGCACACATTTTTCATTCAAGTTCAAACATTTTTAACTTCCACATGTGCTTCCACCTTTGAAATTTGCCCAAAGCTTCTCCTAAAGCAACACAACAGGACTGTTGACAGGCTAGCTTGTTTATGAAATACTACATGAGCAACAGTAGCAGCAGCAGCAACAAAGTCTAGCAAATGGTTGGGCGGTGCATCAACATTTACAGGCCCTGCATGCTCACACAGGTGTTTTCACTTACTCTAACTCTAATTAGACCTCTGCACAGGTTGAGTTTGGGCAGAGCTATGCACAGACTTACAAGATGTCACCAAACTCTATGTACTAATAAGAATCATAAAGTTGTATAATAGGCCGGAGTAGTCGTGTGTACATCCACAAAGCCGCAGCGGGATAAGTGCTTGATACCAAAAAGTCTACAAAAGTACAATTTATTTTGTACTTAAAGGTGTAAGTTTTTCCTCGCTAACAGGTGCAACAAAACTAACAAGAGACAGAGGGACATGTCAATCAAACCCAGTCTGTACACGCCGACACAGTCCTGATGAGAGGTCTAATCAGGAACAACAGATAGCAAAAACTGATAACATTAGCAATGGCTCTGTTCCAAGTGTTCCCAGTAAGCTAAGCCAGTGAGCCAGCATGCCCAATACCAGGGTCCTGGAACCTGCACACTAAAATGGAATGCAGCCATCATTAATGTTACTAATTACACCTGTGCTTGTCCTGCTATGATGTGAACAAAGGTCTATAAGTGAAAACACTCGTGTGGGTGGACCACGGGTGTGTCAGGTCATTACAATAGACCACCTTACTGTACAAGGGTGCATTGGATATACAGTACATTGTAGTGAGTAGAGTCACTGACCAGTCGTTCAGTGTGTTGTCTAGTGTATTTATTCAAGGTCTATGCTCCTTCCTGACTGTCAAAGACTAAAAGAATCTGTGCAAGTTGGTGGAAACAATGTTTATGTGTGGTTTTTCCCAACTTAAGTTATGTGTGAATGAAGCAGCAGAAGCCAGGCTTCACTCCATTATTAGTAGTAGCTGCTGGTGATGAAGTAAATTAACTCAAGTACTATAATTTTGTGGAACCCTATATTTGTCTTTGTCATAGTTACTAGTTCTAGTTGCTCTTACATAATTATCTTGTAAAATATAATGCATTGTTATAGTTTATACTACCTTGAACTTAAAAATGCTGCTTATACCCACGTTTGTGGTAGTAATAGTACTTTGTGTAGTACTTATGGTAGTAGACTAATAGATTAATTTACTCATCAAACAGCCTGCAGAGATGTTAAAAGGGCTCAACAAAAGCACATGTAATGGAGTGAACACTGGAATGAAACCAACCAATCATAAATACTGAACCTCAATAGGTCCAATGCAAGTGATAGAAATTATTGGCCCTCCTTGCTCTAGCTCCTTGATAAGTTACCCCTAAGGTGTATATAGAGCTGTTATGCAACTGTAGTGATAGGAGTATGTGTGTTATATAAATGATCCAAAACCAGATCAACAACTGAAAAGCTGTGTGTTTGTGTACGCTGATTTAGAAGGCTTATTACATCAGGATCCTACATTGCAACAGATGTTTAAACAGTGGCCGCTTTGTACTTTATAATTGTAATAGTTATATACATCCACTGTTGAAAGACACCAAATATCAATATTAGCTTGTGGGTGTTCAGACATTCAGTTCATACTGTGCTGTGTGAGCTGCTGAGAAGACATCAATCAAACAGATATACTGTATCTATGAACTATGGACACTCTGATTTAAGATTCAAATCCAATACCTGTTTGACACCAACAGTGATACACCGCAGACTTCTGCATCTACAGGGATCTTTGACTTCAAACAGTGTTTGCAACAAAGGCCCCGTAGCAAAAAGGTTTCATTCTGACATTGATCGGTTAAAATTAAAAGAACAAAGTCTGCCCTCAGACACTCTTAAACTGCTCCGTGTCATCAGTCTGTGATGTTCACTGCAGTCATTCACCTTTTTGAAGTACTGACTTCACTCCTACTTGCTGCATCTACTTCTGCTAAAGTTAGCGATTTCCTGTTTCACAGGAGTGACAACCATCAGAGAACAGTTGTGAAAGGTGGATTTTACATTTTGATTGAGGAGTGAAGAGAAAAATGGCCATATGACTGCAAGTTTATAGTCGAGAGCTGTGACTTTTACAATAAGGCAACATGTCTTATGGTTGTATTGTATAATCTATTTTGGGTGGAGAAATAGGTGTCTCTTTCTCTGTTATAAAATATTTCTCTTTTTGTGATTTGTTGAACATGGGTAGAAAATGGTAAGTCTGCAAAGCAGTCCCTCACCTTTGATTCTGAGGCACTGACACTGAAACTTTTGAATAAAGTCAAAAAATTAAAATTTTAATATCCACAACTCCATGACAAATGGAAAACCATGTGCTGATTAACATCTGATCCAGAAGCTCCAAAACAGCTAGTAAATGGAACCTGGGGTGAGATTGTTTATTCATCTACAAAGGTCTATCAAAATGACCTTTAAAACTCCACTTTATGTTGTTGTCAAAAAAAATAAATCCTTTAAGGTTCCACAGAAATATATTTGGATAATCATCCAAATCCAATATCCAATAATGAGAAAATTACATTGCTAAGCAACAACAGGGACCCAGAAATGTAATGTCAATAGCTGTTTTTTTTCCCAGTTTTTATATGATGCAAGTGAAATATTTTCATTTAGATGTTGTGGCATCCTGGTCGCTCAGTGATCCGAGATGCACACTGTGAAGCCAAAATGTGGTATTTTTATGGTGTATACCTTGCTGATATGTAAAGCTGGGTATCAAACCACAAAACTTTTTGAGTTGTGACCTAAATGTGTCCATAACAACGAGCATCACAAACTGTTCAGTACAGAAAATTGGCATCAAATGCTTGGTCACATTTTTAACCTTGTTTAGCTATTGTTTGATAAGACATTTTCTGATTTAAATCATAATTTAGCAAATTGGATTTTTAAGGCAATGTACTGTTTGGCTTGAAACATATGCATTTGAGAATTTTGGCTTATTCTATTAAATTAGAAATGTTATTGGCAAAAATATGTTTTCCCACCTTATGGATGCACCCTGATATGTCCTATTCACATCTCTGACATGAAACCGTTCGTAGTTCATGTGGTTTCAAATCTGCTTTAGGACTGCATGACCCCTCTTTTAGTCACCCCTCTGTCACTCTCAACTGTCTCATAAAAACAAAAACAAAACAACAAAAAAAGCCAACAAATAACCATAAAAAGCTAGTCATTTGGAATTTGCCCTGCTGTGGCTTCATGGTAACATGACAACCTAATTCCAGAGTGTACCTACAGTGTGACTCATCCTGCCAGGACCATTTGTGTTCTCACCTCTACATGGTGTTAGTTATTAGGTCGATGCAGCATGAGGTATTTCCTCTGCTACTCAGTGGTTGACGGTTGAACGAGGTGCCTGTCATGGGGCAGCTGTGGAGGTGATTTCCTATCTGCTTGTGTGCTCTGGGACGAGTCAAGGTGAGGTAATGCTGCTATTAAAAGGAAGTCACCAAGAGCTATGGTCAGGTTGGATCCCCAAAAGACCTCATCCACCAACCGAAAGGGCACTGGAGCCATTAAAACGAATCATAGCTACTACTACATCTACAACAGCAGATGTAGTGGTGATGTATTTCGCCATGACGGTGCCATTTGAAAATGCCTGCTATTAAAAATTTGTAACAATTTATTTGAATCCACTCTACTAATCCTTTGTAAGAAGTATATAAACAATTATCTAAAGGCCATGACACAATATAATACACTGTAATGTACTGTAGTTGTAAGCAGAGATAAGCACATCTTTAAGTGTTAATTAATGTATTTGTCAACAGCTAGAACTCCTGTGAAGCATCTGTAACTGGTGTATAAACAGATACATTTTCATTTTATATGAATAAGAAATCTTTATGGTTACTAATAAATATTTATTTATAAATATTTCATTGCTTCTGCAAAGCTAATGACATTCCCATCAGCCTCAGCTGTACTTTGTGTTTAGTGCTAATTAGCAAATGTCAGCATGCTAACATGCTCAGCTAAGATGGCAAACATGTAAACATTATACCTGCTAAAAATGTGCATGTTAGCATTTAGCTCAAAGCCTCACAGAGCCGCTAGCATGACTGTAGACTCTTATACATTCATCTGTTTATACTTTTACAGGTGGATCATAGAAGTTTTTATTGTTTAAAACATTAAAAAAATTCCTTATATCTGCTTACAACTACAATATACTGTATTATAAACAATTTATGAAGTGTTTGTATTTTGAAGAAGGTCCTGCCCTCATAAGAAGACACAGTCTGTCTCTGCTGTGTGAATCACCTTGTTTCATCCTTTTTGATGTGTTTGAAACTAACTGCGAGAAGATGGCTCGTGGTAAATTCTGTTTCTACTGTCAACCTCACTCTCACATCACTGTATTCTCTTTTTGGCCCTGTTCAACTGAAAATTGTGAAATAATTTGATAAGGAGAGTGAAATGGAAAAAGTATCCAGTTATGAACAGACTACAACTGCAACCACTCATGCGGTAAAACAAACTACAAGCATCATATATCTAAAACTGCAGACGTAAGATACACGAGACCCACCGAAATCCCATTTTAAGCATGATAGCTTCACTTTTTCCACATCATTACTGTTCCAGCATCAGCCGTCAAAACATTTTAGCTTGTCAAGGTATCAAAATGCAGCACTCCTGTCTGAATACATTTCAAGCCCGAGAAATTTTCATTTCATGTAGACTTGAGAAATGCAATTAGATAAACACCCCTGGCTAATCATATTACTAAAATACACCCACGTCAGGGCAATGTTAATATGAGAGACAAATTGAGATGATCAGTAAACAGACAAGACATTTGTTTGTGGAGTCTTGGAATCTATGCGACAAGGGAATGTGCCGTTTGAGCCTTGCAGATAATGTTGAGGAATTGCAAAAACGGTAATTATAAATAATTGAAATTGCAATCTGGCTAAGATCCCGATATTATGAAGGAACACAGGAGACTGAAGTTTTGCAGGAGGAAACAAACTGGAATATGTAAGCACTCCTACAAATACATTTGAATAAACATAAAAACATTACGTCAGACAGATACAGGGAGAAACTGAACCCAATTTGGTAACTCTTTAGATTAGAGCCCTCAAATTACAGTGTAATTATTTAGTGCATTAGTATTTGATGTTTAAATAGTAGGTCACGTGTCAAAACTAAAGGTTTTCGACTGTTTAACAAAATGTATACAGCCAAGGGTGTAGAAGCAATGAAGTAAAATTAATCAATCAATAAATAAATAACCGTACTTAAATCGTGATTATTACTTTTGATAGAGACCTGATACTTTATGATATACAATGGTACACATACATAATGCAAAGAGCACTGTGCTTTACTGCTTTGTCTGTCTTGGGGCATCTTTGTTGTCACAATAATTAACACGTGGTTCAGGAACGATCATGGTCATACTTTAAAGGTCCAGTATGTAATATTTAGGAGGAGCTATTGGCAGAAATGGAATATAATATTTCTAAGTATGTTTTCATTAGTGTATAATCACCTGAAAATAAGAATCGTTGTGTTTTCGTTACCTTAGAATAAGCCGTTTATATCTACAGAGGGGGCGGGTTGCACCGCCATGTTTCTACAGTAGCCTAGAACAAACAAACCAAACACTGGCTCTAGATAGGGCTGTTTGCTTTTTTCGTGATTTTCGCAGCCACCGTAGTTTCTCCCACATGCTTGGAACAGGACGGTGAGGCGAGCTGTATTCAAATGGTTGCAAACTGCAATTTCACTGCTAGATGCCACTAAATCCCACACACTGGACCTTTAAAAAGTAAAAATGTCAGTTTAAAACAACAGTCTCTCCCATGTGTTAAAGTCTGATGTTTTGTTGACCCGTCGATCCACCCCGACCAAGTCCCAACGCAGACTTTGTTGCTTTTATAACAACGTCACCTCACGTCCTCCTTTGCTTACTACGACCATTAAAGGGCTCTGTCACTTAAAGCTAGGGTAGGTATGTTGGATAAACTAGCAAGAGACAGCTAGATTTTGAAAGTATCCAACTGAAAAAATCCCACCCCCTCCCTTCAGGCCTCCCTCTAAAGCCACTCCCCAAAAACACATTTTCATGTGCAATGAGTGCGCTGGCAGAGTGCACACGGGTAGGCAGGCCTGTAATAAGCCTTGGCTGGGCTTATTACTGGCCCACAGATACCGGATTTTTTTTCACTTTTCTTCCAGAGCATTTGATTTATTGATTGCTGTCGAGATGTAAAGAGAATTTCAACAAATTTAACAAAAAATGCTTTTGATCCATTACCTACCCAAGCTTTAAACATATGTCATTTTGGGGAACTTGCTGAAACGACTGATGCTTTTGTTCTTCCTGGGGAGAAGTCTCATCATATCATTACCAGCTGGGTACTTTTAAGCGATAATAAACTACCATCAAGACAAAGCATTGGAAATGTGGGAGAAAGCTCCATTACTACAGTGTAAGTCCAGGGTATGTGGACTGTAAAATAAAGCAGTCCCTTGTTCACCCTCTAAACTGTAGTTTCCAGTTTCTATTTCACTATAACCCATAGGAACAAAATATTTACACAATAATTTGGGGGCTGTTAGCTGAAGCATTACCCACAAATCAAATGTTTTCCAGTTTCAGTTTCACCTCTCAGTGGAAGCATATATATTTTTCCTGTGAACCTGACAAGCGTTTGCCCAGTGTTGGACAGCCAAGTGCCTTTTTTCCCTCCTCCTGCTTCAGAGTATTTGGTCTCTTTCAAAACGTCTGTTAGATCTCAACTTTAGTTTCTTGGTTTGTGCAATTTCTACACAAGTGGCTTTGGGGTTATGGATTGGAAAAGATTTTATGAACAACAAAGTGTGGTTACAAAGATTAAGAGAGTAACATATTGCACCTTTGTCTTCTCTTTTTCTTTCTGGTGCATGAATCTGATAAAACAGCAGGGGTTAAAGTGTTATACTTGAAATCTAAATGGGCTTCTTGCAAAAGTTAAAAACCCACTCACAGCACTGCTTGCCTCAGGTGATCATTGCTATGTTGATCTTTCAATGCTTCACTGGTTTGACTTCTGCTGAAAAAAATCACAATGGAAGTAAAGGTTAAATTTACTGGGCTGCTTTGGATAAAATGAGTTCACCATTTGGTTTGTGTTGAAAAAAAAAAATGAAAATTGTTAAAGCTGGCTGGTTACATGTGCCAAGATTAAAATGATTTCCAAATCCATTTTGCCAGATGGAAATTAGTTTTGGCAAATTTGTGCAGCTTATTCCTTCCTATACTATTCCCAAAGTCACACAAATCAGTTCTCTTTCAAGACTTTTAATTATGTTGGAAAAAGAAATCTATCACTGTGAATCAGAAGCTGACAATAATGTACAAGCTACAAAGGAGTTTTGTTCAGTTTCCCGTTAGCTCATAACTTTTGGAGTTCATCTCAAAAACAAGATAAGATCTACTGTTTTGGGGGTTGCGATCCACCAAGGCCATGTCAAATGTATTTTTTTGGTGCTTTGAGCACCACAAGTTGAGTCACAACAAAATAATCTAGATGGATACATTACAGCATTACAGGTAATAGGAAAAATATGTATTTTTTATTTTGGGGTGAACTGTCCCTTTAAGTCAAATTAGGTATCAGGTGATCATTACATTAATTCAACTTTAGATTTTTGCTTTCTGTACACACAAACATGGGGAGGAAAACCTTGGAAAATGTGTTCCCTCGTTTTACATAGTTTAACAAACAATACAAATTAGCAGATTGTGTTGTTTTTTTTATTAATGATTTGTTGATTAATTGACAAACTTGTTGTCGAATATGATGAATCAAATTGAGGCTACTTGCCAGTGTGTGTGGGGGGGGGTTATATTCTGGGGGAAGTTTATATTCTACAATTACACACAAATTACACATGGTGACTTTTTAAAGACAGATACTGATATTTTTTCAAAAGTCTTATATTTGACTGTTTATATTTGACTGTTTAAATAAATAAATAAAAATAGTATTTGATTTAAATACAGGGAGTGTATTTCTCTACCAGATATATTCCAGGAGAAAGCTTTGAAATAGACCATTGTGTAGGGAGATAGAATCTAACCAGAAAATCTATTTAACAGTTAAATTAATATACAAAACATACTTTTTGGTGGCTGGTCAAAAATTTCTAGGTGGGGAAAATAGGAATTATGGCCTCAGTATTTCTTAAATCTTGGCTGCACTTAGCCTCTGTTTGTTTCTCTTCAAAATGTATAATTCAGTTGATGGATAGCATTTTTTGTTATTATGTTAGTCAAGTTGACAAGCCAAAGAGAAACCAACTGCTAACTGTAGTTGTTGAAATGTAACAGAAATTAAGGTTTGGTTTTACACAATTACATCTAAAACTGCTGCTGAATAAAACCCTGCGAGTGAGTTCAGGCAGTCAACTCCAGTCAGCCACTACACTCAGAGCATGTGCCTCTCACTGCAAAATATATCCAACTCACTGTGCACTGCTCACTCTTTGTTGCCATGTCTGACGCCACACCACTCAGCTGAAAGCTGTGATGTCCCTTGCTGCTGCTGCTATTCATGCAGCATTTCAAAAGTCCTACCTTCATCCCAGTATCCACCTGTATGTTGTGAGTGAACTCCCCACTCCCTGCTTGATGCTTCCTTGTGAGGAGTGACAAGGTCAACGCTGTGCAAAAAAATCTATATTTACATAATAATCCATTCCACACGAGTTGGCTTACTAAGCTACAGTGAAGGAAAAGCAGCTGATAAAAGGTGATAAAAGCTCGGAAAAAAGGATCAAAATACAGAATCTACCATGATGTGAAACAGTTCAGGACAGACTGAAGGCAACAGATGTCAGCTTCAGACAAATGCACCTGTTGTTGTCAATAGCTGCAGGCAAGTATTTCAGTTACGCATCAAGTTGTTTCACACTTCTCCTCAGTACTTTTTTGGAGCATCAACATGGAGAACAGGCCATGAAAACACAAGGACCTCTGTGAATTTCTTGTTTAAATAAACGAGTAAAACCTGAATCACAATGGAAGTTTCTGTTGAACCTCTGAAATAATGAGCCTTGACCTTGTGTTATTGTCCAACATCTTGTCTAAAATCCTTCAGCTTACTACTACCTTGATTAATGGCTGTTCGGGTATTATCCCGTATAGCCGCGATTCTGCTAGTTGCTTTCCCCCTGTTAGTGGCATTGATTGTCTACTCACATGGTTTGCCAAGTGTTAATCAGGAACTGATTAGAAGCAGAGGATGGAAATCGCAATTGATTTGGCTGAGCTGGGATTTTAATTGATTTGCCCTAGCTAAGGATTGAGATTAGTCACTTAAAGGTGAACTCCACACAGTTTAAATTATTTACGTATCTTATTGCTGTGCCCCAGGAGAGAATTAGAAGTCAGAGACAGAAGCCTTGAATTTGTGACTTGGATGCCCCATTCATTATCTGAGGAGCACTGCCAGGTTTCACTTCCCACTTTACAAATTCAAGGATTAGTTCTTGAGTTTCCTTCTTAAGAGAAGAGTTGTCTAAATTCACAAGTATTGACTGATCTGTCCTGAGGCACAGGAATAACATTCAGTAGGGTAGCATTCTTCTATAACTCCTTTTTGAAATGCAGTGCAAGATTTCCAAAGATTTAAGCTCATATCCCAACCCACAGGAAATAAAGCACAGCAAGTCAGACTAAAGTATAGGATGTCTGCAGTCAAAATAAATGCCCTTTAAAAACCTTGACTTTGGTCCAAATTGGGTTGGAGTCCAGGGAATGTAATCTGGGCTGCCTTGGAGGAAGGATAAAACGAAAGTATTTTGAAGGAAACCAGCCCTTGCCAATAAGCGTGGGCAACCAAAAGGTGAGGAAGGCAGAAGCCCAGTGGGACATTTGGGTACATTCAGAAAATACAGAGACGACTGGGTGACCAAATTACACATATGGGAAACGACTGAAACATGACTTTTTAAATCAAACATTTAATACAACCTTGATTTGGGATGATCCTGTGGTACACAGCCATCAGCATCACAGTGATGAAATCAAAACTTCAAGGCAGCAATTTAAGCTATGAATCAATAATGTTAAAATCCTCCTTTTTTAGAATCAGTAACGTCATTGTAGGAGATGAAGTAGGGCATGTTTTATGCAGTTTGGCATCTTGTAGTGAAATAATGTGTCCAGGGGAAATACGATCACAGATCCTTCCTCTTTTTTTGATGCCTTTATCTACTTTGCGGTACCTCTGATTCTGTCTTCCGCCTACATTTATGACACAGGTAATGGATATCCACTGTTTGGAGGGAGCACATAAATTGAGCCATTTTTCCTCTCATTATTTTCAGTCCTCTGAAAGCTCTTTCTTGTGTTTCTTTCAAACATAATGTCCTTTCTCCTGGGCTGTCACAGATGGAAAGCTCCCTTTCGTCGCTTGCTATACTGTTAGTGTTATCTAGAGTCCAGTAGTCATATAACCACTTCATCTGCCCCACAGAGTATTTGCTTTTACATATTCTGCCCTTCATTGCCTCTGGCTCATCGTCTCCCTCTTTTCCCCTGCTTACGTTTTTCCTGCACCTACTCTCTTCCCCACCGCCATCTCTCATCTCCTTTTTAAATCCACATCTCTCTGTCTAGTCTTGTCTCTCCTCTCCTCTCCTCTCCATATACATCTCTTATCTCTCCTTGTATCCCTGCCATATAAATAATTGATGGCCCATCTTTGACTCGCCTGGTGTAGTTAAAGGGCGACCAAAGTCCCGAGGACAACATCAATACTGAGCTAAATGTACAGCCGTGGCTTACGCACAGTCTGCTTGCCGCACTTTTACAGGAGACACTCTTTACTAATGACCTACTTAGATTTGAATAAAAAAGTATTTTTCTCTTTCTTTTTATTTGCACAACTTCAGAAGACTTAGGGCTTTATCCAGTCCACTCAAATGGGACATAAAGGCTCCCTGTGCTAGATTCTTACGTCAGTGGAGATAGCTTGCATGTTGCCTGGTGCCAGAGTTGTGATGTCAAGCGGTTATAGCACCAGTCTGTTTAGAAATCAGATCAACAGTTATTTATTGTTGCAAGAAATTACATTCTGTGTTATTTGTCTTGTCATCTCCGTCTCTTTGAGGCATCCAAACTATGATGTTATTACGTTTACGGATCTTAATGCAACCTCTAATTATGACTGAGCAATGTGATTGGCTGAGAGGGATCATACCTATGATATTATGCAGCAAAAAAGTGGATGTGCAATAAGTGTAATTATGAGTGTAATTAACATGTACTTGGCTGAAAATGATTGGAACAGTATTAAAGCTCCACTAATTTTAATAATAAATTAAACTACTTGGTGGAATGTGACTAAAATTGACAAACTCACAGGGAATTATCACTAAACTCTGCAGCTCTACGCAGCTTTTTAGCCTCTTTTAGTTTCAATTTATCAGCACATTCACTGTATGGTTCAGTCTCACAGCTCTCATCAACCCTGTTTCCAGCAGCAAAAAACTGTTTTCAGCAAATAAGCTCTAAAACGTGGACAGTGTGCTACCTGCCACCAAACAGGAAGTCGAATATCTAGCAGCAGAAAATACAGATATTTTACTTAAGAGTTGGTGGAGACCAATCCAGAGCTAAAAGGTGAGAGAATATAAACTGTCGTGGTTGATTTACTTCTTCTTGGTCAGCTTTCAATAACTTTAAATAAATAACCACTATAAGGTTCATAGGAACCAAACACTGAGGTACAGAAGAACTAAACGCTCAACTCTACAAAATAATTTATTCTTCGGATTGCAGAAAGTACAATACAAATCTGGAATACGAAGGGCTTGGATTCAGAATGCAAGACAACATTTCAATATTTGTCCCTGCATCAATTTTTAAACCTTTCATACTAAGCTTCTCCTGATGGGATGTGATGTTTCTGGTAGGTCAGTAATTCAGTCACTCAAGCACGGAACTTTCTCATTGGTATGATGTTGAGGCATGGATCATGTGTCATTACTTGCCCTGGTGCCTGAACTTTCTGGCATCAGGGCTTTACGTAAGGTTTTCACCTTTACGTAAGGTTTTCACCTTTACGTAAGGTTTTCACCTTTTATGTAAGGTTTTCACCTTTTATGTAAGGTTTTCACCAGCATAAGAGGCAAGGCAGAGTGTTTTCAAAGAGAACGTTCAATTGTCCGATGAGGAAGCATTGGATGTTAGCTTGATCTGTGAGAATGAATGGAAAATGCAATGCATGTAGTAAAACCCAGCGATTGCAATTAAGTTCACTCAAGTTCCAACCAGCACGTTACTCTTTGAAGAAGACATAAAACCCCTTGGACACACCAGCTGTTAACACAGTGTCAGCTCAAAGAAAAATGATCAAAGAAAAAAAAACGATGTGAAGAAAGTACCTCACCATTTTTGTAGGCTGAAGTTTGTTTTTTTGATTGTTTATGTTGTTTCCCATAGCAACAGCTACAGGCCAAGTACTGACAAGGGTTCAACAGTTCTTAATAGTGTGTTATTGTTTACTAAATGGCACCATTTATAATTGAAAAGCAGGCTGAAACAGCAGGGAACATTTATTTATCAAGTACACTGTCCATCTCAAACTGTCAGAATGCTTCTCTGTTCTTACTTTTAAAGTTTCATGTCGGCATTCTGGGATTTGATATACAGTCATGACACCCCCACAAAATTGTGCCTGGCAGTTTTATGGAGCAGATTTTCACAGAGTTGTTGTTTTGAGAGAAAATATGAAACTGTCACTATGCTTTGTTGCATTAAACATGTTCTGTTGTTAAATCACATTTATAAGAACAAAAACAAAACCATAAAAACAAGGAAGAGAGAGACTGGTATTACAGTCATTTTTTGGATTTCCACAATATAGTGTATCTTTTCAGACTAACTCTGTCTTTTGTCTGTTTCAGCTGATTTATTTGCTGGCTACGTTATGAGCCCATTTTTGTTCAGCATGGTGATATCTGTTCTGTAGTAGTAGAGTATAGATAAATGTAAGCGTTGAATGTAATTATAGTGAATGGAATATAAACTGAACACCTGGTTCATTTTGCCCCAGGGGGTATGGCACATTTTACCCCACAGCCACTAGTTTAACAAAACTGCTTCCTACAGCTACTCAGACCTGCATGTTAATAACTTTAATAAATATGTAATACAACCTTAAATACATCTACTTGCACGTAGACACTACCGTTTGTCTATCAAATATCACTAAAACTAAATATCATTTCTTGACATGGCTCTATTACCATATTCTTCATGTGGTCGCCCCCATCACAAATTGCAGGAAAAGAACGCCTCCTCTTAAATCTGTGACTTTGATTGATGTTGTCTAATAAGTGAATCAAGAAATGGCTCATTTCACCTAACATTTCACAGACACACGACATCATGAGAAGGCAGCTTCACTCACAAATTGTGAGAAATCAATAAAAAATATATTTTTATGATATTTTTACGACTCACTGTTCAAAATAAACTAATAAAAGTGTTTTTTACTGAACCGTGTTGTGTTTATTCTTGAGAGGAAAGTGCTGAATCCATTTCCTTCCTCATAAAACACTTGCAAATATTTTGAACTCTTGCATCGTTTATTCTTCTTTCTTACCTGTGCTGGCACATTGCTGCATTGTCACGTTACCTCCGCCAGTTGTCGATTAGCAGAATGGCATGAAATCTTTGGCAGGAATGTGTATTGCATCGCCACGTCATTGTGCTAAATGGGGACCCACTCGTAAAAACATTGCTCAATAGTGCTCTTAGTGGCCAAAAACCCCACACGGTGCCTTTCAAGCAGGATTCTGAAACTGTATTTCTGAACTTTATTCAGAAACTAATTTTGGTGGGTAGTTTCCAGAACATCTACCATGTTTCCAGATTAAAAATGGGAAGCCCAACAGCAACCAATAACAGCCCATCAAGTGGTGTGTTCACCCGATCGGGTGTAGGAAGGGTGGGCGTTAACATCTGGGAGAAGTAGAGAACTTCTTTAATCATCTATTGTACCGCCTAATAAAAATGACTTTTGTCTCATGGAATTGTCAGATAATAGTGAGCGAAATTCATGGGAAGACTTTGCCAGGTAACAACTTACCCTATTCATCCCTTTAACACATTTAATATAACTAAATGTATGCAGCAACCCATATTCAACATTTAAATGTTGTTTGGCAAAATGAAGGCCATATTCATTGTTTGAGTGTTGAAGACAGAGATTTAACAAGGTGTTTGGTGTCTGCAGCACCTCACAGACTGAAAGGCTGCAGCAGGAGAGAGCAAGGTCAGTGGAGATCAATGCGATTGATGTCAGATGGGATTGACCATCTAAATGTGTAAACAAGGCTGAGCGGCTTCAGTGTGTGTGTGTGTGTGTCTGGAGATTGTGTTTGCTGTTTGTATATAGCGCCCACGCTCTCTGATTGTATTGTTGATTTTAAATGAATGTATTTTAGATTCAGTAACTGCAAAGCTTCAGTGTATTTAAGCATGTTTATCTCTATGACTGTGTTCACGCATTTAGTTTCTCTCTTTGATTCAAAGCTTACTGGAAAAGCTGATTTTGTTAAATGTTTTTATCTTGTTTGTTTAGGTTCACACTGCTGAACCAGAGCTTCTAAACTAAGCTCACATGGATTTGCATGTAGCTTGTTTATTGAGCAGCGACTCAATAACCCGCCATCCTGCAGTGTGTTGGTCCAGTCAAAGCAAATCCAATTCAGCCCCTTTAAGTTCAGCAAAGTTTCCAGCGTTGATCACTGTTCATTAGTCTTACCATGTGAGAACACTTGAGGAAACATGAGCTGAGTATGAGCATCAGTACAGGCTGCAGTGTGTCTCAGTTCATTTAGTTGTGCTAAGCAAGAGAAGCTGCATGAGCTCAGGTATCAACATCCACTTTGTTCTACCTATAAAACCTTGTGTTTAGGGTGTCTTGGTGTTCAACTGGTCCGCTATGTGACCATGAAAATCAGTGTAAACTTTGTAAACTAATGGTCCTACTTTAACTTTAACCATGTAAACTGGGGGTCTGCCATGAAATACATATACCAGTCTTCCACATTATATCATTAGATGTTCTGTATATTTTCTGCTGCATACAGGAACACGTGTCTGTTTTTAATTATGCTGAACACTCTGAAATTGATATAATGCCTTCTGGATAATGCAATACAACACATTCGGTAAACAAAAATATACATAAGGGATCCTTTGTACAATCATGTGCAATCAATGTAATGAACAAATAGCACTAAAATATCCCAACGCTGGAAGATTTCAATAAGCTGTATTAACTTTTGCACATATATTGCTGCATTGCTGATGACTTATGATGTGTGTTGTTTATTATGTTTATTGAGTTATGTTTGTTAATTTTACTGTGTTTATTGTCTTTATTGGTGAGACAAAGACACGTTTCCTGCCCTGATGGGAAAAAAAGTTATATTTTATTCTTTTCTATTCTATTCTAAGCATGTTTACTAGCAATCCACCATGTGAACCAGTGGTTTACCATATAAAACAGTGGTTCACCATGTAAACGCAATGATTCCTGCCTCTCTATACTGTCTGCTGTCAGTCAAAAGATAAAACTGATATCATAAACCACAACTTGTGTTATTTGGTTTACTTCACTTTACTACAACAGATTGCAAGTTTTCTTAAAAGAGAAATGGAAATATATATGGTTATTTGTTGCCACTTGAGAACAAATGTAATTTGAACTCATCTGATGAAAATGGAAATAAGCTGCTCCAAAAATGTGATGCTTAAAAGGAATACATCTTGCATCACACCTCACTCAAAGTCACACAGGTAGAAATGAGATATGTTAAATTATCTTATTTTCTTGTCTTGATACAACCATTTTTCCTGCCCTGTCTTCTCAGATTGATCACTACGCCCAGAGGGATTTGAAGAAGGGCCTCCAGCTCTTCGGCACAGAGGGCAACGTGGGTTTGACCAACGCCTGGATGATAGTACAAACTGATGTAAGATGTGAGATTGCTGGAGGGAGTGGGTGGTGGTGTTTGGGGTGATCTAAAACACAAGGTGCAAGATATTTAAAACACAAAGTCTTAAGATTTTTCTTTATCTTAGTCACAGTTTGTTGAGGTCATGATGCTTTAAAAAACTTAAACATTCTGTTCTGAACATCGCAGCCCATTTAATATTAACTTCAGTGCCATTTAGCAAGTCAGCTCATGCAAAATACCTTGTCACAAGCTGAGATACATGACGTTTTGACTGCATTATTCATTGTGACAATGCTTACTTTTGCTATTGGCATGGTTTCACCATTTGTATCACTGTGATCACATTAAATTAAAAGGGAGTAGTCAAATGTTGAAGGGCCATTTCATTTTACATTTCTCCATTTTGTGTAAAATTTGAATAAAACAGTGCAATCCTTTTTGTAGTTAATGGGATCTGGACATTTATAAGCAGGCTGGTAAAAAAAAAAATACTGGCAATCTAAAAAATGGCATCAGAAAAAAACGTGTGAAATGTTTCTACCGACAGTAACAAACACTGAAGCTTTTCTAGTTTAAATGCTTTGCTAAAATGCTCTCAGAGAGATTAATGCAAACATCATAGACTCTCTGAGGTAATCTTTGTTTCCAGCTCTTACTTTGATGTGCTTTTTCTATTGTATTATTTATATATTTATTTAAATTCCACTGAAAAGAAAACACAATGTGAGAAACCGAGATTTGGAATCACGGATTGCAGGGGACGGATGCTGCTGCTGGTGAATGCCTTTGGGAGACATCAAATGATAGATCGGAGACTTCAGGGCTCTTTGCACCTTTTTCACATCCCAGATCCAGTGTTATGGCTTGTAGTTTTGTTCCATTAGCAAATGTGCAGTACACGTTTGGCTCTGGTCTGTGTCTGTGTGCATGCTTGGGTCTACTGTCTGGAAGGCATATTGTGTAAGTGTGTGTGCGTATGGTGACTGAAAAAGCATAAATGATGACAGAGAAATGTATTGCCATGCCAATAATGAATGCAAATGTTTGCGTGTGTCTGCATCTGTGGGTGTTAATGTGCAGTGTGAGGGTTTTTTTTCCTGCATACAGGAGGATAACATGAGGACAATCTGCCTGAAAGAGCCACCATTTGAAAACATATGTGTGCAAGCCTGAATGTGCATATTTTCCTTGTCAGATCAGTGCTGTTGTGTGTACATTTGGGGCGCCATAAAGTCTGGCTGAGAAGAAGACCATTGAAAGGCAGCTCGCATTCTGTCACTTGTCTCCCTCCCAAGCCTCCTTCATACATGCTGAGTCATTGAATAGATAATACAGCAAATATCCCTGGAGCAAAGTTCACCCTGAATATTATTAATGGCCACTTTTGGAATAGAAGAGGATCTACATACATGAGAAGAAGTAGTAAAAACATCCACAAGGCGCCAAATGCCGGTACAATAAATCAGGAAGGGTCACATGCCACACTGGTTGTTAACTTTTCGAGGTTATGACATTTGATTACAACTCTGTGCAGTTTTAAACCTTTGATTTGTTACACAAATACACAACTTACACAACTATGCTTCAAATGCTCTCTGGTAATTTGAATTCTGCTGTAGTTCATGATAAATTGCAAACGTGATCCACTGTTTAAGCGGGTGAGGGAGTTTTAAATTAACACACAATCCCTGATTCTGTGCACGGAGTGGCGTATGGAGCAGCTCGGGCAGCATTATTCCTGTGCGGAATTAAAGTCCACTGAATGAACAAAACATCAGGGGCACTTTATCTTTTCATGAAGTACACTGATGAATTGAATTGTGGTGAAAGCCATGATCCCTTATCAAAAATCAATACCAATCACAAAGGGGGAAGATGCAGATAAAAAGAAGCAGGTGAGTTAGAAAATTATTTTAGGGCTTTGAGACAAATTAGATGTGGATTGCACAAAAGGGGCTGCAGCTCAAAATCAGGAAGATGAAGCGTTTTCTGTGTTCAGCACATATGTATTATTTTGGCCAGTAAATAATTTTAGCTTCCATCAGCGTAAGATTTTTATTATATAGGGTTCATCAGAACTCTCTTGACTCATTGGCTTTCTCTGGTGCAGTTTCGTTGCTGTGGAGTAACCAACCACACAGACTGGTTTGAAGTTTACAACGCGACCCGTGTGCCGGACTCCTGCTGCCTGGAGTACAGTGACAACTGTGGCCTGGACAATCCCGGAACATGGTGGACAGCGGTGAGTTCTGGCATGAAATAATGAATTAATTATGAGGTATATATTAAGTACCACATAATTAAAATAATTGTTGAATTGATTGTTGATTGTTAATGTCACGTGCTGCTGATATGATATGCTAAAACCTAATCTGCATTCTGCTGAGGTGCGGTTATGGCTTTTGTTACGCAGTGGCTGGAGTTGGTTGGGCTTGACGTGCCAGGGCAGCTCGCACTCAACCCAGAACCTGTCTGGTCTAATGTGGTGTGAAACTGTAACCCATTACCTAGGGGACGATAGACCAGGGGAGAGGACTAACAAATCAACTCAAAGCCAGAAATGGTGGATGGTTGGGCACAAGGCTAGCAACCTCACACTGTAAAAAAAAAAAAAAAAAAGCATATGCTACAGAAACTGCAATAACTTCATTAAGTTGATTATCTGTATTGGTGAGGGTCCATTTGACCTGTACAGGGGAACCAAGTTCCAATATCATCTTAGGTGCAGATAGGCCTACAACTAAAGAAAAACAAAGAAAAGATACAACTCTGTTGAGGCCGTCACAGTGTTGATCATATTTCATTTAAATGCAAATTCGTAATGTCAAAAGGTAATTCCTCATTTGATCCCAAATCCTTCCGGCGCCATAATTAATGTGACTTAACATATTTGCTATTCTTTCCAATGAAAAACAACTTGGCTCACAAAGCAGCCAATTCAGCAAAGCCAAAAAACTAGGCCTGCTATTTTTCTGTCTTTTTTTTCTTTTGGACCTTAGCTGTGCAGCAAGCAAACAGCCGGACACTGAGAGATTTATATTCATAATTACTGAAATTGATTTAATCACTTCTGTCCAGAAGGACTTGACTGCTGGTGCTACTAATGTTCATTGGATGTATAATCAGTGTCCTAGATTGCAATATAAGCTTAAGAAAGTAACTATACAACAGGACAGACAGGTTCTATGTCATGAAATACTTTACAACTACAAAAAAAGTCAAACAGCTGAGGTTTAGAGGTCTTACACCCGTGCATCTCTTTAGGTCTCTTCATGTCTCTTAGACCATTAATAGGCCACACAGACTTTGTATCCAGACTAGGTTAAAACCAACTATTTTTGCTTCTTTGCTGCTGCCAACCCAGACGAAAAAAGGGCTGGCACTTGAGTTTCAACTAGCATCATGTGGAAAAACACTGATCTGCTAAGAGGGGTTGCATGAGTGTGAGCATGACTGTTAGCGCTGGTGGAAAAGCTGAAAAGGGTGTGCAGAGGATTGCATCAGTCAAAAGCGAAAAATACAAGCTACGTCATTTTTGCAGGTTTGTCTTAATGCATATGTAACCGTGGTGCTTCTAGTGATATTGCTAGGACAATATGCAAATGGCTTAATCTGCAAATGTAACATGATTGCGCAAGTTATTGCTAAAGAGGTAATTGAGTGTGTTAAGATGATATGTAGGGACAGCTGCTATTAATTACACATTCATTCAGAAATAAAATTACTCCACCTACTTATGACCTGTCCGTCACCCTTGGCAAACTCTGCTGCACTGAATTCTTTTACTACAGTATCATTACCATTTCTGAACTGAAGCAAATTGAGTCCCACATGAAAGCAACCAGCTGTTCTCTTGACACTCTTCCTATAAACATTAACACAATTAATGACCAGCATTCTTTCAGTCATTAAATGAAGCTACAGCTAGAAAACTAGCAATTGGCATTTTTCTTTCAAGAACAATAGTCCAGCCCCTACTTTAAAAAAGGAAATCTCACTCCTGAACATACCTTATACTCCTCTTCAAAATTCCATTTCTTCTCAAAGTGCTAGAGAAAACAGTTTTTTTACTGAACTGCTGTCTTTCTTGCGTCAGAACACCATCTTTGAAAATTCCAGCCTGGTTTCAGAGGACCAGCTCCATTGGACAGAATCAGCCCTCTTGACTAATGATCTCCTCTTGGCAGCTGATACATCAAATTGTGCCTTCCTCTAGCTTTTATTTCAGCCTTTGAAACAATAGACCACACAGTTGTTATGCTGAAACACGGGGTAGGTGTCTCAGGTGACTCAGCCTTTGACTGGTTTTCATCAGATTTATCCAAAAGTTCTCAGTCTATATCTAAATTCATTCTCATCTCAAGTCCACTGGCTCCTGTAGGATCCCTCAAGGTCCGATTTTAGGACCTGTCCCCTTCACAACTTATGGTCCCACTAGTCCACATGTTTTGAGAACATCAAATATTGGATGCAAATTCAGTTTAGCTTATCTTATTTTGGATCTTCAGTCAGCTCTATAGTGTGTTACTGTTACAAGATTTTAGCCACATGATCTGAAATTAGCCTTTCAGAGGACATTTACAAAGCATATATGTACGTATATCACCTGGTGGTACCTTCATCTGACAGTCAATGACAACAAAAAGTAATTGCTTAAACCTGCATTAGTTATTATTTTTCAGCAACTTGCTATAAACACAATCTTGACATATTATCAGCATATAACTTTGATATTAACGTGTTAGTAAACAGTTACTTATTTACACCTCCAGCAGACACGGAGCAACATTAGCATTCATTTAAAGTCGTGTTTCGGGCCACCTGGCAAATACAAGTCTAGCTCAAGTAATTTTAGCTTTGGTCTGGTCTCCACCAACTCCTGAGGAAAATATCTGGCTCTTTACCTGCTGCTGGGCAGGTAGTTCACAGAAAGTTAATCAGAGCTTTTTTTGCTGAAAACAACTGCCTGCTGCAGGTGGAAACGAGGTTGATGACAGCTGTGAGTGAATGAAAAGGCTGTAAAACCGTAACAATGAGCGGAAAGACAATAGCTTCGCCTTGTGTGAGGGAACGCTAGAGCTGAGGGGAACTCAGGGTCGGGTGACGATTCTCTGTGACAATTAGACACCTTTATATTACACATAATCATTTGTTCAATTCTTAATATGAAAACACTTATTAGAGTATCACAAAGTGCATTCCTGCATGTTCTTACCCATGTCAGCTTGAAAACTACCAAGCTACAAGTATCCAATTGGTTGATGCCTTGCTGTTGCTGTTGCTGTCACTCAGTCTGCCTGTACAAGTGTGTTTCCTTATGCTCTGGGGCTCTGTGAAAGCACAGACTGCACTAACTAATAAACACACGGGCCAGGAAGTAAATAAAACAATATTTTACCCAGGGTCACTTTGAAAGTCTTGTCGGTATAAAAGCAAGAAACACCATTTTTGTACCATTTAAATTCTCATGTAACTTTACTAAAAAAAGAAAATATATATAACACAATAGCAGCAGACCTACACAACAGCTGTTCATCTCTGCCAAATGCAAAAGCTGATTATTGCGATATTATTTGGAGGCATCAACATGAAAGATGAAAATAAAGTGCCACAACAAGATGTGATGGCAGGGCTAATAAAATAAAAAGTTTTGAAGTCGACACATTGTCATCATTAAGGACAAAACATGTTAGGGCCACTTAACACACTGAGTAGTCTACTTCTGTCATCCAGCAGTGCTAAAGCAGTCACTGTACATCACAGTGAATGAAGAGGATGAACAATAATGACAACGATGTCAGTGTAGCTTCAGATGTTATTAAGTCGATGCAACAAAATGGTAAATGGGCCCATGAAAATCATCAGATGTGCCAGATGTCGCCTGTAGAAACAGTCACAGTTTGTAAAGCTCCAGATCAAGCGTGTCATATCTCTTAAAAATGTCATACCTTGTTGGATGATTTCAATTCAAGATTTCAAAAGATTTCAAGTATAGTATGTTTAACGTCATACAATTTGAGGTTCAGAGTTCATTCTTGAACTTGGGCACCACAAGGTCCATTTTGTAGTTGTTATGGGACTTTTGATCATATCACATGAACGTCAACAGATGGAGGTGTCCAGTTGTGGAATTGTAGATGTGAAAATGTTAATTTTTTTAGCACTCTAACACATTGTTTTTGAGATGTCCATAAAGTATTATAAGTAAGCTCCAAAACAGCTACTAAATGGACCTTGTTGTGAGATTTTTTCATCATACAATTAAATATAATTATTATAAAACTCAGAAAGACAGTGGTGTATAATTCTTGCATCTGTATGATTAAACATTTTGAAGTATCATCTGTCAAGGACACTTTTTCACAGATTTGGTTGTAGGAGACAGGTTTGCTATTTGACACGAAACTAAATCTCATTCTTCAGTTTAGTAAATAAAATAAATCTTCAGTAAACCTTGGTTTCCACTTGCAAAGGGCAGATCTCAAATATGATGCCATCATGGTCACCAGCGTAGACTTTGGAGCAGATAGCCCTTCATCTTAAAATATGCCAATAGGAAAAGGCCAAGCTGTGGTCAAACTGCCGCTGTCAATTTTAGAAATGAAAGACTTACCTTTTAAAATGTCTTTCTATACATTTCCTGAAACCAGGTTCTGCACAAACCACTGAAAGATATTTCAATATTATGCATATTTACCTCCTTCAGGTGACAGCTTGTTGGCCTTCACGTAGACCTGTGAATTCCACAGGCCCTTCTAGTGTGAAAGACATTTTGACAACAAATTAATCTGGCTAGTTTTGTATTTTGATTAATGATTGCCCTGCAGAGCAAGGATTCAGGTTGTGCAGTTCACACTGAAGCACAGTTCTCTTCCAATAATACATACCCTTCTTTTTTTTTAAATATATATTGTATACTTTATTTCAATTACATTCATATTTCTATGATGCCCATAGAATCAGTCAGTAATGCCCAGTATTAATTAATACTAAATAATATTAGTAATTTCTCTCCTCAGCTCCCAGTGACGAAAAAACACAAGTCAGTGGGGCCACTCAAGGCCACCAATGGGTTTATGTTGTTGAAATGTCTCAGTGTTATTTCATCAGGGTATAAATACCGCATATTACTCTTCACTAAATAGTTTAGTAATGAATAGAGTCGGAATAAAGCCTGATCCTTGATGTTGGCTTCATATTATTGTGGTTCTTGTCATTGGCAGCCGAGTGTTTGTGAACTCAGAAACTCATGAGTAAAAATATTTTATCCAAATAAATAAAATCTCTTTCAGTGATAGCAAACAGAAACAAACACAAAAGGGCACACTCAAATACAGGCTTGGTGACACGTACACAAACAGATACACTGCGAATGTTCAAAAACTATGTGCTTCTGCCTGTATACTACTGCTGTAAATATGCCTGGTTTCCACTGTACTTAGATAACAACTGTGTGGGCTGTGGATGGAAACACTGAGACTGTCATCACCTGAAAAATGACAGCATTGGTTGCTCAGATGCCTAAAACAACCCATGTTTACCTTTACCTTCACCTCTTGGTGATGCAGAAGTAGCGTGACTTATACAGCTGCAAAACCTCTTAGGAAGGAGGTCAGGTTTCAGTGTTCAGTAGGTGCCCATATGAACACTGAAACAGTTTTTTTGCTTGCTGTAATCATTCCTCCTGCTCATACAGTACTGGCCATTAAGAGAAGACTTCCCAATGCATTTCCAATGTAAGAGATGGGGGACAAAATCCACAGTCCTGGTTCTGTGAACCTATCCTTTAAGTTAGTCCATGACCATGACTCTGATCTGTCTCTAACCCTAACCGAGTAGTCTTCTGAACTTTAGCAAACCTTAACCATAGAGGTGGAAGATTATGAAACACTCATTAGGGATGTTTTCAAAGGCAATTACAAACAACCTATCTTGTTTTTGAGCATGGAAGTTCATTCTTGGCCTTCTGTAACAGTCAGTGTCACAAAATGATCAAAGCCCAATTATACACGCACTAGCTTTTCTGAGCTTTCAATCGAGGCCTTTTCCAGCAAGGCTCAGGTGTCAGGAGCCTAGGCCAAGGAGTGGATGATGAGAATCCTGTCTCACATAAGACCAGGACAAACACTGCTAAAATCTGCAGCATCAAATGGGAAGGGGTCAAAGTCATCGACCAGGAGTCAGAGGACGGCTGAAGAAAAGAGATCAAGGATGACATTCACATCTGATGCCAAAGACCATCCCTGATCCGCAACAGCAGTTATACACAACCATTTATGATGACACGTGAGCCACCTCAATTCACTGAAGAAGGCTATAATATATGGTTGAAAGCTCAGAAAAGCTATTAAGTGGAGCTTTAAGCTTTGATTATTTTGTTACACAGACCTGCTTTGTTGTTTAGCTTGGATGTCTTGTTAGCCTTGCAGCACTGTGAATGTAGTCCCTGTGCTTGTACTGGCTTTGCAGGTTCAGGTTTACTTATCTGGGGGGGGGGGGTCCAGGAGGGTTGCAGTTGGGCAGCAGTTTGATAAATAATACTGAAGCTGCTCTAAATTTTGGCTTACTGCATGACTTTCCATATTGATCCAGCCCAGAATTATTTCACCTTGTGCTAAGGAAAATATATTTTTCTGGTCCCCCGATGTTTCAGGCAGTAGTGAAATGCAGAGTAGGTTGTGTTTGGTTTCCCTGGCTCTGACTCAGCCTCTTGATGTAAAGAGATTTAAAAAAGCACAATCAGGAAGGCATGTCTGCAGAAATTAATAATTTAATTAGAACAGCGGTGTAGCCTGTTATGATAGCACCTTTCCCTTTACTACAGTATGCCAGACAGTCTTTTCTCCAATATATCTAACATAATCAAACATACAGTTTGGCACACATCTCTTTAAAATGTCTAAGAGGTGAAGGAACCTTGTGCCACGTGACCCTCGTGGTAAATGCCATTCATCACTTTTAATGTCAGCTTTCAACTATTCTTAGAAAACCACTTTCTTTGCTTTCAGGATTCATCTCCTTTTTATTACTTGCTCACATTCCTGACCCAGAAGGACAATGCTGTATTCTCTTCTATTAATAATAATTAGCTTTCTTTTCTTTCTGCCTGTTGGGCACTACATGGCTCAGGGACATTTTGCAGACTTTAAAAAGAGATTCTGAAATGTACTCTAGGTGCTGAAAATGTTTTAGTGACAAAAAAAATGGGGAAGCAGTGAGAGGGTAGAGAATAATTTTTTTGTCAAGATGCAATCAGAATGCATTTAAGCAATGTCAGACATGAAAAATTCAGCCCATTCTCATGTCTAAATGCTGCCTCTGGTGTATGTGCTGCTCCTGTATTCACATTACTCCTGTTTGTACAGCTGAAGGGAGACAAGGACAGCGGGGACTTACTTGAATTTTCGTAAAGTTTTCCCAAAGAATATTAGGTCAGAGGAGGAGGAGTGGGAGATAAGGATATTGCCACAGGGGATCTTTTAGCCAAAGAACATTTTCCATCAGTTTCTTAATACAGCAGGGGAAGACTCACTGTAAATGGTACATCATCCTATTGTGTATAACACTGGACATCTAAACGGTGTGTTTACATTTGTCGGCTAATGTTTGCTCATTCTGTGTGTGTGTGTGTGTGTGTCTCCACAGCCATGTTACGAGCGGGTAAAGGACTGGCTTAATGAGAACCTGGTGGCACTTTGGATCTTTGCTCTATGCACAGCACTTACTCAGGTAATTACAGCTTTTAAGTTGTGTGAATTATTTTTTTCAGCCGTCATTAACTTAATCCTTGATATCTACAGCCTCAGACAGAGACTCTTACTATGTGATAAATAAACCTAACACTTCCAGTATCCTTTGCATTAAGCGCTGAACGCAGGGTTTCTCTGGACAGCAGGAGCCCATATAAGCCTCTTGTGTTACCACTGAAGACCACATAGGAGGGTTTGACTTACCATAAAATTCTTTTATCTCCTTCCCAGCCAAGTGTTACGTGATGTGCTTCCACAAACTGAGAGGCAAAATATCACACAAGGCTCCTGTGATGCTATAGGCTCATTTTTAGTCACCTGTTGGATTCTCAGTGCCCTTTTTGAAAATCCTACGTGCAGCAAAATGAAAACCAGTAAAAAAAAAAAATGTAATCACTGCCAGACTTATCTCAAATATCTGTGATGTTTGCCAGCTGACTCTCAGCATTATACAATACAAAGAATTATACATTTATGCTTTATGTTCAGGCAAGGCAGGGAAATTAAAGCTTTGTTTATATAAGAAAGAAGAAATGCAATATTGTGACTTTTAATGAATGAAAAGTTGAATGAGTATTTAGTTCAGTGAATTAAGGGGTTTAGCTGCTGCAGCCTTACTTGGTCTGGTATGGCCAGTAGCTTATTTAATTGCCGTTGCTTTTTGTTTCAGAGGTTTTTAGGAAGGATTTTAGAGTATTTTAAGGATGGAAAGAAGGTTAGGGTTTTTAGATTTATCCCGGTATAATTTTTTCCATAGCATTAGACACAGGGAAAAGGTACAGGAAAGTAACGTCTCACTTATATAAGAATATTATGTATAAATCCAAATATTTCAATGAAATAAAAAAATGGGGAATAGAAATTTCAAATAACCACAGCATACCTCATTTCACCTGGAGAGAGTAGCTCACATAAATGCAGGAATCTGAAATGAAAGTAGTTATATTTCAGGACACCACACTGACAAAAATCTGTTTACCAACATCCTTCAACAAATAGTGAAGAAACTGTGGTATGAAAATCATGTATCCTGGTCGTGCACCAAGTACTGGGAAGAAGTGTTAGAAGCCTTCAAGGAAGTGTTTCATCACGTTTTCCCTCAAGAACCAACTGTGACCCTAATGGGAGAAAAAAAACGGAGGAACTGATAAAACTGTGTTACAGGTCTTATTAACAGCAGCCATGAAGTGTTACACAGTAAACTGGTTCAGGCTTGACTCTCCTATGTAAAATGCATGGCATCTAAGTGTGATTTGATGGTCCTATTAATGCAAGGACATCATTTAATTCATTCACACACACACACAAATTCACACTCACACTATGTCTACATTAAGCTGGCCAGATTTCAAAACGAGTCCACTTTAGTTTGACATGTTGTTTTGCAGAAATCTCTGTCCACAGTGAAACACCTGAACAACATAAAAATAACTCAGTCTGTTCTTTTTTGCCCTCTTTTCATTTGGCAAACAAGAAAAATGCATCACAGCCAACATCTGGTAAGAAGTGGGACAGACAGCCCAGCTGACCAAATTATTTCATAATTCACAACGTCGTCTGAAAAATTCTAACATAAATACAGGTTAATGACAACAGCTGTGCATTTGGCACTGTTGACATTTAAAATGATCGATCACAGAGAAAGTTAGAGACAGGAAGTTGTCCTCCTAACTTTGCTGCCACACACCCTGATTCTGTGACTGGGCAGCTACAGTCATCATCGTTCACATGATGCACATTCTGTAGTTATGGGCAGTACTGGGAAAAGTTATTGATCTGCAATTTTTATTTTATTATTGCTGTTTTAATAACTAAAAGTGACATTTCATACATTTGTATTTTGTGTGTTTGAAAATTTGTATATTAATTAATTAGTTAGTTCTTTACTTATTACTTACTTAGTCAGTTAGTTAGTGCAATTATCCACTGATCAACCAAAAAAACTGTAAAATGGGACATCTGATGTCCTGCCTAGATATCAAAGGGCACTTTAGAAAGAAAAAGAAGAAAAAAAAACAGTGAAAATACATAAATCAAACTGTAAAACTGAAAAATCAATGCTTTGTTATATACAAATTTTAACTTAATGTAACTCAGTTAAAAGAACAATTGATCACAACAGAGTGGCATTTAAATGGCGTTTTGTTTGCATTTTCCTTTAAAACTACATGGAACATTGGTGTGTTTTGCTGTAATAAAAGAAATTCAAAAATCACCATTCACCATATAAAGTTTTGGTGGAGATGCTGGAGCTAAGATACAATGTGTAATAAAAAGAAGAGCATCCACACACTCCAGTCTTTGCAATATTTAATAAATGAATATTGCAAAGATTGGAGTGTGCGGATGCTCCCTATTGTTATCCAAGAAATAAACGTAATGAGATTTGGATATAACAGTATGAGAAAATTTATCTTTTTTGGCATTTATTGTCAAACAGATGTACATTATGATACAGAGAATGAGCCAAACAGACAGAAGAGTTCCTTTTCATTTCACTGTGACTTTACACAGAGACATCTGAACCCATTAATGGCCGATTTGTTTCTTGTGTTTGTGCAGATCCTGGGCCTGGTCTTCTCCATGACGATGTTCTGTCAGGCAGTGAAAGTAGAGACCTTCTACGCCTAGCGATCGACCTCTCTGCCCTTCAGCACACTTTGATTGTTTCTCATCAGAGAGGGACAGATATAGACCCAACCTCCTCCTCCTCCTCCTCCTCCTCCTCCCCCAACAGACTCTTCTTTCCAGCGCTTGTCCTCTCTGTGACATTCTCTCTCGGATGTCACCAGTTCACAGTTTTTCTGCTAACTATCAACAAGCACAACAAGCACAGTGTCAGTGTAGTACCTGAGTTGGTTCCTATGGTTTGCTCTGTGTCAAAAGCTAATTTCTGTGATACATTTTATGAATCAGTATTATGAACGTGTATAAAAAAAAAAGTGTAACCCCTTTTTTTAATATGTGTTTTGTTTTAAATTATTTTATGGTTTGTATGTGTTTTCAAAATGAGAGCTACAGTTGGGAAAGTGCACAGTGTTAAGTGCTGCAAGTGCATGTCTCCTGCGATGGTGTGTATTAAATGTTTTGGCTCGACTAAACAGCACACGTCATCTTGTCATTCCTCAACAGGAAGCGCTGAATGGTTTTATGTGTAATCCTGCTGTATTTATGTCTGACAAATAGGAGGGACGGCGGAAATTTGCCAGGAACCGGCATGTAAAATTGTTTATATGTCCCTGCACTGAGACATGCTGGAGTCATTAAATATTTTGTATCACCTAACTAATCAGGTATTAATTAGATATATCTAATGAAATGAACCGCTTTGCGACTTCATGCACTATGGAAAGTATTGCTTTTTTTACTGGGTGGATTACATGGGACATGAGAATTGCACCAACTACAATAAAAAGATTCTGTCAGAAGAATTTAAATGAACAAGTAGCAGGATCCTCCAGACTGGCCTGGGGCGATTTCCCCCCAGCACCAATCAGAGCTCCAATGACAAAGATTCATCTGCAGTCTTTGAAGCCTCCTCTCGCCCTTTTGTGACTTCTTAAGTAATTTTTCTTTCTTCCTACCTTGGGATGTCAAGTATAATCCAGGCTATAAGTACACCAGAGACACACTTTGATTAAATAGCCCCATAGGAAAATGCTTTAAGAGGTGTTTTCAGCTGCAATCTGAGGTCCAAGCACTGCAGGTGCTGGAACGCTTTTTGCATTTGTTAGGATTTTTTTTTCCTTTGCTTCTTTTTTTTTCTGCCTTCAGACAATCTGGACCTGAGAGAGCAAAAGTCCCAGAGCAATCAAATCTGTGGAAATGTTTCAAATCTCCCCCTGAAGTCAGCAAAAAAAAAATTTTACACAGATCAGTCAGTAGGTGGAGCTATGACAGGCAACTTTACATTTTTCTGTTGCTGGAGAAAATCTTTTTTTCCTGCCATTTTGAGTTATAAAAAATAAAACATCTTTCCTAATAGTTTCCCTACAAGTGCTGCATTTAACATACTGTGTCTTGTGTTGAAATTTGAAGAGTGTGTTGTTACAAAAGACACACTTCAAAAAATGGCAGTTCTTGATTAGTGTTTTGGCCATCATACAAATAGGAATGATAGTGAAAACACTAAACTGGAAGTAATACATAAATAACACACACATTTTGATGCTGCAACTACAGGTGATCAGAACATGTAGGCTACCAACAAACTGAACTGACAATATTGAATCATCAGTGTATCATCAGTAGCTTTTAGCAGTGGAGCACTCGTCACATGGCTGCTGAGCTATTAATCTTATGAATAGCCCCAGTTTGTGCCTCTAATGTATTACCTTAACATTCAAGTCACAGATACCTGTTGATCTTTTAAAAACCTAGAAGGTCATTTAACAACGCTTACCACTGCACTCAAAGACTCTTCTAGCCATCTAGATAAATAAAATTAGCTGTTTGTTGCAAGATAAAAAAGTTTTTTAAGCCGTCTCCCAATTTGCACCTCTTTTTCCAAATCCAAACAGAGATGGTATGACATGTCTCTTCACTCAATACGTTGCTTGTGTTTAAAAAAAAAAAAAAAAAAAAAGAGCAAGGGCACATGTCATTTCTGGCTATCTGGATAGGAAATGCAGACACAACTTGAGAAACACGTCACAAATCTTGAAAACATCTTCAGAATAGCGGTAAGTGTTGTTAAACCATCTTGTGGGGTTTTCAAAGATCACCAGGTATTTACTTCTTGGAAAATGAGACTTGAATGTAATGGTTGAGAGGCACAAACAGGGACTACCAGGCAAACAGTGCTTGTGCAGATGTAGATTTGTACTCAATGTAAGAGTTTCAACCAGCATCAGACTGAACTTACCACTGGAATGAAGACAGTCAGAAGGAGTACTGAGAAAAAAAATGAAGGAACTACTGTACATAGTCTAGTGACTATACAAATCTTAATGAAAGTAAATTATACTTTGCTGACTTCCACCTCTAGCCAACAACTAAACACAAATGGTTGGTGTGGGCATCTGTCAGCATGTCAGAAAGATGTATTAAGAGAACTGGAAGATGGTACCCAATTCATTCCAATATAAGTTGCCTACCGGGTGCATACGCTAAAAACATTTTTCAGGCTTTCTTTGGCATCCACGTTTTTGGGCCCATAGAACATGAACATTAGAGTCCTTCTCATTAGAGAAGAATTCCTCTGACTGAGCTGGCTGACTTCCTGCTGGCTCCAAGCTCACATGAATGGCATGAAAATAACTAAAGATATTTCACTGATAGGGCTCTCTGGGACTTTTCAAGCTTCATCGTGCCCAATGGATCAAACTCTGATTATACAAAGAGTTATTTTTACACACTGACGAGTGACGCTAAAAAAAAGTGTAGGGTTGATGTGCGTCACATGATCCTGCAATTCTGACTGTTGCCAGTACACCAAAATCTCCTTAAAGTCTAGCCCTATACATAAGGGTATTGCATGTCATCATCTCCATAGTGCCTCCCTCAGGCCACTGGGCGAGAGGCAGGGTACTCCATGGACAGCTCACCAGTCTGTCAAATGGCTGACATACAGTACAGACAGACACAACATTCATACTTGACACATTTTTTTCTTTATACAATATATTCCTGTTAAATTGAGTCATTCTCTAAGTCTACAACATGTCAAAGTCTGCAAACCTTACACTGAAATGTAATGTGAGGGAGCTGCAAATTGTGTCAGATCACAGTTGGTTGTATTGTGTAATTTGAGGATACATTTGCAATTTTGGAAATAGTCATAACTCAGTTGTCAGTTTGGCTGATGGGCCTGGACCCTTGGACCTGCTACTGTAATATCCCCAAGCTTATATTTTTGCTTTTCTCTGGTTTAACAGGAGCCCACAATAAATCCCCCATGCTAAGATATAACTTGAAAATGCCAAGACAGATGTAGATTGTTTCCTCAGCCCCCTTTACACCAAACCAAATTCCACCAGCTTTTCACATATTGATTTTGGGTGTTTGGTTAGATATAACCTGTGGACCTTTACACCTTTGTTTTCATGCAGCGTTTCAACGTTCTTATTAAGATATAAGTCACATTTATGTGTACAGCCCTTGAACGCAGTTAGAGTCTCAAAAGGCTTTAGAGCTCCCACATTATGAAACAATAAATGAAAATGATAAATGAAAATGGCAATCCACAACCTCAGGCCTTCAGTGACAGCAAGAAAAAACTCCCACTAAAACCTCATTACACAAAATGGATGCAGAGTTTTCTCCCTTTAACTAAAACTTCAGCAAAAACAAATGTGCACAAGCTTTTCACAGTACAGTAGCATATACTGTACAGTATGTACATGTGCCAGCATCTAACGGTTCAGAAACTGTGATTCTAGTACAGCAGCTATTATTATAGAAAATAAGCTACTCTGGTGGTGAAAATGATCCTTGAATACAACTAATTGATGTGACCTTAAAAATATAGTTGAAATAATTTATGTATGTGGAGTATGTGGTGATGCTGAAAATTAAGTACACTTTGGCCTAGATTAATGGATGGACACAGGTACAGGGGCCCAAGGGGTCACTGAAAGAAACACAAAATTACCACAATAAGATTTGACAGACTAAAAAGACACACAAAATGACCACATAATATGCAAAACGACAATAAAGAGAGACAAAACGACCAAAAAGAAACACAAAATGACCACAAAGAGACACGCAACGACCACATAATATGCAAAACGACTATAAAGAAACACAAAATGACCACAAAGAGACACACAACGACCACATAATATGCAAAATGACTATAAAGAGACACAAAATGACCACAAAAAGACGTAAAACAACCACAAAGAAACACAAAAGGACCAAAAAGAGAGGCAATGCGACCACAATGAGACGCAATATTACCGTTTTGTGAAGTTTTGTGTCATTTTGCGTCACTTTCAGTCTGGGTGTCTTGCTCTTGAGGGATGGGGGGCCTGGAACACCTTGGATGGCAAGAAATGGGATATGTCAAGAGTGACAGAACTGAAATTAACCTGAAATCAGCTTAACATGCAAAAGGCTGCAGACCTCTCACAGGTGTGTGTGCAAATTCAAACACAAGCTTAAGATGCCTCATTGACTCCATTAGTCGGGAAATGTGGTTGCTTACAACACACCAAACCCTCTCCAAACTTCGGCTTCTCCTCTTGTCGCTCTGTTGCCTCTTGAATTCACCTCACCGCTTCAGCAGATCTTTGTTTCCTTTCCCCTCGTCTAATGCATTATTCATTCTCATGTTTCACGGGCTTTCTCCCATCTTGTGCTTGATCAATAAAACATACCTGTGTGCTTGCTCCCTCACCTCTCCATCCTCTCTTCTTGTTCCAGAAGCCAAACCGTGAGCACATGCTGAGCTGATGAAACAGCATAGATGGATGGCCTTTTCAAACTGGGAGAAAATGACTTCAATTAAGGCTATCTCTCACCTGCGTGAGTTGTGTCTCTAATTTGGGTAGTGAAAAGAAATCACTGTATTTGTCATTCGCTTGTGTGTTTCCCCCCAAATACCAGAAGAGGTATCTTCTCAGAAAACACTTACAAGAGATCTTTTTTTGTGTGTGTCCCGCTCCAAAGGGGGAGCATAGCATATTGTATTACTACAGAATAACTTTAAAGGGACCAGGCTTGTCCAGTGTGCTGCGAAATACAGGTGAACACATTAAGCTTAACTCCAGACTGTTAGAGTTTTTCTTAAAATCTCTAATGGACTTTATTGTATTAAAACAGACTCTAGCCCTATAGAGAGTAGAACCACATATTCCGTCCCATTCATAGTTTAGTACACATGGTTTATACTCCACTTGAATACCTGCATTCATTATATGGACTTAGCTGTAGAAGATAGAGTCATGTACACCAATCAACTGATTGTGCCTCTTATGTTTGAACTTAATGATGGCTTGAAAATAATGAAACCCCTCAAGATATTTGCAACAAAATGAAAATTGTCACTTATTACCAGGAAGGCTGGCATATAAAATTCCTTATTACTATGACACATGAGCAGAGACTTCAAACTAAAAAAAGCTCCACTAACAGCTGACTTGATTTGACCACAAAAGGATGAAGTCACCCAAACATTACACCTATATGTGTTTGTTGAACATCTCATTCCAAAACCATGGGCAATAATCTGCTGCTATAACAGCCTCCACTCTTCTGGGAAAGCTTTCCACAAGCTTTTGGAACCTGGCTGCAGGGATTTGTTAGGTCTGGTCCAATGATGGCCCACTTTCACCAGCTGGCACGCAGTCGACATTCCAGTTCATCCCCTTTACTTGAGAGGGCACAAAAAGGGTAAAAGTGAGATAATCATAAAGTAATGAGGGAGTACTTAATAACTACTCAGTAGGATGTACCACTTTGAGGGGGCACAAAACAAGTAACTAATATTTAAGTAATTGGGAATTAATGACTAGTTTTGTGCTGGTTCAGAGTTAATCAGGAATGACTCATAAAGAAAGTGGTCAGCATGACAGTTCACAAATATTTATGAACTAATCATTACCTAATGATTCATTAATATAGTATCTGTTCTCTAGTAACTCATCATTATCTACTACATAGTTCTCAAATCAAAGTTATTCAGGAACTACTTCTAACTACTTATTAACGATTCATCATACTGTATATCAGGTCATCACTGATTTGTTCCTCAGTCGTTCCTTAGTAACTACTCACAATTTTGTGTAGTATTGTAAAGTGTTACATCTTTATTTCAATGCACTACCCACTTCAGCTCTTGGCGGTCCTGTTCTGTGAGCGTGTGCGGCTGCTAAACATTTTCACTTCTTAACAGCACTCACAGTTGACCAGGACAAATGCAGCCAATCTAACTGATTCACTGGAAAGATGGCAACTTATGATAATGCCACGCTTTTCAGTATGACCCATTCTACTGCAAATGTGTGCAAATGGACCTTTTTCATTGCAGACATTTTTGCTTGTTATAGCAGGAAAAGCACAGGTGTAATTGATAACATTTTAACTGCATTACATTTCTGTGAGATAGCTCCAGGGTGCTGGTATTGTGCCTGCTAATGCTGGCTCACCGGAATGGCTTACTGGGACCCCTGATGGAAATGGGCCATTGTTAACAAAATGTGTTTCATCTGTGCTTTTCCTGCAATGACAAGTCAAAATGTCTGCTGTGCATAAGGTCCACAGAGAATGCATGGCTGTATGCTTGATTTTATGCACCTGTTAGCAATGGAAGTGGCTGAGACAGCTGAACCTACTAATTACAAGGAGTGTCCACATGTAGTTTGGCCATGGAGTGTATCTTGGCACACAACAGAATAACAGAGTTGGGCTGCAGGCTACTTACTCATAAAGGCAACTTCTCAGTTTTCAAAATGGTTTGGGAATCAGTGGCCTAAATATCTCTGCTAATCAATTCAAAGAAGTTTCCAAATCTTCATGGTGATTCTCTGTGTATAAAAAGTTTTACAGTGAGCAAAAAGCGTGAGCTTGCTTGGTTTGACATTGTACCGACCATATAAAACTGAAAGGTCGCACTTGGCTGCCTCTCCTGCGTGTGGCCATTCATCAAACTCTGGCTGGGTTTGTTTAAATCTCCACCAATCAAGTGACACAACAAATTACAGCACAATTTGTAAGCAGCAGAAAATAACTTCTACTTGAATAAAATGTTTACATTTTTCAGGAAGAGAGGTAGAAAACACAAGTGACGAACTACGGACCATTTTAATACTCCTTCAATTGCTTTTCCACGAGGTGGGCTTTGTGAAACCTTTGATTTACAACCCAAAACCATTAATTCTCTTTTATGTTTAAGTGTGATGCCAACATTGATAATACTGTCCTGATACTGAGTTCAACAGGGCAAGAAGTGAATCGACATTGCTCATTTGGCAAAACCTTGAAGTGTCAGTGCAGCTTCTCCTAATTGATTTTCTATGAGACCAAATTATTGCAATTGTTGTAACAGTAGTAAGTGCTGAAGTCATTACACAGGCCACAGCAGGTTTGTTGTGATATATACTGTTATATTTTCACCCTTTCTCCCATGAAGTTGGGTCATTTTTTGTGTCCTAAAATATTAAAATCTTATGATTGAAAACAAAAACAAATGTTTTAGCCAAGAAGTGAGAAGAAATGTTCTGTAATCTTTCTGCCTTCTTTAATCACACTTCTGTGTGGCCAAGTTTAGTATGTCTTCCTCCAGACAGAAAAAATAGGCTCTCTGTTTGGACCAACCCTGCTCCATGAACACAGTGAATTTAAATATCTGTATGAGGCTGGGAAATGCTGAAATGATCCTCTTTTAAAAGAAAAAATATATATAATTAAAGGCAAGTCAATTGTTCTATTTATCCTGGCGCATCTGGGTTTGCCAGACAAAAATGAGTCCTGCAGTGAGGCCTGACAAGAGAATAAACATCAGAAATAAACCCGAGATGTTTAGTCTTGTCGTGGGTGGTTGAAACTTTTTTTTTTCAAACTGCTTTGTGGCTTAAAATGTTCCTGTTATCACAACCCCGTTTGCTGGTGTTCATTTTTGTGAGGCTGGCTTGCAGATCTTTTATGTACACGACTGGTAGACTCAGCTCATGGTCGCGCTTCAACATCACTAGTGTTAAATTATTTAAACTATCTCGAAACAGTAAAACTATCACTTTAGACACACCAGCAGGATGTGAATGACCTGCAGGTTCATGTTAGGTTGAAGGTGAGTACAACCTCACGTCTAATATTAATGTCTAAAAGACATCCTTGAGTTGAAGGTCTGTTGCCATGATGGGCTCACGTGCACAATTCAAGACTGTAATTTTGTTTATATTCTTGAGTGTGAAAGGGTCATGGCTTTTGTCACAATAAATATATCATATTACACAGTCAAAATTGTTATTTTTAATTGTTTTTGGCCATGCAAGTGTCATGGCTCTAGGAATGGCAATGCCAGTCAGTTGGTCAGTTTGCCACTTTGGTCCAGACTGAAATATCTCAACTATTGGATGGATCAAGATTAAATTGTGTACAGATATCCATGTTTCCCAAAGGATGAATCCTCCTGATTTTGATGATACCCTGACTTTTCTTGTGGAGCCACCATGAGGTTGACATTTGTGGTTTTTACTGAAATGCCTTGACAATCGCATGGCCATGACATTTGGACATTAATGTCCACCTCAGATGAATTATGATAACTTTGGTGATTCCTTAACTTTTCATCTAGCGCCATCATCACGTAAAATCTTTCATTTGTCCAATACTTGGGTTTATGACCACATACTAGCAAAACATTCCCCTCAGCACTTTGTGTTTAGTGCTAATTAGCAAATGTTAGCATGCTAACAAGCTAAACTAAGATGGTACATATTTTAAGCATTATACCTGCTAAACACATAAACTAACAAATAAATAAATAAATACATCAGTATGTTAGCACTGTCATTGTGAGCATGTTAGCATGCTGATGTTAGCTCAAAGAAACGCTGTGCCTAAGCACAGCCTCACAGAGCCACTAGCATGGCTGTAGACCCTTGTATTCTTGTTTCTATACATTTTAGTAGACAAAATTGATTTAGAGGATAGTTTGACCATTATCATAATTATAAACCCAACTAGGGTTGCCAACCATCCCGTAAAATACAGAATTGAATTGAATTGAACTGATACGGGATGCACTTTGTTCCGTATTTTAGAGAATCAGTTCAGTGCTGTGAGAGAGAAATATTACAGGTTAGACTATTGAAACAGGGCGATTTGTATGAAATAGAAGGAAACCCTCAGCTTTGTTATCCCTCAGCCTGTCTGTCATGTTGTTCCACTACCCAAACAGGATGAAGCGACTGCAGGGGCTGTTAACCATGCAACAGCCGTAGAAAGGCTAAAACACAACAAAATAAGGCAACTGTTTCAAAATCAAAGAATATATATATTAATCAGAGCACTCACATAAGAACATAGCACTACCAGAGCGCTAAATATTTTTTGAATTTATGAATGATTCTCTGTCAAAATCAGCGGGGGGGGCGGGGGCGTAGAAAAGAGCTGTTTGCTCTCTCTCTGTCATTGACTGTCCCTTCACTTCCCTATTGTTTCCCTTCTGTCTGTGGATTGCAAACCCCCCCAGTGTCCGTATTTCCATTTCAGGAATTCGGCAACCTAACACCACGGACACGTGGGCACTTACTCTGCTCTCACATAAAGATGCTGCATCCCGAGCTCAGTATTTCGGATCTTTGTTGTTAGCAAGTGCACTTTTATCTATATTGTAATCAAACAATGCCAGAAAATGCCTAGGTTCTCCCTCAGCAGCATAATTGTATGTTTGGACTACCAGATTAGCATCTCAACATGGCTATCAGAGAAAGGCTGTGTTATCAGACACTTGCCTCCAGTGTGCTAAAAAAAAAAAAAGAAGATTCACCACCTAATGTAGGGCACCTCGATTTGAATATTTCATGCAGTATGCCCGAGCATCAAAACCAATCCCATTTTACGTCTAGCTAATGTGATTAGAGGTGCTACATTATTAACACAATTGGGTGGAAATGATTCCAGAGAGTGTGCATTAGTGATCTCGAGAACAGTTTTCCATAATTTTTTTTATCTTTACAATGAAGTGTGATTTCATGGAGTAAGCTCTGGTCATTTCTGTCTCTAATTTTAAAAAGAGGCTGCTCCTCTTATTACTAGTACACAGAGGAGCCCTCAGCTTCCTTTTTAGTCAGACCATCATGTGTTTCATGCATTTGAGTAAACCCTGAAATCTCCACATCACCACGTCAGCGGTCACATACATATTCCTCCTCCTGTGTTATTATAGACAATTGTGGGATTGGGAAGGCAATAGAAGATGATCTTTGAGAAAAGCAGTGCTGCAGTCTTCTTGTAATCCAATTCTACAATAGTTCTGCAGGGTGTTAAAATCTAAATACATTACTGCAGATATTTTTTCATCTGCAGAATGAAAAATTATCTTAATATTTCTACACTCAAAGTCTTTCAAACTCAGAACTGGAAGGAATCTATTTCATAAAAAGACATAAAAACCTGCAAACAAAACACCGCCATACCAAAACCAGAGAGAATGTGGTCTCGTCCTGGTAAGACTGGGAAAGCACTTTAAAGCAGAACAAACACTCAGGACCAGATTTACTCTGGCTGGTTCACAGATTTGCAGAAGAGTACAGCAAATGGGGCAAGACTCCCCCTCAGCTGGGAATGGCAGTAACAAATTACGTGCCAGAAAGTGGGGGCCCCCTGCCAGGGCCGAATGCATTAACCATGCTGTTTAGACTGCATAAAATAGTCCACTTCTGTCCTCGGGAAAAATATGAAGTTCATCCATAGACAATGTGGAGACAAAGAGCAAGAAGACAACTGGTGGAAAACACCAAAAAAACTGAAAGCGAAAAGTTTTCATGTGAAAATCATATGGAAGTTAAATTTTGGACTTGGTCTTGTGCAGTGGTTCCAAACCCAACTGCTGGATTATCCTTTTAAATGAAACAATGTGAGAAGGAAACATGATTGTTTGGTTGAACTGGTTGAAGGTTGTAGACATAGACAACCTGTGAGAATCAGTGTAAGTTGACAAGCAAGTTGTAAAGCCCTTTGAGGCAAATTTGTGATTTTGGGCTATATAAATAAAATTCACTCGACTATTTGTGACCTATTTTAATGATTCACATCTTCAGTATGAACAAATGGATTTAGAACTCAGTGCCACAGACAGGGTGGGAAAGTCAGAAAGTATTGTGAGACAGACTTTTCATGGGATTTGTTGAAAGCAAGAAACATATAGAATTATTTCGCCCTATCCTTTAATCTCCTGGAAAGGCTTCACTGAGCAGATTGTTCATTTACCTGGAAAAACTTCGGTAATATTAGAAACTTAAATTGTATCTGTATTCCCATCAGAAAAACACTCCCAACAATATTTAGGAAACCTAAATCTCAATATGTGTTTTAGACAATGAGGCCTCGAGAAAGACACTTGTATTAATGAACTGTATCTTAATATCACGTGCAGCAAAGTGCTAACTCTCAACATACACAAGCTGCCAGAAACTGATCAGACAGGAGTTACATTAGACTACAACCAGCACAGATAATAAGTTTTCTAGAAATTCTAAGATTCTAGAAATTTTATCAAAACACGACACTGACTGTGGCTGCTGAAGCTCTTAGGGTCCTGACATCAAAAACACTTTTGGTGCTGGGAATGGCCAGGAGGGCCCTCTGACTCCGGCTCAGTGGGATTAAAAGATGTGAGATGTAGCTGGGAGACAGACCAGGCTGAGGTGCAAAAAACTTCTCAGTCAACCAGGCAAAAAAAGAACTAGCATGACTCCCTGACACCTGTTTAGACTCAGTGGATAACTGCACGTCAAACAATCTGAAGTGAAATAATTTGCTTCAGCCTCCCAGCTGCTCCAGTGAAGCTCGGTTTAATCAGTACGAGACTGTGGTTGTACTGGACATTTCCCAGAGGTGGTTCTACATGGTTGACCTTCCTTTTCCCCTTTAAAGTAAAATCCGCCCTGAGAGACCATTACACAGGGAGATATCACCCATCTGTGATGTTCGGTGCCTTGCAGGAGTTATTTTGGAAGGTGTTTTAATCTGTTTTTTGGTGTATCCAGCAAGAATCAACCTGACACAGCTATTGGGAACACACAAACAATGCTTGTGCAAGACTGAGCCTCTAAACGTCTGACTTCATTCGTTTTTTAATACTAGTTAAATTTACATTTCTGTTGTGTTTTTGTAGTTGAAAGCACTAATTGATTTTTAAAAGTCTGATGCATTTATGTGCTTTCATATAGATCAGTAGGGAAAAATATGCTTCCCTACTTAAGGCTTGAAGGACAGACTAATATTGATGGCCTTTAAATGCAAGAAATGAAACCTAAAATATTGATTTTTCCTGATTGTCAGTTTGAAGTGCTGTTTGGCAGAACACAAACCTTTTGTGTGTCTTGAGTGCCCTTTTTTAAGTCAAACATTTTGACATATAATGACACACAAAGCACAGGTGGAAATAATAACACTAATTATTGCAGTAATCCATTTAATTGCCAGTTCCAGGACACTGGTGTTGTGGATGATGGCTCACTTGAATGGCTTCCTGGCAATCGTTATTGTCTTTAGTTCCACTTGTTCTTTTCCTGCCATGACAAGTCAAAGTAACTCCTGTGAAAAAAGGTTATTGGCTCTTGCTATTTAAAACCATCATATGTAGGAATGCTTTTTTTTTTTGGCACGCTTTACACTGCAATGTTGATGCAATTAAGATTTCCAAAAATCTTAATTGGTTTTGAAAAAGAAAATTGCTGCAATGTGTGGAAATTATGCAGAAATTGCAGTTGTACTTGGGGGTCAACGGCTCGATGAGTTTTATTTTTGAATATTTAAATTACCTGAGTGTTCGTGTATATACTGGAAGAGTCTGACTTAAAAATTAAAAATGATATTACTTGAAAATATAGCCTGTTTTAGTGCTGACTTTACAGACAATTCTAATGCAAATATATCTTTAAAAGGCTCTGACAACCTATTTTCCCATTTAGATTTGTACTGTGAGTAATGGAGTCTTCATGAGGACAGAATTACCTGCCAAACTTAAAACATTTTTGGTTATTTTAGTTGAGAGATTTCTGTCTGTGCTGTTTTGTCTGAGCTCTTCTGAAAGGTTTATCAATCAGAACTTAGAAATATTTAGGCTTTGGGGTTGTATATGGATGTTAGGGATCTTAGTAAGTTATCAAAACACAGACGGTGTAGTCCCTCATTCGTCCAGGAGTGTTCTATCGTAGAAAAGGTTTCAGTCGTAGTCATCTGGACACTGTTTTCAGAATCACATGGAACAGTTTGAGAAGAAGGCATTATCCTCGTTCCCGGGCACACCACCAAGTCATTGGTACCGTTACGTGGATGACACCTTTGTGAAAATCAAGAAACAAGACTTGGAAGCGTTCTCAGAGCATATTAATACGGTGGACCCCAACATCAAGTTCACGCGTGAGGATGCAAAAGAGAACCGCTTGGCCTTTCTTGATTGTTCTACTCTCAGAGGAGAGGACGGAAAGCTCCAGATAGAAGTGTACAGGAAACCAACACATACGGATCAATACCTGCTCTTTGACTCACACCATCCACTACAGCACAAGCTGGGTGTAATCCGGACATTACAGCACAGAGCCAAAGAAGTGCCCACAGGCTCAGAGGGTAAGAAGAAAGAGGAAAGGCATGTCCAGAATGCACTCTCAGCCTGTGGTTATCCTACTTGGGCTATCAACAAAGTTAAAAGAGCCAAAAACAGGACAAAAGTGTAACTGAACCAAGAAGGAACGGTGTCTCCATTCCTTATGTGTCTGGACTGTCTGAAAAACTACAAAGGATCTTTAGACAGCACGATGTTCCTGTCTTCTTTAAACCAGGCAACACTTTAAGACAGAAACTCGTTCACCCTAAGGACAGGTTACCCACACAGAAACAGAGCAATGTTGTCTACTCCATTCAGTGCAGTGAGGAAAACTGCAAAGAACGGTACATAGGCGAAACCAAACAGCCACTTCACAGAAGACTTTATCAGCACAGACGACACGCTAACTCAGGATTACAGAGCGCCGTGCATTTGCATTTAAAAGCTACAAACCACACATTTGAAGACAGCGAGGTGAAGATTCTTAGTAGAGAGAAGAGTTGGTTTGAGCGGGCGTCAAGGAAGCCATTTTTGTGAAGAAAGAGAACCCCTCTTTGAACAGAAATGGTGGTCTGAGATTTAATCTGCCCAAAGTCTATCAGAGTGTATTATCACCTTGGTCACGCCTATCACATGCTAATCAGGCACTTAGCAGTGATGAAGTAGATGCAGCCAGAGAACAATAGGCCTGATTACTGATTACTGGGCCATCTTGAAAGTATTAGGTCAGTTTCAGGTGAAACTAGTTATTAACAGATACTCAGGCAGTTTCCTTCCTGAGGGCAGGGCTTATGTAACTCAGAGTAGTTTAAATTTCCAGTTCCCGTCCAATTTTTTTCAAATTGAGAATGACGGATGACAAACGTCTTGATTCTGAAAACAGTGTCCAGATGACTACGACTGAAACCTTTTCTACGTTATCAAAACACAGTAAAATATCTACGGAAGCCCAGTATTCATGTTAAATGATGTTTTGATATATTATTAGGCCCGGCAGTGGGTATCAGGCTGTGCCGTCATAAATCTACTGGGCCCCATGACAGGCTACCCCATACTCTAGCCATAACTAACCTTTAAGCTGCCTTTAACTCCAACTCTCACCAAAGCAAAGAGCAGATACTCTGCGGATTGACCCAGCCTTATATCTACATTGTATCTGCTTAGGTTAAACTGCTGTGGCTGGCCCCACTGATTTGATAGGCAGTATCATCTTTACTGCCATGGCCTGCTCAGTAGTACAGCTGTCATCCCTCCTTATCTAGCTCCACTAGTCTTACAAATAGTTACTAGTTATATCGGAAAACTTTTCACACAACTCTCTGAGCTAATGCACTTTTAAAGTGTCTTTGAATCCTATCTTCACCCATGCAAAGAGCAGATCGGCTAGATATCTACATTGTATCTGCTCAGGTTAAACTACAGTGGCTGGTTAAACTGGCTTGATAGGCAACTTCATCTGAATGCTGTGGCCCTCTCAGTTGTCAAACCACCATCACTGTATAACTGGTTCCACTAGTCTTACCAATAGCCACTAATTAGTAAGAGGGGTTGCCACCCATGAGCAAACCCTCTGTCATGAGAAACCTTTCAGTACTGTGTTGTGTGGTCTAATACAATTTGATTAAACCACACCAACCACACCAACACTGGTGAAGTAGATTTGTTCAAAGTTCAAAATAATACATAGGGGTGTTCTTTCCTGAACCTTAATGTTTTGCTTTATTTATTTTTTTAGTCATGAATATTTAATGTTAGAACATTCAACATTTGAGGTCAGTTTTTAGGTGCTGTGTTTAAAATTTTAGTTCTGGGTTTACATTTGGTTCATGGATGGATCTCTTCTTTGAGATCCACGTCTGAAATGGCCTTATGATTGTTAACCATTGGGGCAAAATCATGGATCAAGACTCCAGATACATAACCCTAAAACTGGACATTCACTGTTTGTTATTTTAAAGCTGAATCGAATCTCTCAGCAACATTGCCTGGAAACACAAGGGTTTTATTTTTTACATCTTGCTGTTTCAACATTAAGAATAAATGCTGTTGAAAATATGGATGCATACAGTCCTATCACTGTGTCCTGTTTTCTGCCGTGCCCTTGATAAAGCATCCTTCAGCGAAAGACTCATTCCCCCCCCAAAATACAAGTGTCAGTCTATAAGTCACTAAACTGGACATTGGATCATTAACATCACTGCAATACTTAAAATATTGTGCAATATTCTCTGTTTAATACTCCTGTGCAATATACTGTTTTCAGTTTAATATTCCTTGTGTATTGATATTTTTTAATACTTACATTACTGCTGTGCAATATCCACCGTCTAATAATCTAGTTAATCTGCTACACTTGACAGTACTCATTATTGCACTATTACTTATTACTTATATTATTACATTGTTTTATACCGTACTACACTTATCAACCTGTAAATCCACTTTTGTACTTTACACGTATTTTAGCTTTATACTTTATATCCACTTTTGTACTTAATTTATCTTAGCTGTCTTATAGTGTATTATATTTTGATTTGCACATCTCTTATTTCTTACTAGAAACAATTGTCTCATTGCAGACTTAATTTATTATTCTTTCTATTTCTATTCTATTAGTACTTCTATTCCTGTGTGCATTGACGTGACAGTGAGCAGCTGTAACGAAAGACTTTCCCCTCGGGGATCAATAAAGTATTTCTGATTCTGATTACTGCAGAGTGTGCGTAAACACAGGAGTTACCACATTCAGTTCACATAAATCCTTAGGGATTAATAAAAATAAAAATCAGATTTTCAACAATAGAATATCTCTTTTAATCTTACATCAATGAAAAGAGGAAGATTTCACAATATTTGAAGAAAATGAACTCATTTCATATTCATTTTTTCTGTCACACTTATTGTTTATTCCAATTTCATTTACCTCTTTTCAGTTTTTATAAGCATTTACAGAACAGAATGCTTTCCTGTTCCATGTATGGCTGTTTTGTTTATTTAAATTGAGAAAACAAATGTAAATATGAGGAAGGGTAAGGATGCAAATAATCTAGTGTGAATGGAGAATCGGATGAAGAAACACCAGAGCAAAACAAAGGCCTGCATGCCTCAGGATGGTGACAGCAGACAAAAATAGCTCAGGAGAACTGGCAGAGGATGTCCCCTGCCAGTTTCTGACCAATTTGCTTCAAACCCTCAGCTAAAAAAATGCAAAGGTGTAGAGAATTATTTCTGAAGCTAGTTTGTACTGTCACCTTGCCAGTATTTCCGTCAGTAAGACCTTTGATATCTTCAACTTAAAGAGCTGGTATCTTCCAATTCGACACTGTTTACCACAGATGAAAAGAAATATGCACACAACAGAAATTAACTAGGCACTTGAGAAAACAATGCACAGTAATATTCAGCATTTTCAGCAGGTCTGACAAAGAAATAAGAAGGAACACTCCTTGTTTATGCGCACAAACTGACTTACTGTCATAAAGAGATGCCTGTTTCATTATGGCTGCGTGGGCTACACCTGAGATGCTGTTTTAATTTGATTAACAAGGTCAAGAACAGTGATTGTGGAGGGCACCTTGTTTAAGTGTATTAAAACAGAAACAGAAAATGACTCAAATCTGCAGTCTAAATACATTCAGTTCTTTCTATAAAGAGATACATCAGCTCATTTTAAGTTGGTCAAAATACATGGAGCAGTTTACATCAAAAAGAGCTGTAAAAAAAAAAAAAAAAAAAGGTAAAATTTCACCATCAAATAATCTGTCAATTGTTTTCTTGATTTATCGTTTGGTACATAAAATGTCACTATACAGTGAAAAATGGCAATCAAGATTTCTCAAAGCCCAAGATGACATATTCAAATTTAAATAAGACAAAAGAAAAAAAAGGTATTTAGTTTACTACCTTAGAAGACTAAGAAAACCACCAAATATCCACATTTATAAGCTGAAACCGTAGTCAGGCACAGCGGTGCTTTGAGCTAAATGCTCATAACAGCATGCTAGCATGCTCACAATGACAATGCTAACATACTGGTGTTTAGCAGCTGGGGTAACATTTGCTAATTAGCACTAAACAAAAAGTACAGCTGAGGCTGATGGGAATCAACATTATTACAATTCATCCTCTGGGGACCATGAATGTAGCAAATTCCCAGTGGTGGAAAGTAATTAACTACACTGACTCAACTACTGTACTAAAGTACAATTTTGAGGTACTTCATACCTCTACCTCCACTACATTTCAGATAGAAACAATGTACTTTTTACTCCACTACATTTATTTTAAAGCTTTAGTTACTACTTACTTTGCAGATTCAGATTATTAACACAAAATAAATAATAAATGATGATACATTATTATAGATTAAGCTACCTGGCACTATGTAAAGTTGTATTTTTATTTAATTAGCGCCACCTTTACCAGCTGCAACATTAAAGTGATGCTTACATATTAAATCATCAATAATTACTATACAATATAGTATAAAATGTATAATATATATTATTCTGAAATTAGTCGCATAGCATAAGTGAAAACTGTTACCGGCTGGTGGCGCTACAGGAAAAGAGGATCGCCAAAGTCATTAGAATTTAACATCTAGGAATATCTATAGCAAAGTTTCATGGCAATCCATTAATAGTTGTTGAGATATTTCAGTCTGGACCAAAGTGGTGGACCAACCAACTGACCGACATTGCCATCCCTAGAGACACGGCCACTAGCCTGGCTGAAAATTACATAGATTAATCAATTATCAAAATAGTTGCCAATTTCTTGTAATAAATGCAGAGGAGCCTGATTTTGAGGATAATAAAGGTCGAAATAGAGACAAACTGAGACACAGGTATTAACAGTACTAAAGCAAAGTTTATTAGAATAAACAAAGAAAACATCACAAAGACAAAATAGCTATAAATCTATCATTTTCCTCATTTTGTTTTTCATACAGCGTGTTTACTCCAGACTTCAATGATAAACTTGAAAATCATTCAGATTTAAACTGTGGGGTGTAGAGGATCTGCTAACCTGTAACTGTCACAAATATCCCAGAGGATGTTTTTGGTGAAGAAAATCTCTGGGTTTGTCCTATTTATAGTCACACATTATTCCACACAGATGCAATCACACATGCAAACACACACACACACACACACACACACACACACACACACACACACACACACACACACACACACACACACACACACACACACACACACACTCAAACAAACACTCTCAGACCAGTGTCTTTACTTTGGTCTTTTTGTCTTCCAAACAGGGTGCTACACACTTCGCCCAGAGACTCTTGTCTACATGAAGAGTGCTACACTCATCATGTAGCACCTTCAGGGCCTCAACGGTTGACAAATCATTGAAGTCTGAAGGACGAACATGCACACACTGTTTATTTATAATTATTTACAAATCTGTTCGGTTCCTCGTCGTTTTGCCCCTCATTTCCTCCTCGGGACCCTCCACTCACTCAGCGGGGGTCCGGATGGCGGTTGAGGTTAGTGGATCCTCGTCAGCTCCTCCACAATCTTAATGACCTCGTCCACTGTGGCTTCACGCTTCATGCCGCTGCCGTCATCGATCTGAAATTGAGCGACACTAAACAGTTAGCCTCAGTGCCACCTGGTCACTTTAGATGAACAAACAGGTACATTTATAGAGCGGGAGGCATGTGTTTCAAAAGCATTTTACTCAGTCTTTAATGGTATTTAGTCACTTTTTTTGCATTTTTTGTTTCAGTTGTTGTGAAGTAAAATGATTTTATAAGCTCCCGGGAATCTTTTATTTTGCCTGTACTGATTAATGATTGCATCACCCCCCCCACCTTTTTCATTTTATTTTGCACTTTTCATCTGCATCTCAACATGATGTTAATGAACTAAGCTAGAAACCCAACCACCATCTAGTTGTTTTTGGCTTTTTACACCATGACTTTTTCCAGTGGGGTTTAAAGGTTTAAATTAAGGCTTTTCAGTGAAGCCACAAAGATGAGTCAATTAATCAATTAGTCGATCAACAGATTTTATTAATCTGCAACTATTTTGATAATCGATTAATAGTTTAAGCTTTTAATATGCCTAAATGTTAAACATTTGACAGTTCCAGGTTCTCAAATGTGAGATTCTGCTGCTTTTCATTGTCTTACCATTATAGTAAAGTGAATATCTTTGGATTTTAGATCTTTGGATTTGATGCCATTACTTTGGGCTCTAGGAAATTGTGATAGCATTTCTCACTGTTTTATAGACTTATAGAATTAATCAAGCTAATAGTTAGATTACTCAATTGTGAAAATAATCATTAGTTGCAGCCTTGTTCAGACAAAAAGACGTTACTGATCAAGTCAACAATTAATTATTTAAAAAGGTTCATATTTTTCAGTTGCACAAGGATGAAAGTGAGCAACTGATGCTGCAACATATTTTATTTTTAAAGCAATGTTCCAGCTTTAGTCAAATATTGGCTTTAAACAGGAGTTTCCTGGCAAAGAAATCGTTAAAATATTTTTGGACTGTCTTTATCGGCTGGTCTTGAGAGGGAAACAGGGAATTGCCTTTGTTAATGAGCTAAAAGTGTGAATTTGTTTAAATACAATGAGAGTAAAGAGAGACACAAAGCAGAATATGCTTATTTGTTTATTTGCCAGAAGTGATTTTGCCACCTGTTCTGCCATTAAAGTTATTCCCAGTTCCTACTCACACAGCAAAGGAGCAACTAATAAAACTGTCCAAAAGGTCTCTGAAAGTTCAACATAGCTTCAAGCCAAATATGTAAATTACACCACAGTATTAGTTTGCTTCTTCACCAACACAATAAAGTTGTTATCAGAGCAGAGTCCCAGGCTCTAAAAACAAGCTTATATCTCCCTGTTATTAAACTAACTTTTATACTTGTGTCTATTTCAGGACACCACAAGCTGTGCCAACAACTTGGCAATGAGAGCGCTGTTAATGCCTTAGTGCTTAATGTACTAAGTATTCATGATTCACTAATACTTCATGAGTATGAAGCAATTCAGTGTGTTCTCAATATTGAAATAAATGAGTCAAGATTCTTTTTTCATGAATATAGGATTAAAGAAAAGAAAACATTTCATCTCGTTCAACATACATTATACAAGTGTGGATGTGCATGAACATGAGCTCCTACCTGTAGAGTACTGACGACCTCCTGCATCTTGGCTCGGCCAAGATCTAGGAAGCTCTCAATCAGATCCCCGTCGATGAATCCTGTGGCCTGCTCTGTCTTACGCTCTGTGTGGAAGGACCTCCAGGTGCTGCGGAGTCAAGGAACCACTCCAGTTTCAGGGTTTCTTTGATTTTATAACATCTACCGTAGTACTGGTCTGTTCTACAAACAGGGCTGCGAGTCGACAAAAATATTTTCATTCCGATTAATCTATTTTATTTTTTTTTATAAATTGATGAACTGTTTAGCCTAGAAAATGTGAGAAAATAGAGAAAGAATACCCCTCACAATTTCCTAAAGCCCAAGGTGATGTCTTTAAATATATATTTTTGTCCGACCAGCAGTCCATCCATCCATCCATTTTCTTCCGCTTATCCGGGGCCGGGTCGCGGGGGCAGCAGTCTAAGCAGGGACTCCCAGACTTCCTTCGCTCCAGACACTTCCTCCAGCTCCTCCGGGGGGATCCCGAGGCGTTCCCAGACCAGCCGAGAGACATAGTCCCTCCAGCGTGTCCTGGGTCTTCCCCGGGGCCGCCTCCCGGTGGGACATGCCCAGAACACCTCCCGAGGGGCGTCCAGGAGGCATCCGGATCAGATGCCCTAGCCACCTCAGCTGGCTCCTCTCGACGTGGAGGAGCAGCGGCTCTACTCGAGCTCCCCCCGTGTGACTGAGCTCCTCACCCTATCTCTAAGGGAGCGCCCAGCCACTCGGGCGGAGGAAGCCCATTTCGGCCGCTTGTATCCGCGATCTTGTCCTTTCGGTCACTACCCAGAGCTCATGACCATAGGTGAGGGCAGGGCGTAGATTGACCGTAAATCGAGAGCTTTGTCTTTCGACTCAGCTCCTTCTTCACCACAACGGTCCGATACAGCGCCCGCATCACTGCAGACGCTGTACCGATCCGCCTGTCAATCTCACGCTCCATCCGTCCCTCACTCGTGAACAAGACCCCGAGATACTTGAACTCCTCCACTTGAGGCAAGGACTCCCCACCTACCCGAAGAGAGCAAACCACCTTTTTCCGGTCAAGAACCATGGCCTCAGATTTGGAAGAGCTGATTCTCATCCCAGCTGCTTCACACTCGGCTGCAAACCGTCCCAGTGCATGCTGCAGGTCCTGGTTTGAAGAAGCCATCAGAACGACATCATCTGCAAACAGCAGAGATGAGATCCTGTGGTTCCCAAACCGGACACCCTCCGCCCCTGACTGCGCCTAGAAATTCTGTCCATATAAATTATGAACAGAACCGGTGACAAAGGGCAGCCCTGGCGGAGTCCAACATGCACCGGGAACAGGTCTGACTTACTGCCGGCAATGCGAACACAGCTCCTGCTCCGGTTATACAGGGACCGGACAGCCCTTAGCAAAGGGCCCCGGACCCCATACTCCCAGAGCACTCCCCACAAAGCGCCCGGGGCACACGGTCGAATGCCTTCTCCAGATCCACAAAGCACATGTGGACTGGTTGGGCAAACTCCCATGAACCCTCGAGCACCCGATGGAGAGTATAGAGCTGGTCCAGTGTTCCACGACCGGGACGAAAACCACTCTGCTCCTCCTGAATCCGAGGTTCGACTATCGGACGAATTCTCCTCTCCAGTACCCTGGAGTAGACCTTACCGGGAGGCTGAGAAGTGTGATCCTCTGTGATTGGAACACACCCTCCGGTCCCCCTTCTTATACAGAGGGACCACCACCCCGGTCTGCCAGTCCAGAGGCGCTGTCCCAGACCGCCACGCGATGTTGCAGAGACGTGTCAGCCAAGACAGTCCCACAACATCCAGAGACTTAAGATACTCAGGACGGATCTCATCCACCCCTGAAGCCTTGCCACCAAGGAGCTTGCCAACAACCTCAGTGACTTCGGCCAGGGTGATGGATGAGTCCGCCTCCCGGTCCCCAGCCTCCGCTTCCTCTTCGGAAGACGTGACAGCGGGATTGAGGAGATCCTCAAAGTATTCCTTCCACCGTCCGACAACATCCCCAGTCGAGGTCAACAGCTCTCCACCCGCACCGCACACGGTGTTGGTGAAGCACTGCTTCCCCCTCCTGAGCCGTCGGACGGTTTGCCAGAATTTCTTTGAGGCCGACCGATAGTCCTCCTCCATGGCCTCTCCGAACCTCTCCCAATCCTGAGTTTTTGCCTCTGTGACCGCACGGGCTGCAGCACGCTTAGCCTGCCGGTACCTGTCAGCTGCCTCGGGAGTCCCACGAGCCAACAAGGCCCGATAGGACTCCTTCTTCAGCCTGACGGCATCCCCTTACTTCCGGCGCCCACCACGGGTTCGGGATTGCGCCGCGACAGGCACCAGAAACCTTGCGACCACAGCTACGAGCCGCCCGCATCGACAATGGAGGTGGAAAACATGGTCCACTCGGACTCAATGTCCCCAGCCTCCCCGGGATCTGGGAGAAGCTCTCCCGGAGGTGTGAGTTGTAGACCCTGCTGACAGCGGGCTCCGCCAGACGCGTTCCCAGCAGACCCTCACGATACGCTTGGGCCTGCCAAGTCTGTCCGGCTTCCTCCCCTGCCAGCGGATCCAACTCACCACCAGGTGGTGATCGGTTGACAGCTCCGCCCCTCTCTTCACCCGAGTGTCCAAGACACGCGGCGGAGGTCAGATGATACGACAACAAAGTCGATCATCGACCTCCGCCTAGGGTGTCCTGGTGCCACGATGCACTGATGGACACCCTTGTGCTTGAACATGGTGTTAGTTATGGACAAACTGCAACTAGCACAGAAGTCCAACAACTGAACACCACTTGGGTTCAGATCAGGGGCCGTTCCTTCCGATTACCCCTCTCCAGGTGGCACTGTCGCGTTGCCCACGTGGGCGTTGAAGTCCCCAGTAGAACAACGGAGTCCCGGGCGGTGCACTGTCTAGTACCCCTCCCAGGGACCCCAAGAAGGCCTGGTACTCTGCACTGCCGCGGCCCATAGGCCGCCACAACAGTGAGAGACCTGTCCCCCACCCGAAGGCGGAGGGACGCGACCCTCTCGTTCACCGGGGTAAACTCCAACACGTGACGGCTGAGCTGTGGGGCTATGAGCAGGCCCACACCAGCCCGCCGCCTCTCCCCGCAGGCAACGCCAGAGAAATGGAGCGTCCAGCCCCTCTCGAGGAGACGGGTTCCAGAGCCCAGGCTGTGCGTGGAGGCGAGGCCGACTATATCTAGCCGGTAACGCTCAACCTCCCGCACAAGCTCAGGCTCCTTCCCCCCCAGCGAAGTGACATTCCATGTCCCTAGAGCCAGTTTCTGTGTCCGGAGATCTGGTCGCCGAAGCCCCTGCCTTCGGCTGCCGCCCAGATCTCTCTGCACCGGCCCCTTACGGATCCTCCTGCGGGTGGTGGGTCCACGGGAGGACGGCCCCGGACCCCATACTCCCAGTCTAAAACCTAAAGATATTTAGTTTACTATTGTAAAGACTAAAGAAACCAGCAAAAGAAGCCGGAACCAGCAGCGCTTTATCAAATTTTTTAATTGACTAATAGCTTTAGCGTTATATATACGAATCATATCATCAGATCGTATAGCAGAGTGGCCACATACAAACAATTTCATGCACGAGATGTCTATCAAACACCTTCAAAGCCAATTAAAGCAACTATTATCGCTTTGTCTCTTCACTCTAGGTTTACCTCCTACAAGACCACCACACCTGTCAATGCAGATGGTCTCTGTCCCTGTGACAGATGGCGAGTGCACGTTTGAATATAAGAAGGATATAAGCTGTGCTCAATCTTGCCCACGCTCTTGATGACCTTGTTGAGGCGGTTCTGCAGATCCAGGAGGAGGCTGTACCAGCCCTCGGACAGAGACGTCACCAGACCTAACACACACACAAACACACGTCAGTCACAACCCTTTTTGTTTTGTTGAAGGTGTAATATTTAAACAGATTTGCACTTCACTGCAGCAGATGGTAAATACTTTTGATGTCTCATCAGCAAAAAGGAAGGAAGATGTGTTAAGACTAGATTCATAAATAAATGAAAAGATCATTAGTGTGACTGCAATCCACCTATTAAAAGTTTCATGCTTGTATGCTGGGACTATGTTAGGAGTAAAGTAGTATGATTTCAATATTTCAATAATTCAAGACCATTCCAAGTGTTTTATTTTGAGAGTGATTTAGCTGTAAATCTTAGAGTAACAGAGTTTTGAGGGAGTAGCATGCTTTCCTCTATGCTAAAAATTCAAATTCTGTGACAATGAGTGCATTATTGTGATGTTCAGGGGAAATAATCTGCACTGAAATTGACAGTACACACAAAAAAAAAAAAATAGGCAAACTTGTGAACAAAGGGCTACACTGATTTGCAATGCAGAGCTCGTTTCTCTGCATGTGAAGCCATGAAAGAGCTTTGGGACAAACGGCCAGGAACAGTTAGGAGAACAGTAGGGCTGCAACTAATGATTATTTTCATTATCAGTTTATCCGCTGATTATTTTCTCGTTTCATGCATTGAATTGTTTTGTCTATGAGATGTCAGAAAATAATGAAAAATGCACAAATGTTGGATCTTTTATATTACACCTGTATGTCAATCATTTGTTTAACGTGAATTCCTTTGTTTTTTGTTTGTTTTTAAGTGTCAAAGTAAACTCCAACGCTCCAGTTTAGCTTTTTTATTGTGCACTTAAATTTTTATACTGAAGATAGCAAAAGTAGTGGCAGACAGAAACATACATCTGTGTGGAGCGATGAGGAGACTGTAACCTTCATCAAATCAATACATGAAACACAAACATAAATGCCATATTTCCAACACGTTTTCCCACAGGTTGGACTGGAGCTCTTTTAATTACATCATCTCATTGCACCCTCTTCTTTTTCAATGGTTAAATGGCACCCGACTGGAGAATTAGCATCACCAACTGTTTATCTCGACAAACCAACTCCTAATGTTCGCATAACAGTAGCAGATGGAAACACACATTCATTTGCAATTTCTTTTGCCGATTTTCTAGAAATTTGGTTAAAATTTGTGCTAAATTTGGATGGAAACTTGACTAATGACTGCATTATTCGTATATTGCCTTAGTATATCCAAATAAAAAGAGAATTTCAAAAAAGAAGAAAAGGCCCTCACAATTTCCCAGAGCCCAAGCTCACATCTTTAAAAACCTTGATCAACAGTGAAAAACCCAGAGAAGATCAATTCGAAGGTATTCAAAAAGTGATATAAAACATCACACACACAGCAAATCATCACATTTGAGAAGCTGGAACCAAAGAATGTTTGGCATTTTTGCTTTAAAAATTACTTTAACAATTAAATGATTATCAAAATTGTGATCAATAACTACCTACTGTATGTTCCAAAGTAACAGGTGAATCAATTACCTGTATAAAGATGCATACAATAGTTCGTAGGTTTTATCAGGATGGATTCAAGGCAGATTTTTCACAGTGAAATATGAAACCAACTGTACACCTATAAAGTCTTGAGAACAAAATTTGCCAGCAGACTTTTTATAAAACTTTGAGTTTGGATAACATCATTTGACATTAGATGACATTTGTCCTCGCCTCCATTATCGGTGTGATAATCTTTCCATCACACAATGTCTGGGTTTTCGAGAACTGACCAAAACAAGTGGATTAGAAGTTTGTCCACTTGTTGGTTGGTTTCTGGGTAGAATAATCGTGTGGCCTGCAGCTTCTTCCCAGAAACATCTAATATATCACACCATCTCGAGGAGCGATAAGACTAGACAGGGTATTTTTCTTCATTACACACTGAAGCTCATTATGGTTTACGGGCCAATGCGGAAAGTTTTTACTGGAATGTACAATGGTTCTTATTTCCTGTTAAACTTTCCTCAGAGACTTTTTAAAGAATCACAGAAGGTGTTGAGGTGAAAAAGTTCTGTGTGCTGGTGCTTTGGGAGCGCGTGGTGTAAATTACTGATGTGTTCAAATGGTGTGCACTCCCTATTTGTCATCTCTGCCATCATTATTGCCAAGCTGAAATTTACTAGTTTAAGTCTGAGTAATGAGGTGCAAAACTATGATGTCTCTCCTTTTCTGAAATGGAAACATTAGTTCTGAATAAATGGTTCTGACAAAAGTTTGTGTACTTAATTGATCTGAGGTCTCCTTTCTGCAGTCAGCTGATTATTGGAAATACTGAAAATGAGAACTGTCTCTGTGCAGAGCTAGTGTCTCAAACTGACAACTGATTTGCTGTCTACCATATATCAGTTAGCTTAGCACAAAGGCTGGAAGCAGAGGGAAACAGCTAGCCTGGTTCTGACTAAATCTGCCTCCCAGCACCTCCAAGGCTCACTAATCAACACGTTACATGTTTGTTCAACCCCTACAAAAACCGAAGTGAAAGAACGTCAATTTGCTGTTTTGGGGGGGGGGTTATGTGTCATACTATTTCTTGGCTCTGAGCAGTTACCAGGCAACCAGTAGAGACTCCAGGAAGTTATTGCTTCCAGCCGAGAAATTGTCCGGAATGTAACATTCCCGTAAAACCCTGAATTCTTGTTTTTATACTTTTTTTTGTACAGATTAAACAAAAAAGACACAAACATGTTAATTAGTAAGCTTTAGAGGTGCTAAGAGGTTGATTGTGTTACCTTTGGACATAGCCAGGCTAGTTGCCCCCCCCGTTCCAGTCTTTGTGCTAAGCTAACCGGCTGCCGATAAGTGTATTCCCAAAATGTTGAAATATTCCTTTCATTTGAACACTTGAGGTTAAACAAAATTTGAAATTAAACAATTTCAAAACTCAAAAAAGACATGGTAAGAATGTTTTTGTGGTTTGTGAAAAGTGGATATTTAATTCAGAGTTTTACCTACAGCAATATATGTGTGTGTGTGTACTTGTACTTGCTACATAGTGAGGACTGAAACATGTTTTTTACCTACAGAGTGAGGACATTTTTGGAAAGTGAGGACATTTTGGCCAGTCCTCACAAGTTCAAAGGGCTGTTTGAAGGTTAAGACTTGGTTTTAAGGGTTAGGGTAGAATTAGGTTGAGGGTGAGGGCAAGGGTTAGGGTCAGGCATTTAGTTGTGATGGTTAAGGTTAGGGTAAGGGGCTAGGGAATGCATTATGTCAATGATGGTCCTCACAAAAATAGAGACGTGTGTGTGTGTGTGTGTGTGTGTGTGTGTGTGTGTGTGTGTGTGTGTGTGAAATTGTCCGTGCGCCTACCTATCATGCCGTTAACGGTGCCGAAGAGCACGGAGCCCTGGGTTGGCGTGGAGCTCTCGCCCAGGTTCTGCAGCACCAGTGAGCCGTGACAGAAGACATTGACAAACTCCCCGAGGTGGAAGACCCCCACCTCCTGCAGGTGCTGCCGCTCCTCGTCTGTGGTGGCCGCACTGACCGTGGGAAGGACAGTGGGAGAGAAATACAAAGAGAGAGAGGGATTACAAACATTCAGGGATCGAACATGTAGAGGGGTCGAGAAAAGGAGCAAATAGATGGAGAGAGATGAAAGTGTAAAAATAAAAAGAAAAAAGAGGTCAAAGGCAAAGTAAGAAATTTTTGGGGGGCAAGAGTGATCGATTAAGCAAAAGAAAGACAAGAGGGGCAGAGATATCAGAAGCGCTGTATAAGGTCAGAGAGTGATAGAGAGGAAATGGAAAAAAGGGTCTCTCCACTTTTCCTCACCAACAGCAAGAGAGATGTGATACAAAAATAAAGGTCAAAAGCATTGAGTGGTCCGACCTGATGTATTAGGTGGATAATAAGTGGTGGCGTAATTGTAACACACTCACTTTCCGACCACATCTGTCTTACTTTTCCATTAAATCAACACTTGTCTAATAGAAGATGACTAAAGTGGGAAATGCAGCCGAGCGGCTAAAAGCTCAGTGGTGAGATGACTCATAATTCCCAAAACAAATGCAAGGACAATGCTGTTAAACCACATTCGTATCAGTGATGCTGCTCTAAAAAGTATCGTGGGACTCAGTGTTGAAAGAGCAGCCGCCTAATGACATAATGTTGACTTCAATGGATAAATATTGGAGGTGATTGAGAAACTTTTTGGCAGTTTGGCTACAGAGGAGCAGCTCAGGGGACTATAATGAGTACAGGAAAGGTTGAAATTCATGTGCATAAAATCTCACTGCACTTCACCATTTATATACAATAAGATTTTATGTTTCCCTCACCTGTCCTTCTGGCAGACAAACAGATTGAAGGCATTCTCTGCCCCCAGGAAGTTATCGTCGTCCAGGATTTCCACTGCACTCATCCAGTTAGGATTGAAGTCACGTGCAATCTGACCGAAAAAAACATGAGACGTGTTGGATAAAACAGTAAACAACACAGAGGTGTTGTGCCAAAACCCTCAAAATAAATACTGTATTATCTATGAGCAGGGAAGTGCTGACTCCAAACAAGTGCTGAAATCCAAACTCAGTCAACACGTTTCAGTATAAGTAGAGGGGCAATAGATTTTTTTAAATACCTTGAAAACACTCATATACCAAACTTGAGAAAAATCCCAAAATGCATCTGTTCTATTTATGCAAGCTAGCTGCGGCCTGCGTGCTGAGAGCAGATGCTCGGCCCAAAAAAGTTATGTGAAGAAAAGAAACACTACTCTGTATTGTTATAATGTTTGAAAAGTGTCGACTCTAACGTTCTACTGTAGCTTATCAGATCACTTTCAGACGATTAGTTAGGGAAGTATGTGCCAGACAGTAATCAGAATCTGCCAGTTAAAGAGATTGTTCGACATTTTGGGGATACGCTTATTTGCTTTATTGCTCAGAGTTATATAAGATTGATAGCATTCACATAAAATTTCTAAGCGCCCAGGTTTTTATTGACGCAGCACTTCCAAACATCCATGTAAACAAAAAACAGGCTATATATATATATATATATATATATATATATATATATATATATATATATATACACACATATAGCATATATATATATATATATATATATATATATATATATATATATATATATATATATATATATATATATATATATATATATATATATATATATATATATATATATATATATATATATATATATATATATATATATATATATATATATATATATATATATATATATATATATATATATATATATATATATATATATATATATATATATATATATATATATATATATATATATATATATATATATATATATATATATATATATATATATATATATATATATATATATATATATATATATATATATATATATATATATATATATATATATATATATATATATATATATATATATATATATATATATATATATATATATATATATATATATATATATATATATATATATATATATATATATATATATATATATATATATATATATATATATATATATATATACACACACACACACACACACACACACACACACACAGAGAGAGAGAAAAAAATGACAGCTCCACCGGTATATATATATTGTCTGTACATACAGCCTGTTTTTTTGTTTACATGGATGTTTTCCTGACAAAGACCTTGCAGGTCAAAATGTTGCATCAATAAAAACCTGGCAGCTTACAAATTTCAGTTTGTTGTTGTGTTTTGTCCTGCACCAAACTGGGGTTGGATGTACACACCATACACTTTTGCTTTTAAGATCAATATCTCTGTGTTACTTACAGAGCTGGAGCCAGGAGACAATTAGCTTAGCATAAAGTAACATTTGTAACATTTCAATAGCTTCAAAAGTTCCTACTTTCAATCTAAAATGTTGATGCATTCTGAGGTATGTTCTGTTTCTGAGTCCTTTTCAAAGTCTCTCACACTTTTTACACTGAGCAGCGCACCACAGCATGCATTCAACGGTGTGCATGACTCGTCGTCAAATCTCTTCATCTTTCTACCACAAATCAATTTGAACACTCTGCTCCTCGAAAAGCTGGGAGGTATACGTCAGCTACAAGGCTTGATAGAGAGAATAAAGCACATTTATACACCAAGGAGAAGTTACAACATGCAAGTGTGGATAAACAGACACCAACCAAATACTTGAATGATGTGTTATTTAAAAAAATAAAAAATTAAAATCACCTATTCTCAAAACCAGCAGCCTTGGCTGAAATTGAAAACCCTGATTTGTGTTTTCACAGACCTTTCTGGTATACAGCAACCACATATAATCCTCAACTTGTTTGCCCTTTAGAGTTCTTGTGTTATTTTCTCAAACTCTTCTTTACATCTCACCTCTTCAAAGTTGCCCTCCATGGGTTTGTATGCCAGCAGCAGAACAGACCTCATCAGGTCTCCAACCAGGATGAAATCTCCTTTGGTCTTCAGGTAAAGGGCCATGATATTGTTGTAGTGGTTACACTCAGTCCTCAGCTCCTTCTCAGCCGTCCACTCGTACAGACGGACCTGAAACAAACAGTCAAGGTGAGTAATTGTTTGTTGTCACACAAGCTGCCAAAATGTGGAGGATCAGCAATTATCTCCAGCAGTATTTGATGAACTGGCTGACACTTTTGCTTCACGTTGTTATCACTCTGGAGAAGATGTGCCTCAGTGAGTGTGAGGTTGAAGTGCTGATTAACCGTCTGAGCTATCAGCCTCCACATTACATCAACCGTTAATGGCTAATAGGACTCACCGTTTCACATGGTCTGCACCTTCTAACAATTTTATTAAATGGTTTTGGGGTGAGTGAGTGATAAAGGTGTATCTCTGGATTTAATTGCTATTCACATGATGCCAAAGGGATGTCAAGAACACCTCCAAGAAGGTACTGTGACATCAAAAATTCAGGTGATGCCAGAGCTCAGCAATGTTGAAATATGGCATGGACAAAATGTGCTTTACAGTATATAGAAGACAGAAAAAACTTATCATCGATTTGATCTTAGAATAAGAAGTTCAGTTGGTATTTTTTAGAGGAAATCTTTTTAATGTGGCATTTTATTAATGTAATGTAGCCTTTTTCATATGCCTCACATTTTTATTCTTAGATTCCGCCCCCTCCCCCCCAGACTTGTGATGTCTACTTCAGTTAGGAAATGTCATACATTTCCAGAAAAAAATATTTTACAAACTTCAGATTCATTTCACAAGCAACTAATGTCATAACTTGTCACCATGTTGTATAATGTTCTACCGATGCTGCTGTCAAAGGGGAAAAGTGATATCACTTCTATGATGGATTAGTCCTTAATGATGTTTAACTTTGGTGTGTAATAGTGAGTTTAGAAGCAAACATTTGCTCTCTGAGTCAGAGAAGCTGACACATATATCATTTTCTGTGATTAAACTTTGCTGTAGCTGCACCATGAAATGCAGGGTTAAGTCACTAATAGCTATTTTGAAACATCACTCAAGTAATTTAGAGTGAAATGATTTCTTTAAGGTCCCATTCAGTGAAGAAAATGTTAAAGAAAGGAAGTGGTAGGAAGTGAGTCCTTGTAATGTGTGATGAGTTTCAGAAATCTGCAACCCATTACAATTTGATTCTCGATAATTTAAGATAAAGCTGCCTTTTCAAGCTTTTAATCCTTTTAATCTATCTATAGCTCAGTGTGGATGAGCATGGGTATAACAGGACAGTAGGGGGGAAGCTGTTTCTTTCACACTGTATGTCAAGTGACTTCACAGAGAAATCCATATGGGATAAATCTATTTAGGTATTGGACTTTAAAATGACAGAGGAAGCAGTTTTCTTCCTGAACAGACTGCATACTTCTAAAACAATCAAAGAAAGGAAAGTCAAACTGCACGAGTCATCTAGAGGTTGACTTACTGGTGAGAAAAACATCTGAGTCATAAAAAAGTGAGGTATTCAACTGAACATAGTGAAGGTATTCTGATCAAACTGTTTTCTAATCTAGAAACTTGTTTAAAATGAACCCCATCAAAGAGTCTGACTGTGGCTACCATGGCTAGGTATCGAACCTCAATACTTCAATCTAAACATGGCATCGAATGCTTGGTCAGATTCTTGGTCTTGTTTAGTTATCTTTTGATTTTCATCATGACTTTTAAACTTTTGTTTCTGCTAAGTTCTTGTACCACTGACTGTGTCAAAAACAGTATTAAACACTGGTGAATTGAGAAGTTTGGTATATTTCGTTAAATGAATATCGTACCAAAACTTAGCTACTGCATTGGTAACGGTTATTTAAACGTTATCTGGCCCTAGTGACTGCACGTAGCATTAACATATTCTCACATTAACCATGACGGAATATGCAGTTTGTCTTCATGTCAGGATTAATAAAGGAATTAAGTGATAGCCTCCCAATAGAGAAACTGGGTTTTAGCAACTGAAGAGTCTCTCCAGTTATTTGCATCAACCTCCAGTGTAAACACAATCATATTACAACTGACAGTTCTCTTGACATACGGGCAGAAAATAGAAGCAGAACTGAGAGATGCTGGTTTTAATGCCTGGACCAGATGGTAAATTATGATGTGGGAAGTGAATAAGCAACTACTATAGAGGTGCACTTGAAAGAGGCACTTGGTCGGCACCTTCCCAAGGGCTGGGACTAAAGATTTTGATTGTCTGAAGAACTTTTTGACAGGGAGTCTGAGGTAAAAATATAATCTGACAAATTAACTTAGTTCAAAGTGTACCTTGAAGCAAATTTAACGTTCAAGCTACATTTTTCTTAAAGTCTTTGAACACATTGTAAATAAACACAAACTGAAGCAAGGAAAAACTCAAGTGCTTTGTATGTCTTGCTGAAAACTAACACCGTCAAGCACCACTTACTGTGCTATTGATGCTGGCCAGCAGTTTGCCATTGAACTCCAACATAGAATAGACAGCTCCTTTCACCTCCTTCTCAGCCACGGTTTGCAGCTTACCTGCAGGAAACAGCACAATATATGTCAGTCTGTCTGTTCAGTTAACATTCAAACACTCAATGTCAACCTAAACTAGCACCTACAAGATCTTAGTGAGGCTGAGGGTAGTGTACCGCTCGACAACTGAGAGATGTGGGAAAAAGTGAAGAAGAGTAGGTAAGCCATTCAGGAGGAATAAGGACGAAGGTAGAATGAAAAGGTAAAAGAGGATAAATGAAAGACATGCAATGCTCCTTGAGAGGGATAGAGGATGAAAAAAAATGCGGGGAATCATTAGAGGTGAGAGGAGAAAAGTCTGATAAGAAATGATTAAGTGAGGAGGGAAGCAAGAGCATGGTAGGGCAAAGTGTCGGTGAGTGAAAAAACAGGACAGAGGGTGGGGAGAAGAAAATGAAGTGGGGTGAAGGATAAAGAGAGCAAAACAAAATGAGCTGGATGAGAAGACAAACAGGATACGGTTGAGGAACAAGACAAGAAAGTGCATTTGAGTTTGTGTTTGTTTGCTGAAAACAGAGAAAGCTAAAGAAAAGCCTGGCTACTGACCGTCAGTGTAGTGGAAGACAATGATGCGTCCCTGCTTGGGCTCAGCCTCCTCTGGGTACACCATGGCGGTGCCGACGATAAAATACACTGACGGGTCTTTTCCCAGACGACATGACACCATGCTGAGGGCGTACTCACTGGGGAGGAACTGATGGGCATGCAGAACTGATAAAAGATTAAAAAAAAACAAAAACAAAACACACATACCTTAGGAAATGGAGTGTGAGAGCAGCACAATACATCTCTCTGTTAATAGGATTTTACATTAATCTTTTTTCATGACTGTCCTTCGGTATTCAGTTTCAAAGGACGAAGGTTTACAAACAAATGATTTTCCCCGATTTAGAGACCCACACGGACATTTCACTCCACCTCTACCGGTCCCTATAGGTTATATTGAGCTTTCCAGGTGTTTTTTTCCTTGTGTGTTGTATTGATGAATGAGTGTTTTCTTTAACGATTTATTTTAAATTATTGGAGAGGCTGCTTTCAGTCATTTTAAACATTCACATGTGCACAATAGAATATACAATATCGTGGGACATTTAAGCAGCAAAACTAAAAATTGTAGTTATAAACTTGACAGGACAGCGGAAACTCTCCAGAGGAAACAGAATTAAACTTTTAGCTTGTGCTTTTTTAGACAGCTCTGATGGAGCACAGGATTTATCAGGAGGACATTGCTTTACTCCAAAACAATCTCACTGTATGAACCTGGACTGTGTGTGTGACACTAGGCAGTGTATGCAGAGTTAACTGATAAAATTGTAGTAGTGGTAAAGTGGTAAAAAGGTACGGCAATGGATCACATGTTCCATAACATCAAGACATGCAGAAAATTATGCATCCATTAAAACATATTTGGCACAGCCGATGTTGACTATACAGTGGTGTGTGACTGAGACAGTGACACTCGTTATAGACAAAACTTATTAGAAATAACTGCAGATTTCAGATGACGTAGCAGTAACTGAATAACTGATTACACTACTGTATGTATATGAACCCTGCATTTGTTCTTAGAAACAGGGTACCGGTGCAGTTATATACATCAATGAACTCAATGTTCACTGAAAAACAAGCATCTATAGTGTACATACCATACACTACACTACAGCAGAATGTCTCCACGTCCGATTGATGAAAATCTCACAACATCTAAATGAGCGGTTATCTGGTCACACACTGGAGTTAACTGGAGTCAGCTGTGGACACAACGTGCTGAACCAGTCCCATATTTACATATTATTAACATATAACATATCCTAATAACGCGGGTGTGGTAACTCTTAGATTTTTTAAAAGGAAGGCTTGGCGCAGCGAAATCTGCATTGCAAAAGAGAGTGGAGCAAAAACCTGCCACATTCAGTGAGCTTCATCATGGAAATCGTCTGCAGGACGCCCAGGGTGTTCAATCATTAAGTTATTCCATAAAGAGCCGGTGTGAATTTTAGATATTGAGTAATAATGATAACAGAAACATATTTTATGGGGCGCCCTTCTAAATACTTAAGTACAAAAACATAATTTAAAAATAGGACATTAAAGTAAGGGATTAAAGTAAGTATGATAACAATGCTGAAACACATAAATACAAGCTTGAATGCTAAAATGAGTGTATCCATTTTAAGATCAGATATGAGCAATGACTTGATGAATGAGTGTTGGGACCAGGCTGTGGAAACTCCCTTAGTTACTCTCCAAGCTGAGCACAATATTTTACTATCAGAAGCTCCATATGAAAGCACCAGCTCTGAGTGATCAAATGGAAATGTACATCCGGCTGTCTCACCTTCAAAGGTGTGCTGATCCACGACTAGCAGACTGTGAACTTCCACTTCTTCACCGAAGGAGGTCTCGTGGGGAGAAGTGCTGCTGGGGAAGAGCTTGCTGGAGCTCACACTGCTGGAGAGAGCCTGGAAGGACGTAGATTTATGAGATACGACAGGAAGAGAGGTAGAGACAAAGAGAACGAGCAATTCAAGTATCTATTTCTGTGTGAGCTCAACAGCACAGTCGGCACCATCTGTAGCGCCAGATGCGCAGCATTTAAAATCAGGTAAACATCTTTCTGATCATCACGTGGGAGAGGCTCTGGCTCTGCTTTGTTTCCACAAAGTTGTGCACTGTAAAGCTGTAAAACACAAGAAAAGTACACACCTGTCCCTTTGGGGAAGCTATAGAGCCAAGCTGAGTGGACACAACCCATGCTGTCACTGTAAATCTGGCTGAAAGGACTTTCAGATTAGCTCCCCAAATACAAATCTCTTTTGTATGCTTGGCAGCTGAAACCTCATTGTCAGTATTCTTTGACAACAAATCAAACAAAAGATGATTATGTTTAATGTAATTTGAACTTGATTTGATCTCTCACAACAGCTAAATTTAGCTCAAGTAGGTAAAACACTTAAAAACAGCCTTCTTCATTTATTGCACTCTCTTACTATCTACATGTCTCTAGACTAGCTCTGAAACAAAAAACGATAAAATATATTGTAGATTATGATGATATGTTTGATTATAATTCTACTTTTTATAACAAATAATATATTTGGGGGTCGATTATCAAGTAAAAATAGTAATAATCTGCCGGTAACAGCTTCAGTTATGTTAAGATTATAATTCTTAGACTATAAAAGTATATGATCAAACTGAACACAACAGCATTAAGATTTAAATCCTGGTTTAGAAAATCTAGTTCCAGTACACCTACTAAGTGCCTAACAGGACAAGACATTTGTTGTCCTGACAAGCTCCCAGTTAATGTTATTAATAATGTTCTTAGTCAGCCTGCCTGGTTAGGTAAAGCTGCAAAACAAATAAGCCCTTGGGTATCTATTATCCAAACACAACATGGAGATACAGTACCTGAGTGCTCGCGCTGGGGCGTACAGCAGATGTGGTGCCGCTCACATCCTGAATCTCCACCCTGCTGGACAAAACCCCAAAACACTGGGAAACCTCCTGGTAACAGATCCGCCTGGTGGGGTGTTAACAGAGAGAAAGAGAGACAAGGGAAGTCAGAAAAAGAAAAGGGAAGACGCTGGTAAACATGAAAAGAACAAACAGGGGTGAGCTGAACAAAAGAAGGTGCCCTGGGAGACTGCTTTCTGTTTTCTAACTGGATAATACAACAGTCAACCTTTCAATAACTTATTTAACAAAGCTGAGTCATGGTTGTCACTTAAACATTTGAGGACAGAAAGAGGGAACAAAAACATATTCAGCTGATGTATAACAAAACAAACAGGAGAAAGTCGCTTGAATCAGAGCAAACAGGCACTGCAAACATGAAGAACATAAAGCATATTTGTACAGACGATGGGCCTGAAATTCATTTGAAGGTCAATTCTAACACATTTTTTGACAAGGGGACTGACCTGGGAGACTCATAGAGGGGAACAGTGCGAATGTGGAGTTTCTGAATCTCGTCGATGGTACCGATGGTCAGAGTGCTGTTGTTGGCCAGAGCCAGACTGTACAAAAACAAGATGCAGCATTAGTAACGGGGGAAAAGGAAGAAATACACCCACTTCCTACAAATCAATTGTATTGTATTTGATTGTATTAATTTCCATGAGAGAACACATCTGAGTGAACTATGTCGAGGATCAAAACAAAGGAAAGTGCATGTTTATGCACTCTTCAAAGCACAGAGGAAGAAAACCTAAAACAACAACAGTTTCCAATGAAGCTGCAGACTGATAAAATGCACGAGTTGTAAAAGTTCTGCCTCTGACCTGTCGGGGTAGCCCTCAGAATTGAGTGGGCACATATAATTGACCTCCTTGAGGTTGACGTTGGAGAAGACCAGCTTGTGGTTGGAGGAATAGATGACAGTCGGTCGGTCGGAGCAGGCGAAGACGTTGGAAGTGGACAGGGATCTGAATGTCCTCAGCACAGTGGGCTGGGTGCCGAGTGTGACTTTCTTTCGTTCGCTCAGGGCGCCTGGGGGAAGGAAATAAGATCAAAACACAAACAAGTTTAACTCCAGTTTGAAAGGTGGGTGTATCAATCATTGTTTGGGTCAAAAGAGCCACCTGCTAAGCGCATTTAGCCAACAAAGTTTGTCTTTGTGTGCAGAATTGTTTCCTCCTTCAATTTGTGTACATTTAATAGTCTGGTATGTATACTCTTTGGCTTTTGATGCCCTTGTATTTTGTCCCTTCTGACCACCATACACATTTTATGACTATGAGCTGATCAAATCAAAGCAAAATTAATGAGTACATTTATATGCACACTAATATCCTGGTTGTGAGTCCTGTTTTTGATTAAACTGCAACTATTTTGATAATCGATTAACTGCTTCAGTTTTGGGGGGGTTTTTTTAAGTACAAATGACAAATATTGTTGGGTTTCAGCTTCTCAAATGTGAAGATTTGCTGCTTTTCTTTGTGTTATGTGAAAGTGAATTGATTGTTTGGTTTTGGGCCGATCAGACAAAACATGCAATCTGAAGATAATCACCTTGCGCATTAGGGAATTGTGATGAGCACTTTTGACCATTTTCTGACATTTTGTTGACCAAACAATTAATAGAGAAAAAATACTGCACTTTTCCATTTTATCATTTATTATGTAAGCCCATAGTACATGGCAAAAAAGGTGCTTCTTTAGTCTTAACTTAAAAATGTTAATGGGGTATGCTGTCCTGTTGAGTAATGAGAGAGAATTCTAAGGATGAGGAACCCAGTATGAGATAATCCTCCTTGAGACTAATTTCCTGTTTATTCTTCAAATACACAAGTAATGGAAAAATAATAATTCAAAAATTCACAGAAATTACTGGAACAGCCTCAAAAGAAAGACCTTAAAGTTGTTAGAACAGACAGCCATTCAATAATGCAGTAATAAAAGGGCTATTCCACAGATTTTACATGTCAAAGTAAATTTGCTCTGCACAGGGAGTACTACACAGCCTGTGGCTCTTAATTTACTTGCTTTTATTACTTGAAATGACATCACCTGGGTATCTTGACCAGATGATGTCAGTTCAGTGACATCACCCAGTCTTGGGCTTGGAGACTAAACATTTTTAAGCCCTCATCACAAACCGTGTGTGTGTGTGTGTGTGTGTGTGTGTGTGTGTGTGTGTGTGTGCCTATCTATCTAACAAAAGGCATTATTGAGCTATATTATAGAAAGTGTAGGATCAAGTGTTTTTGGCGCTTGACCCATACTTCGGACTAAAAGTCAGGATATAATCAGCCTCTGCTACTTCCATTCTGACCAGCAACAGTAAATACTACATTTTGGCGAGCAATGCTAAACCGCTGTAGTATTCTTTCAATGTAACATGGTCGAATTTATTTGATCTGGTGAGAATTTTAGATGCAGCAATCTGAAGGAAATGAAGGTTATTTGTTCACTCTCACTGCTCTCACAGCATCGTTTTCAGACACAGCAGGCAGTTGTTTTCAGAGAAAAAAGCACTAAAAACCCACTGTACACCACCTGCTCAGCACCAAACAGCAGACAGACAGAGACTAGGTGGTGAACATAGTGGAGCACTTAACAGCTAAAGAGCCAGACATTTTCCTCAGGAGTTGGTACAGACCAAAAAAAGAGCTAAAGAAAAAGTAAATATTGGACTTTTGTTCACCTGGTTGCCAGAAACATGACTCCAAATGAACAATAATATTGCTCCGTGACTTCTGGATGTGTAAATAAGCAACTGTTTGCTACCACGTTCGCCACATCAACTTAAAAGGTGATGATATGTCAATGGTGTGTTCACGACTTATTTCCGCTGCCCCAAAGTGGCCAAAAAAATCTGTTATTGCAGGTTTAAAGGGCTCCTGCTTGGCTGTCTCCATGAAGCTGCATCTTCAAATCCTGTTTCTCACATGTTTAAATAGTTAAAAAATCTTCCGTTAGATAAAACTTAATCATTCCTATGTGGTGGCACATATGTTTAGATGCATCAAATTGAAGAGACACTTCAACACTACCTTAATTGGCAGGCTTCAAAACAAGATGTTTAATTATATATATGAAACAGCAATAAAAACAGGTATGATGATATGTTTGAATCAAAATTGTATATTTTGGTCAGTAAAAATTATTCCTGGTAGTTTTGACCACAACTGGCAAGGTTCTCTTGATGGACTCCGGTATTCTGTCTATGAAATCAAAGCATTTGATTACATTATTGAAATCTCTTTTTGTAGTCAATCAAACTCATAACATTAGCTTCTTCAGTCTGCAAAGTTTCTCCATCATTACAGCCACATATAGTGCTGGCAGTTATGCAATTCCCCATGAAATAATATTCTAAAACTGAAAATGCTCTCAGACAGCTGCCTCTGCCCCCCCCAACAAGCTTTGAGAAGCTCTTATCTAAGTGGTGTTGTGATGGTGGTGTGAAGTACCTACCAGTCTGCAGGTCCAGACCAAAGTAGAAGAGCGCTCCATCTCCCAGCGCACACAGCAGGTAGTAGCTGCCTTCAAAGGTGGTCATCAGGATTGAGCGAGGGATGATCTCTGAGGACGTACACAGTAAAATGATTTATTTTTCGTATATTCTGAAGTCACAGGTTCATGGATGAACACAAAAGTGATAAATGTCTGCAAAAATGTCTTTGTCAGAAAAATCAATAAGGGTTATCGGCCTGACTGCCTGGTAACTTTTGGGGGAGGGGGACAAACATTTGAATCCTGTAGGGTAAATATAAAGTCTTCTGTCTTTTCCGTTTCCTAAACCTCAGTTTCTCTGACTGCAGGCCTATTACATCAAAACAACATTCGCTCTGATTAAGTGCTTGCTGGCTGACTCTCCACAAAGCAGCAGCGTAATAAATTCTGCAAAATGTGGCTACTTGAAAGGTTGCATGTTTCCATGGTAATGTACAGCAATTATTTTAAGTTGTTTAATGTTAAAACAAACATGGGGCAGTGTTCTATTCCAAAAATACATGCAGAAAAAGTTAATCTAAATTAAAAATATAATTCATGTCAACAAACCTAACACAGCTTAACTGAGCAATGCTGCAGTGTGAAAATTCTCTGCTTCCGATGACAGAGCTAAAAATATCAACAATTACAACAGCATATTAGCTTTTAATTTGAAGGTTTCCTGTTTATACACGTCTGCAGTCAGACTGTCCTTGTTAGGAGTGAGCAAGAAAGCACAGTTTGCAGAGTTTGAGCATCGAGCAGCTGTCAGTCAAAGCACTTGGAAAATACTGTGTGACAGTGTGGGAAAGAGTGTGGAAATATTCTTCATGGATGAATCATTCTAATTGGAAAGTAAGAGTCCTGCCGGAGCTGGTTCACCATGTTATGAAACTTTGTCTCCAGTGACTGCTGACTTTTTCATAAGTTTAACCAAAAAAGTAGTCAAGTCCTCCCCCTTGCATATTTTAACATTCTAAGTTTAAATACTTTTCAAGTATCTAAATGGTGCACTAAATGCATTTGGGTTGGCAGCATAGTTAATGTCCAAGTACTCATTGAGTACATACTAAAAAACTAGGTACTTAATGGGAGATGCAATTTACATCTATTGATGAAACTGGAGATACAATCCATTTTAGCTACTACTACACTACTATACACCCGTTCCTTGGACTTATTTGACTCCAGAGGTAACAAAATCTGCCTATCATGACCTTGTTACCTTTTAAACAGAGCCATGCTTGCTGTTTCCCCCTATTTCCAGTTTTTATGCTAAGCTAAACTAACTAGCTGCAGGCTCCAGCTTCATGTTTACCGCACAGATTCGAAAGAGGTATATCTTCTCGTCTAACTCGAAAGTGAAATGTTTAACTATTCCTTTATAACTGGATTTGCTACATTTGTATTACACCAGTCCCACTATTGTTTTAGTACCTCATTGCTGTGTATTTCTACTAATTGTTACAACCATCTGTTCATTTTTAGTAATCATCTTTTTCCCCCCCACCTTCAGCCATGTGAGGAGAGGGGATCTCTATTTAGATTTCCTCCTGCAACTGGAAACTGCTTCTACTGCTATTGGTTCAGGGGAAGGTGGAATTAATTTTTTTAAAACTCATTTAAACTAATTTAATGACCAATTTATTTGTATTTACAACTTTGATTCAACAATGTGAATGACATTTTTTTTCCTTTAACATGTATTTTTCTTTTATGTCCCAAGCAGGGATGTGAGGGCTGACCAATGTAATTTTAAGTTTTCTGGATAGCATTGATTGATTATCCAACAACATTAATAACAAGAACACCCTTTTTGTGCACAAATCCAAAAATTACACACACCCAAAATAAAATAAAATGATTACTGTTCTTGAACCTTTTTTATTTAATTAATGTATTACTACATGAATTAAATAATTACTGTACTAATTCTTCGTATCTTAAGAGATAGCGCTTTGGAGTTAACTATCAAAAGATCTAAATTAGTGTAAGTGATACTAACAAATGTATAGAGGCAAAAACATGGTAAAAATGTAAGGTCTGTTTCTGGCCTTTTTTGTTCTGTTTTTAAAAAATTTACTGCTCGGTTATTTTTGCACTCATTTTATCAAATAGGCAACTGTTGTCACAGTGATACTGAGATTAAAATTATTCACACACACACACACACACACACACACACGCTGTAATGCTTTGTGCTTTCAAACAACATATAGTTTGTAAAGATTGAGTGAGGATTTAACTGCACAAACAAATAAATTAACAAACCCCTTTCCTGGCCTGGCCTGTGGCTTTTTAAGGGGTAACAAGCATTGAATGACTTTTAGCCCTCCTAGATTTTTTTTTTCTTTTGTATTTTTCCCCCTTTATATGTGAAGATTTTGGAGGGAGTTTTTTCTTGAGTCAGCCTGGGTTAGGTTAGGAATCATTGCTTTTGTGGATCTGTGAAACCCATTGAGACATTGTATGTGCTATTGGGTTATAGAAATAAACTTCACTTGACATTAACTGCATCTACCTACAGTATCTCTCTCCCACAAGTCAGTAACAGTTCCTTTTCTCCTGTCAGCGCACCCTGCCTCTTATTTCTCTCACCTCCGCCCAGCATTTCCTTGTGCAGGGCTGTGAAGCAGGGCAGTTTGAGCACACGGGCTGAGATGTCAGTCCAGAGTCCCACAGCGCAGAGCGGTGATTCACTACCACCCTCCCCCAGAGGTGTGATGTCCAGGCAGGCCACCTCGTGCTCCATCTCCGTGGTACTAAGGAAGGTGTAGAGGATGTGAGAAAAACAGTAGCAAGCTGCCCTGCCCACATTGTGTGAATGTGGACGGTGTACGACAAAGTTTGACACACACAGCAGAACAAAATGACTAATGGCATAAATGTGTTAGTGACACAGAGCATAAATTCTGACTGATTTTTTTTCTCATGTGAGATGCAAATTGAATAATGTTGCAGAGGACTGTGGTGAGCTGAGCTGTGAGTTCACACAGGCTAAAGTTTCAAGACAACTATTAATTTCCTATAAAACTGTGCTGGGAGCTCAATCAATGTGTGGACAGGCAACAAGATTTTTGTCTCTAAGATCAATTGGCCACAGCTGGACTTTTTGGTCATCACCCATTAACAGCCAATCAGATTTTTGATTTCCTTGTTTAAGCTCTGTTATGAATCTATTTCCTTAACAACAGCTCCACTTGACAAATGCTACAATGATTAGCAGTTGATCAGTCATTTCCCCATTGCCTGTTCTCTACAAGTACTGCAGGAATATTAAGTCAAATGGTAGCATCCATCAATAGGTCAGCCATATTCTGTGAAATTCTGATGAGAGCAATCGTATTTTAAACATTCTGGCTATTAGTCTTATCTTGTGATGAAGTGACAAGCAGTACAAAATCAGCAAAAACATTTTGCCAAATTTGTCACTTTACAATGACACTACTTAAATGCACTCAATGCCTCAACACAGAGCAACACAGGAATCAAGCAAATTTTAAATTTAGCTTCTGAGTGCATATGCTTGCTTTAGACCAAACAATTTATGGCAATATTAAATTTTTTTTAATGATTTTGTATCTTGATTTGTCAGGTATCTAAATCACTGGACAAAAACAGACACTTGTCTGGTTATTTTATCAAACAAACAGGTTCTGAATTGAATTTACACAAAATGTATAATATCATGACATATATCAACATCGCAACACTATTCCAACCATGATTTGTGTGTCAGGTAATGTTAAATGATTTGCCCACGGACATTCAGCTTACTTTCTAGTTTGCCAATATATGCTGTTGATGTGAGGTTTGCTATAGTAGCAGGAGAGTTGTGAGTATCACTATCTGGAGCTGGTTTGCTGGTTCTGGGGAAACTGTCTCGTCCTCTCTAGCTGTTAGCTTCTCAGCAGCAACTGTAGGGACAGTTTGCTAACCCGCAACCTAGCTAACATTAGGTACATTACTTGCTGTGTCGTTGTTTGCTCTATATCATGGTATTTATCATGGTATTGGAGTTCTCCAGAATTGCATACCCCACCTTTAATTAAACAAAAAGCCTGAACTCCTGCATCGTAATAGAACAAGGCTACTCAATAATGCAAATATATTGTAAGGATAATCACTGTATAGTGTGTTGAGTACTTACACTTTAATTGTATTACAGAAGAGCATTTCAGCAATGTAAACATCTTTAATCCAACCATGACTATCTAGTATTTACAGACTTTTTCGACTCACACAGCAAACCAGCAGCTTATTGATGTAGGCCAAACATTATTTCACAGCTCTGGTGAGACACTTCACTCTGTCTCCTTCAGTGTTTCATCACCTACGAACACTCTCAGGTCTGCAAACAAACACTTTGTGCTTCAAGCAGCCCTGGTGGCCATTTTTACAAGCTGTGTGTCTTTCTCTGTAAAAAAACACCCAAAACATTTTTGTGTATCCTTGCCTTTTTTTTTTAAACTACTGTAAATATAGTGGCTCAAAGCAGTTTCATTGCAATAATGGCACAAAGACAGCCACAAGGGTAAACCACAGCAGCAGCATGACAGAAATATAATAAATGGTAAGACTCTACAGTTCCACTGCACCATTCACTTCGGACTTAAAAATGAGATGCAAATCCCTCATCTTAATCTTTACCGCTGATCAGGAAAAAATAAATAAAAAATGAAGGTAAGATAGTGCAGAATAATAATAACACATAACTGTGAGTCAGAGACCAAGTTGTTGAACTATTGGGAATACAGTAAAATAATGTTTGATTAATTAAACTTTCATACAGCAACAGCCTAACAGTTCTGTTGGGTATTGTGTACGCAGTCATGTGTAAGATACTACCCTGCTATTGTATCATATTAACTATTCAATTAACCTGCAATTCCTTTAGTTAGACTAATTTGTTAGAGTATATACTTGATTGTTTTTCTTTCCTGACAAGGCATAAAGACTTGAGTCTCTGCAGTTGAGTTTGTTACCTAAAATTAATTTTACTTGGCTAACTGACTAGCAATAGCTATGTAGCTTTCATGCTAAAGAGAATCCTTATAAAGATCACAGCCAGAGGATAACTGAAGGGATGAGGTTAGACATTTTTTTCTCTTAAGATTTCTGAACTTGCAAACTGACCCAGTTTGTGGTCTCACCATCAAACCCAGACAGACATGGGGGGGCGTTAAAAGGAATTGTTGACAATTTGGGAAAGCTTACATATTTGCTTTCTTGCCGAGAGTTAGATACGAAGATTGATACCACTCTCATGTCTATCGGGGGGAAAACAGCTAGCCTGGCTATGTCCAAAGGTAACAAAATCTGCCTACCACCACCTCTGAAGATCATTAATTAACACATTTGTTTAATCTGGACAGAGTCAGGCTAGCAGTTTCTTCCCAATGGGTCTATCCCTTGCTTGTGTGTGTGTGTGTGTGTGTGTGTGTGTGTGTGTGTGTGTATCTATGTCCTACCTGATCTGTTTGAGCTCTCCAGCCAGGATCTGCAGGTAATAGAGGGCCCGTCCTACGGCAAGCACCACCTGAGTATGGTTGCAGGCAGCCACACTGATGTTCCTGCCCTGTGGCTCCTTCCATTCACTCACTAATGCCTTGCTCTCCTGGAGCACCAGGCGCACAGAGCCTGACGTGATCTGGAGGCACACACAGTTTTTCCCTTTTTAAAATAATATTTTGCACAGTATTTCTAGGAAGTGACAGAAAGGATGATGTGGAGAAAGGGAGCCCAAATATGAAGCTGTTTCAAAGCAAATCTCATGTTTTATATTTGGTGCTGTGCCAGGAGTGTTGTTGCACTTTTTTCAACTGCATCAACTGCAAAGCACATTTTTTCTGTAAGATTTGTATTTTTGTAAAGAAAAATGTGATGAGACTATGTTTTTGATGGGGGAGAGAAGATAAATTATTCCCATTTAATCCACTCCAGCTATTTAACATATGGTGCAGGAACCAGATCCTTGAGATAATGTTCAAACACAATAAGGACACTTTAAGCTATTCTGATGGTGCTAATGTGTAGAATTTGAGTAGAAGACAAAATGAAGGCTACAATGACATTTTGCTCACTAGAAACCATTAAAGAAGTATAATGTATTAATGAAAAATACAGCAGTTAAATCACAACAAAATGTTAAGAAATATGGCTTGATAAAATAAAAAGGAATGAAAGATAAATGCCCAGCATCTGTTTGATCCTAGAAATCCATTTTATAAAACATCAAAACAAGATTGTGTTTTCAAGAACTATTAATATTTTTATAACAGTTAATTTGACTGCATTTGTATTGCATGTACCAAAGAGGCTTGTGAAAACCTGGTTAAAGCCCCTCAGGTTAAGGAGAAATACAAATTTAATATAAAAAATGTAATGTAGTGTGATGGAGAGAGCCATACAGCATTGAGGAAGGAAATGAAGACAAAGAAAAGAAAGAGCTGAAGAAGCCTCATTAACAGACTGCAGCAGGTACAAACAACAGTCAAACTATAAATGGAGGTGTTCCACTGTTAGAGAGCACACATAATACAGTGGTGTAATGAAATGTGAAACGACAGCGTATATTCAATATAGGATCCTTAATGGAGTCCTTGGAAGCAGTTATGATGATTATATTGTCTAGTTTCTGCAGCCTGTTTACGTTTGCAGTGTAGTGCAAATCACAACACATTTGAAGAGACAAAAACTTTTGACTTCTTCTTGTGAATGTACATTTTTCTTCGTGAGTTAAATTTTATATCAGAACACACTGTTGGGAAACAGCTAGTGTCCAAACAACTGGGGAGGTTATTTTGTCAAATAAAGGGTCCACAGCCACACTAGCAGCTCTGTGAGGCTGTACTTTGGCACGGTGGAGCTTTGAGTTGAATGCAAACATCAGCGTGCTAACATGCTCACAATGAAAATGCTAACATGCTGTTTAGCAGGTATAATGTGGACCACGTAGCATAGTAGTTTTTATGTTGCTACATAGTTAGTTTAGCATGTTCACATTTGCTTATTAGCACTAAACACAAAATACACCTGAGGCTGATGGGAAAGTCTTCATATTATTTTTGCAGGCATTTGGTAACTAGACAATTGGACAATTGATGCTTTTGCTAGAAAACAGTGTCCAGATGACTACGACTGAAACCTTTTCTACGATAGAACACGAATGAGGGACTACACCGTCTTCTTTTGCTAGAAACAAAGTCAGGGCATCACCAAAGTAATTACAGTTCACTCTGTGGCGATTGTGAATGGCTGAACCAAATTCCATGACAATTCGTCCAATAGTTGTCGAGACACTTCACTAAAAAACAAAAATATCGCCCTCATAGTGATGCTAGAGGAAAAGTTAGGAGATCAAAGTCATTTGATTCAACCTCTGTGGACCAGGAATCTCTGTACAAAAGTTTATGGCAATCCTTCCAAGAGATTTCAGTCTGGACCAAAGCAGTGAACCGACCGAACAATCAATACTGTCATACCTAGTACTTAAAGCTGCATTAAGCAGTTTGTGACAACTAGGTAGAACAAATACTCCTCTCTGCTAAATTGAGGTAGGCAGATGGGTAAGTTGGCACGTAGGCAACATGAGCATCGCTTTAGAGTTGTGTTTAGGGCCAACTGTTAAGAGCAATATTCAGTGATCTTTTAGCTCTGGCTTGGTCTCCTATTCCCGCTGAGAAGAATATCTCGGTCTTTCAAGATGTTCAGCTTTGTTTACCAGGAGCTTCTTTGAGCTTGTGTGCTGGAAACTGCTGCCTTACAGTTTTTTATTGCAGGATTAATTAGAGCAGCAAAGCTCAAGCACACAGTCTATGTGCGGGATGGAGGACCAAAATAATTAGCTAAAATAAGGCTAAAAGCTGCAAAGAGCTGCAGAGTCAGGGATGCATTCTTATTGGGTTTAGCACTTTGGGCAACCCTTTCATGTTACATGGAGTCATTTGATTCATTGTTAGTATAAAAAATATTGCTGTGTTTACAATTTGTATGTATTTATAGCATGTATTATTATATTTAAAATTATTAAAAACTATAACAAATAGGACAACACTGCTGAAAATGTACGCAGTCTCTGTTGCTTTCAGTCCATTAATTCTGGTGCCCCCAAGTTTAAGTTTAAGCACTATCAACCTTTATTATTTTAAGTATTATTTGAAGGCCAGATAGCAACATTCAGATAAGTGAAAAAGTAAAAATGTATTCAGTGTAAATATACCAACTCTGAGAGGCAAGAGAGTTAGTAAAATGTTCCAGCATTAAAACACAAGCAGTGTTATCTTAACATCCTAATGATTTATGGTTAAGGGTCGAGCAGAATTCCCAACAGGTTTCTTCCTCGTTTCAAAAAGGCAGGCTGAAACTTGAATTTAAATGAAGTGCAATATTCATCTCAACCAAGTGTAAAATACACGAAATCCTTTTGCACCCTTCATATTCACAAATAATCTTTTTAATCATGTATGATTCAGCTCTGGCAAAGTATATCTTATTAAATGAAGGAATGCCACAGTTGAATAATTAATTTTGAAATTGTGAAGTTAGATGCCATTCCTGCTTTGAACTGGGATGGTTAAATACTGCAAGTCAGCTTATTCTAGGAGAGCAGGCTCAGACATCAAATGAGTGTCAGCTAAGCAAAACATGTTCTGGTGCCCACTGACAGCACATGTACTTTATACATATAACAGAAGTGTGTGCACGTGAGTGTATACGAACTTGAATGAGTTGTTGGTGCGCCACGTTGCCACAGTAAAATGTCTGCTGGTTGTCCACAAAGCCTGGAAGTTCAGTCTCCTCAACTTCCTCGCCACTCAGCATCAACACTCTGAGGGGAAACACACTCTTAAGATAAGATAAGGACATTCAGAATTGACTCTACACTTATCTGGCATGCTGCACGGCAAACACTCACCGTGTTTGACCCACGAAAGACAGCACCAGCATGTCATCTGTCTCTCTGCCTGCCTCAGAGCGGAGCGGCCACAAACCTTGAAGGGAATTCGAGAGAGGGTGTTAGAAGGAAAGGTTACCATTCTGCAGAGCAGGAGAAATACAGTATCTAGCCAGAATCCAAGCCGATCTTTAACTATTCCGTCTCTCAAATGTTAACATGTTGGAAGATGTACAGGTTGCAGATCCCTCTCAGAGAGCCATTGATTGACTAAGTGAATAATTACCTCTTATCAAGATGCCAGGGGCAGGAGGCAGCAGCTGAGACTTTTAGGGCAGAGATGGTCAATAAACAGCTGAAGCCTAACAACTGCAAGCAGACCTTACCTGGCCCGCGTGTCTCATTTAAGCATCAGAAAACTGTCTTGGGAGAGGAACTTAATTTTCTGGGATTAAGAAGTGTCTGCCATTGTTAAACCTGATGGGATTCTTTAACTTGACAGTTTACTATTGCAGACATTGCAGTGCTCGATGGTTTACTAAATGAAAACAAATGTTTCCAAACCTAAGATTGGAAATTTTCCTGTTCTTTTGAAAGTATCGAGCTAAGATCTATGACATCTGAGCCATCTGCTGACACTCACGTGCTGAGCTTGGACGAGCAACAGCTGGCTTCTTGGCAAGGCCAGGCAAACAGATGCAGGCTGAAGTGGCTCTACTGTCAAGTCAATAAAAGATTAAGACACACACATACAGAATACACAAACCTTTGATTCCTGGGAGGTCAATGCTGGCATGCTCATGAATCCCAATGCCATTGCGAATGATCCGGAGAGAGCCCTCCTTAAACGCACCTGAGCATGTCACCAGCTGAAAGAAGCAAAAAAAGACAAAGAGAGAGATATGAGTGGTGTGATTTTGATTTCTTTTGTTGTTGTTATGTAGTTGATCCTGATATTTTTACTATTTTCTCATAAATGTCTTTGTAATCTTGTGATACCTTTTTATTTCCACTTCTTCCTGATCTACCTATTGTTTGGTTAAAGGGCAACCCTAGAAAAAATTGTAGCCAAAACTGTCTGTTGTAACCCTCCATCACAGTCTACAGACCAACTTCCTGATTCAACTTTGACATATCATACTTCTGCAGGCAATGAGGGATTATTACTATTTCAGGCGCTCTGACTCTCTGTTTTACCTCCAAATGAGTGATAAGTGGTTTAGATAATCTGGCTAAATGTTGTAACAATGTTCTTGTGATCCCAGATCTCAACAATTAACTTGGTGAGTGCAGTTTTATCATAACAAGTCAAAACTACAAAAATAAGCCGCCAATTTTTAATATGCCAGAATTATCCTTTAAACTGATTGACATTTAAAGAAAGTTCTTTACAACATTTATTTCAGTGTTTTCACAAGGTTTATTAAAATGATATTTGCTTTTATCAGAGCTCCAACTAAAGATTATTTTCATTATCAATTAATCTGCCGATTATTTTCTCCATTAATCGATGAATCGTTTGGTCTATAAAATGTCAAAAAAAAAAAAAGAAGTAACATTTCATTAAGTCCAAGGTGACGTCTTCAAAATGCTTGTTTTGTCCAACCAACATTCTAAAACCCAAAGATATCCAGTTTACTATCATATAGTTTACTATCATATATTACAAAACGAAGCTGCAAATCTGTTTAATTTTCTTTGAGGGAGTAATTGCTTCCGCTCTTTGATATTGTCATTAGTAGTAGTAATAGTAGTAGTTATCATAGCCGGGTTAAGTGGTGGGAGAGGTAATAGTAGCAGTAATCGCAGACCTCGTAGGTAGAAGCACTGGTAGTCAATAATGCTCACTGGTCCCAGTTCTAGTAAAGTAGTTATGTAGTGGTAGTGCAAGAAGGGGTGAAGGATTTGTTAATTAGTATCAGTTTATAGTAGAGCTTCTCTGAGATTGCCAGTTCAAACATGGCGACACCCTGAAAGTAAATAATTCTGTACAGTCTGACGGGAGAGCATCAGAATGTTATTCATTCATCCAGTCATGGTACACTAACAGGATTAATACCAGAGCCCATATAATCTCAGCCCCTACCACCTGCCACCCAAAAGCTTCATCCTAATGGAAATAACCATTGTGAACCTGGCAACCCACCTAACTCCCCCCGAGCATGTTCTCAAATGCCCTCACACACTCAGTCATGGGAGTGACTGAATCCTGATAATCTGCACGTAATATCATGTTTGTGTATTTGTTATTTATCACTTTTAGCATTTTACTTTAACTGTCATAAACCTACCAATGTGGTTTGCAGTTGCACATCTGTCAATACAATCATTTTTCAGTTTTGACTGTAAACTGTGCGGTCATGCTTTTTCTGAGAGAGGTAATATTTTGTCCTGCAGCTTGTGCATCAATCCTCTACTGTCTTAACTGTCTTGGAATGTGTCCGTACCAATTAACCAGGTCAAATGCTCTGTGGATTTCCAGCAAATGGCAAATTAAATAATTGCAATTGGATTTAGTTCTGGGCCTCAACAGACTGAAATGAGCTCAAGTGTGTGAATGAATACAGTCAGTGGCTCATTGTGTGCTGGTCTGTACCCAGAGAGTGGCTCAGTGCTCTAGTGGACCACTGCCTTTGGAACCATATCAAGTATCCTCAGGCCTGGTATCAAACCCTGCCAACAAAACCTTCTGTACTGTATTTCTCTAGTTACTTTACTATTTCATCTCCCTCTGCCTCACTGATTTGACACAAAGAAGGACAAATGTTCAAATCAAAAAATGTATTTGTCAAACTATTATATTTTGTGCAGTAATATGTCAAAGAAAAAATCATTCAGCATCTGCTTTCATTTAACATAAAAATAATTCATATTTTGATATTACAGGAAGAAGAAAAATCAATTCCTTTACTAGGTAGAAACATGAAATTATGTCTTCTTGTTGCCTTTTAAACTTGACATTAACATGCAATATGTGTAATATCACATTATATTCAGAATACAAACTGTTTGACAACCACTGAAGGTAAACAAACTTTAGGAAACAGAAGTGCTTAAGATGATGGATTGTTAGGATACATGCAGACAGGGAGCGACCGAGATGAGGTCTTTACTGTCAGTTTTAAAGGGTGTAAATATTATTAGAGGAAATTACATGCCCAGCAATCTGCCTTTTTACAATAGAACAAGAAAGCTAATTTATGTCTGTGTACCACAGATGCATTTTAACATCAGGTGTCACTGCAGTCCAGCTAAATCATATCTAAATGCAAGTGGGATACCTGGATCATGTTAATGCCAGGTGTAACGAGACAACTGGCAACAAAAAAAATAGACTAGACAAAAGAAGAACACCCAGACTGCCTATTAAAAGGGCACAGGAAGCAGTGTATTTAATGTCAGCAAGAATCTCCCAAATACATTGCACCCGGCTATTCTGGCCAGCGGCAGGTTTGTGCTGTAGTATGCTGCATGCTTAATTCTGCTGACAAAAACACGTCTAACACGACTCAAGAACCTGGCTGCTTTTGTGGTATAAGCCCAGACTCCCTGAAGGCTGTGACAAAGAGGATGATAAAGAGGAAAACACAGATGGAGACTCACCATAAGCTATAAAGTGTATCCAGTGACTGTTAAGAGGGTTTTCGATAATCGCCATGTCATTTGGAAATCCACTGGCAAATGCCCCAAGAAAACTTTTATTTTATCTGAATGATTAACTTTCAATATGTAACTGTAACACAATGTGTTAAATATAAATATTTTTCACAAAAAGGGACTCAGCTTTTGGTCATTACCTGGCCCTGGCCTTGCCTCTCCAGGTCTACCACACACATGTCCACAATGGGCCCCAGATTGGTGAATGTCTCCATCACCCCCACATATGAGCCCTGGTCGTTACTGTCCACGTTGAGCTGCAGAGAAACAAACAGAACCCTCTTTACCAATCAGTGGGAAAGGATGAGACCACATGGTGAAGCGTTAACATTATTCCATTACCTGCAGCAAAGAATTATACTGACATAACAGGTTTATGAAAAAAAAACAAAAAAAGGAAACACGCACACACAAAAAAACTAAAGATTTTTTTTTTTTATTAAAAAGTCTCTTGCTGCTTACCTTCACTAGCTGGGAGTCGCCCAGTCTGGAGCCCACAAAGACCACACCGTTATCCAAGTAGGTCAAACACTCAGCAATGGATGTCTGTCAATGGAGAGAGACAAAACATCTCAGTCTCTTAGGCCACATCCAAAATAGGGCTGCAACTAACATTTATTTCATTTTTAGCAATGCTAGTGGCATGGGATGACAATGTCAAACTGTCAGTCGGTCCACCACTTTAATGTATCCTACTAACTTTGGTTATCCCCTGACTTTTCCTCTAGCACCACCATGACTTTGGCATGTCGTTTTGACTGAAATGTCGCATCCAACTGTTGGATGGATTTCCATGAAATTTGGTATAGACATTCATGTCCCCTTCAGGATAAATTGTAAATCTCTTTGGTGAACCTCTGTCTTTTCAGTTCAACAGCTCAGCTGTAATGCTAGCATGGCTGTAGACTTTTAGTCTTGTTGATTAATATGCCGATTATTTTCTTGATTTATCATTTTGCCTTTAAAATGTCAGAAAGTAGTGAAAAATATCATAATGTCCTAGAGCCCAAGGTGATGTCTTCAAATTGCTTGTTTTGTCCAACCAACTGTCCAAAACCCAAAGATATTCAGTTCACTATAATATAAGACAAAGAAAATCAGCAAATCCTCACACTGGAAAACAAATGCAAATAATTTGCATTTTTGCCTGAGAAATTACTCAGGTGGTTAATCAATTACCAAAATAGTTCAGAATACATCCTTTTCTCTCCAGTTTGACCTTCCTTTCACATTAAGTCAGCATTTACAAAGCAAACTTTGTTTGGCCAGAACTCTCTGTGAAGGCTCTGTAAATTTTGTAAGTTAATTATAGCTGATCACAGATCAGCATAAAACAGTGATCTCAATACAACAAGTAGCATTTATGAGCCACAATTATATACTTATGCGTAGTGCTTAAATGATTAATCAATTAATCAATCAACAATAAATTAATCAGTGACAATTTAGAAAATAGAAATGTTTGTTTAATTGTTTGTCATCTAAGTAAAAATACCTTCACGTCATAAAATTGTACACTGAATTTTTTTTTTTTTTTATTGTTGACAAAATGAGCAATTATGAGACATCACTTTAGGCTTGGGTAATTTCAGATGGGAAATTGTTATTATTTTTGACCTTTTGCATACAAAAATAAATAATTGGCAGATTACTTGATAAAGAAAATAATGACTATTTGCAGCCCAACTTGTGCAATCATCTGACAGCAACAACAGAAAGGTCACTGAGAACAACTCTGTTCGGCTATATTGAAACACAAATTAAGTCATAACAATGATGGCACATAATGGCATTAATGCACAATTTTGTTGTTTGCTAAATGGCAGAGAAGGAAGATGATAAAAGGTAACTTTCCTATTGCTTTGAAATTTCACTTGTGGGCAGTTAACTTTTTTAAAGTGAGCTAAAAATGGACAGAACTCTGTTTGACACATAAATGATGTTTTCAAATGGTCTTATACTTTAAGGTATTATTGATATACAATAAAGAAGCTTTTCTGTCTTTTTAATGTAGAGCTGCTGCTGCCTGTCGACTGAGCAGACTGGTCCTAACAATAACGTTAAGAATGATTTGAAAAGCAATCTGTCTCTAGCTCAGCAGTCCTACTCTGCTTGACTGCTTAACTCCAGCACCAAGCGGACTAGCAAGAAAGCATTTTACCTTTCTAAAACTCCTTGGAAAGTCATTAGAGAAAGGCGCCACAAGCCAAAAGCTGTGTGTCTTTAGCTTTGAGCACAGTATTGACATACAGTCATTGTCTAAATCTAAGCGACACCCTGGCAAGCAAGCAACAAAGAGGTGCGATAATTTTTTCTCATCTTCTGTACAAGTGTCGACTGATCCATTAGCTCCTGTCAGGGCCATAAACCATTAAAAAGTCAATTGTAACAAAGGGGGTACTGAGAGGAAAAGGCAGCAGGAGGAAAATCAACAAGCAACAGAAAGGGTGGTCGAGCCAGGCAGAGAGAAACAGATGGGAGAAATGCCAGAGGCAGGTGGATAAACACAGTGAAGACAGAGATAAAGAGACATCGAGAATAAGATAAATGGAGGACCTCTCCGAGCAGCTCCACATGCAGGTCTTTGAGCACCACTGTGCCGTCCATTAGCTCCTCCTTCTCCAACAGCAGCATAAACAGACGTCCCTCCATGTCCCCGAGGAGGTATCGCGAGCCATTGGGGTCCACCCGGTTGTGACAGACAATGGTGCTTTGCTGCAAATGAGAGTGGAACACAAACAAATCATTAAAATAACACTCACAGTGGAGGTAAAGCCTGCAAGAGGTCCTTGAATTACACCAGTACAAAAAAGTCTTTATCCTCACCCAAAGTATTATCTATATACATACACAGTATATATACACAGTTTATATATGTGCATGTCCAAGTACAGCCACAGAGACCTGTCGTCACAATGTTTGTTTTGTTCCCTCTCATTATGAAAACATACTCTGAGGAGTTTCTCCAACATACAGCTTAAATCTGACAAAAAAGTACATATTACACAAGTCTGCCTGCCGTCCCGTTAGGACCCTGTGAACACTACAACAGGAGTAATACAAAGGTTCATGCATGAAGAGAAAAAGGATTCGATGCTGTCCAAAAACATGTTTTGCTACAAGTTTGTGAAACTACCATTAAAGTGGATTACAAATGTGACATACAGGGGTATTAATATTGAAGAATTTTGTACAATACTTACAATTAAAGCCTGGATACTGGATTTTTGAGGCCAGTACCTATTTTGATATTTGAGCTTTAAAAAATCTGATGATACATAGCATACATAGCATTATGACCAAAATGTGTACTGAGCAGGTCATTTTATAGTGGAAAAATGTCAGTACTCTCTGGAGGACAAATTAAGCAATAGCAACACCATTTCTAAATTACCTGAAACATATCTTTGGTATTTCTGTACTGCAATATTTTGTGACTTATCAGCTGACATATACGCCGATACCGATATATCTGCGATGAGCTAATATTGGTTGATAACCAACTTGGCTGGGATTTAGGAGCTCTGCTTGTAATTATAACTGAGACTTTTGTGGTCTGGTCAATGCATCTTGGCATATTATACAATAGTATGTAAGATATGTTTCCCCAAATAGAGCCACTTAAACAGAGTGAAGCTATGGGAAGTCAGAAAACTCTACTGATGCAAACATAACACATGTCTTCTTTTACTTTCCACTTGAACAAAACTCCCTTTGGATATTGTCAGCGTCACTCTCAGTTTTCAGTCCTGGTTTGACATGGGCAACACCAAAGCATGTTTGAAAAGAATATTGAACTGGAGTTGCTGGAGAGTGTCTCCTGTCTCCACTAAAACTACAGGATAAGCTGAATAGACTAGTAGTCATGATTGAACTAGGTATTAAAATCACATAGCGTGACTGAGCTTTCCTTCAACAGAGGGTATTGTTATTGCTGTTGAAGGTAAGTCAATTTCTCACTTGATTGAACCTTTACAAAACTTATTTTCACAATCCGCCTATTACTTACATCTTCTGTCAAACCAGGGATCCACTTTTATTTTCACAAACCTCTAGCATCAGTTTTGACTGAATGGCAGGTAATTAGCTTGTTAGATTCTACAAGCGAAACCAGTCTGCTGGCCAACATATACCAGTCTACAAAAAAGTATTATATGAGCTCAGACACATTCAGTAGACCTCCGTGCTGGCAAAACCTTTGATGTCTCACATTAGTTTTTCACTTCTGTGCTCAAGAGTGACAATTTATTAATTAGCTGCCAAAAATGTTGTTATACATCAAAGGACCTGCTTCTGTGTTTTCTTGACACCGCTGAAAGGAGGGTGTTTTTCAGCTGAATACTAATGTTGCATTCGGTGTGAAAAAAAGTCCAAAATAAAAGGTTCATTTAGAATGGGGTTTCGTTAGTCACATAGCAACAACAGACGCTCCACTACCTCTTGCCTCAAACATCTGCTAAGCGATGTTGGGCAATGCTACTGTGGAAGCAGAGTTGTAACAGAGACAGCTTGCAAGACAACTGTGAGTTGGGTAAGCGTGTAAACTGTTTGGAGCTTTTAAAGACAGAACCAATCAGCAGGACACAGATAGTTTGAGCTGCAGCCCATGATGAGACAACAAAAGGCTTGGAAGCATTTGAAACTATACTTGTTGTGTTGCATTTCTATTTGTGATGATAGGGTACTGGGATGGACAAGTTTATGGTGCAGCAAAATAACACTCAACAAAAGATAATGGAACATGTATGGATGCTTAGTTGAAGGATGCTTACTTTCCTACTAACTTGCATATTGATAATCAATATTTCCATGTTCCATTTCCGATGTGGTACTGATATGGTAACTTTTTTGTTTAATTTAAATACCAGATAAGTGGAGATTACATGTACGGCAATAAAAAGCACGGTTTTATGAGATCCTGTTACTTAAAAATATACGAAACTAGAATTGTGTTCAAAGTCCAAACACCAGGTCCTGTTGCAGCCCTCTACGTCCAAGAAAAAGAAGATTTTGTTAATTGAAAACTTTCCCTGTTTTGGATAGAGAAATACGGACGATACAATTAAAAAAGGACAAAAAGTGCTGAACACTTGTTACCTGTAAGCTACTAGTGAAAACTAGTTTTTCTAAATATCAAACAGTGAAATGCATAGAAAGTTTGATATTGCATTCCAAAATGGCCAAGTTGATCAGAAATGCCTACATTGAATGAACTTTGAAAAAGCACAAATCAATGCCCCCTGAGTGATAACTTAGTTGCCAGCAAAAACATTATTTTTTTTTTTTTTTATCATGAAGACAAAACAAAGCTATGTAACTCTACATTCAGAGCTACTACATCCGAAAACACTTTCCAAAATATATGAGACCATGGCAACAAAACAGCAGCGAGACAGCGAGAGAACATTCTCTAATTATATAAGCAGGATACTGTTGAGGAGCTCCTTTGGGCCTTGAGCTTTGTTAAATATGAGCAGAGCAGTAGAGACTGCAACTTAATCTTGATAAGATAACTGTAAAAGCAATGGTGTACGGGGAGCTAAAGTCATCATCACAGCAGTTATAAACCTGCCTTTAAAGGCAACTTCAACATCAATCACAAGATTCATAGCAAATAAACTCTAATGCGTACACCTCAGGGTCTCCTAGCAAAATATTAATATGTTCACATAATACAGATTCTGATGACAGTTTTACTAAACACCATTTTTATGTTACTTCATTATATCAAAGAGCTATGCATCTGGGACTTAATTTCCCACAAAACCTCCATTTAGCTTAACTGAACTTTGCTTTATGATAACAGTGTGATCCTAATGACTATTATAATGCCTCTCTGAAATCTGGCCACATAGATAAGGATAGAAACCTATGGCGTACATTACATCAACTCTGCAAGTGACTTTACATTACTTTGTAACTTTATTTTGTGTGTCCTTGGTACAGAAATGTTTATATGTGTTGGGATCTAATTGTATGTAAAATGTTTAGATAAAGAAAATGTTCATTGCTGATACAAACCCTTCTATCATCATTCCAGTAGGATACTTTGTTTTAAATGAAGCTCTTGTACGTGTCTCTATGCAGCCGTCCCTGAGAGCTGGTAGTTTTACATGAGATTGGGTTACAGGTCTGTCATTTGCTTTACCTCCCACTTACGCAAGGATTGCACACATTATAATATTATTACACTGTGAAAATAAAATTATTCTTGGTGTGTTATTAGACACTATGTAAATCAATTCTACACTGTAATATACTGCAATTGAAATATTAAACTATCTTTCCTTTGGACTGCTGAATGATGAAAATATCTAAAGCTGAAGGCTTAAGAAAGAAAAACTAAATATTCTACATTTTAATGAGACAGATGACAAAAACAGATTACTATAAATAACCATTATTTAATGTTTTACCTTGATGGTAGGTGGTGCAATGGCCAGGTATTTGTCTCCATTGTGGTAGGTGATTGACTCTTGTCCTATGATTATAGCTCCACCAAATGGCTCCGGCACTAAAATACAAGCACATAGGCAAGAGTCGGTGCTATATTTGTACAATTTCAGACACAGACAATGTGCACGTTCTAAACAGGTATACATTTAAGTAGAGCTGCAACTAATAATATTTTCATTATCAATTACCTCTGTTTTTAATTCATCAATTAAATCATTAAATTGCCTCCACTCCAGCCTCTCTGTGCTTTGACCCATTATGTTTGTTGAATAGTTTAAAAATACAGAGGGTTCTGAGAGGAGAATACATTCTGGAAGATGTACAGCCTGGGCTTACGTCCTCACACTGGTGTCACTACCAGTTATGATCTTATTACAAAAATCTGAAACAGGTAAAATTCAGATAGAAAACAATACTAATAAAATCAGGTAAAAATCAGATGATAAAAATAGAACTTGCAGCGCTTTATTTTCTGTTGATTTACTAATTGATAAAGTGACATAGCATTTCATGTATACAGTATAAGCTCTGATTACCTGGGATGACCATCGATGCCTCAGCCTCTACATTCTCCTGTTTCCAGGGGCCCTTGTTAAACTCCTTCTCCCTCAGAGAAACCTCATAGGTCTTCACATGGCGTCCCTGGGGGTCCTACGATGCACAGCAGGACACCATGTTACATTTTCAAAAACATGAAATGAGGACAATATGACATTAAGTCGGAAATATAATCAAAATTAAAAGGTTCCCTGGGTAGTACTTCTAGTAGCGCTATGGAGCTGTTTTTGGGTCCCTGTTTTGTTTATCACGTGCATGCTCATGAGGACGCACATGCACACACACGCAGTTGTCGCACACAGTCTTACCAATGGTGTTACACTAATCCAATGATCAACAGGTGGCGGTAACACGCCAAGATATGCTGAAATGCCCAGCAAAGGAAGGAAAGAAGAATACTGCAAGCTAGTATGCATGAATGTAAACAATACTTTAAAAATTGGGTTCGCAAATGTTTTATGAGGAATGAAACGCACTTGATACGTTTGTTAGACCTCAAGGATACACACAATGCACACAATGCAAGTCTTTTTACCAACATAGTCTTTCCTATTCCCTTAAACACACACTCCTACATCCAAGTAGCTCTCCTCCTACAGTACCTGGTAGATGAAACAGACGGTTGGGGCCTGGCAGCCATACAGGAAGTGAACATCGATGACCTGCAGCTCCTCCAGTCTGATGTTGAAGGCCTTGAGCTCACGGTTGTCCCGGTCCAATGGGATCACCTTGAACAACCCGTCATACAGCCGCAGGCCAATCATACGGCATTCTGGGTCTACAATTCCAATGATACCCGTCTCTGATGGACGCCCAATACGATCCTGCAAAAGACCAATTGGTTTGGAAAGGTTTAAGGACTGCAGTACACTTCAGACAAAAATCACATTTAGTGATTTAGTCTCAGACTGCTGTTGAATACAGTATAGCTAGTAAACCTTTATCAGCTTTTATACTTTAAAATGAGACCTACAAATGTACAACTTTGCTGATATAAACCCTAAAGACAACTCTGAAATGTTAGATAAAAGATTCTTGCCAATTTACAGCATATTACATTAACATTTGTCATAAGTGCACAATGGGACTGTGCAGGGCATTTGGCTGAATTTAGACAGTCTAACTGAAGTTTCATGAATGAGGGTCCAGTATAGATATCAAGAGTGAACTGGTGCATTTAACCAAGGTTAATGAGAGAAAGTCAAAATACATCATGTTCTTCATATGAACAAACCATAAATAAATATTACAATACAGTGAATTTCAAGACAGAGAGGTGCTGTCTCACCCACCTGGACATTGCCGTGGGCACGGGTGATGATGTCAATGCTCTCCCCATTCTGTTTGTATTCTAGGATGCAGGCGTTGTACTTGGATGTGAGAATGAACAGCAGGTCTTTGCTCTCACCCTGAACAAATGGAAAAAAAAAAAGACACCAAAATCAAGATCAAACATGCAGAGGCCTGCTTTCACTTTAATGAAACTCACTCACTACAACAGGCTGTAGCAGTGGTACTGATCAGACATCTGATTTACCTCCACCAGCCTGATCAATAGGGACAGACTTGACCAGTCTATGACTCCACTATACAGTCAAAAGCAACTATTCTACCAGGATTATTGTCTTTTTTTTCCCCAGACAAGATTTATAATAACCACAAATATTTGGGATGTGTCTGTTTTTTTTTTTCCTCTTTAAACTTACAATTAAGGTAACCACAAACTATGCAGCACATACAACATAGATTTTTGTGACATCACTTTTTTTTGAGAGAACACTTAAAAAACATTGAATTTTACAAACATGTAAAATTTCCACCTGAAAACTAAATGTAAGGATGACTAAGGAACAAAGTAGACCAGAAATATATTTTACACGTTTTTTGTCTTGTTTCTTGGGAAGAAACTGATGTGCATTCTGTCTCAAACAAGGTTTATTATAGAGTTAGCCACGGTGCAACCGAAAATACATGTAGATCTTCAGTGAGGCCGACTAGTTGACCAGTTGTTCCAACAGCCCACCAACTAGTTCATTTTAAGAAACTTGCTACTACACTGCTACCAACCGCACACACCCACAACACTTACCTTTGGCCGAAAGAGTTCCATGACGGCAATCTTTCCATACATGCCCACTTCCTTGACGGGCCTCAGCCCCTCGGCTGTCACCACATAGATCTCCAACCGTGTGTTTTTAGCAATGAGTAGATTGAGGTCTTCTGCAGAGGTGAAGTGACCTGTAGACACACCGACATTTATAATATGTGAAGTACACTGATGTTTAGGTGAGAGTAGTGGAGGAAAAAATGACTGAGAAAGGTGGACAAACATCAGCAATGGGGATGGAGAGCAATACCGACAACATCCAACAACCAAATCTTTTTATTGATAGTGTGGTGATATTTGGGGCATGATTATTGGTACTTCTAAAATATATTTAGACTAGGGCAGCAACTAACAGTTATTTTCACTATGGATTATTGCATTAGTTATGACTTCAGTTTACTCAGTCAGTCTATGAACAGTCAAAAATAATACATTTCTATCACAAATAACCTGAGCCCTACCTGTGATGTATTAAAATAATGTTTTTTGGTTTAAAAAAAAGTGTTCTATTTACCATAATATTATAATAATATGAAACAGAGAAAAGCTAGAAAATGTTCACATTTCAGAAACTAACCAGCAAATGTTTTTTTGTTTTTGTTGTTAAATAAACAAATCAATCATAGCCAAGTAGGCTCATTTCACTCAGATACAACAATCAGATTAGAAACTTGTATCACAGTTATTACTGAAACAGTTAGTTGATTAGTTGAATCAGTTGGTCAACAGAACAATTGTATTGATTAATTAATTCATCATTTAAGTCATTTATTAAGTAAAACCCCAAAACATTTGCTTGTTATGTATTTTTAGACTTTTAGTCAAACAAAAAGCTCATTTAAGAATTAGCACTTATTATGTTATTGACTTTACAGTTAATCAGTAAATTAAAGAAAATATTTAAACGTCCAATCATGAAAATAAGTCAACAGTTGCAGATTGCATAACTGTATACTGTCCATCTCTAAATATTTCAGATTAAAATCTACATCAACCCATGGACTCGTTATGATTGTGCTCCTACTATTAAAGGGAATATTGTTAACAAGGAAAAGGACGGTAGACACTGAAGTTAAGACATTATTATTATAAGTCATTTCATATGTACATGTATGTCAAATCCTGAGCATACATAGAAGTAAAATGTGTTAATGGGGCGCGACAGCATCACATAATTCATGGGCTATGAGATTATTCAAAAATACCACCTAAATCTTGGTTTCTGGATAAGTATCTTTACGTATCCATGTACGTTAGATCAAACGAAGGCACCAGCTTTCTGATCATGTTATAAGGGGGGGATTGCCAAATATGCTGTGCCTGCATGTTTCATGCAGTTTGCAATAGCTGTGGGGTGATATGATGATGTTTTTCAACAAGAGGAAACGCATTTTGATCTGGGGTAACCCAACTAGGCACGACAACAGCTAACGTCAGATCCAAAAGAAGAACCGACGAAAGGTTCACCGGATCGTACGTGCATTAGAGCAGACATGACATAAACAGATAAAAGACGTGTGTGCCATGGCTTGCATAGAGATAAATATGCCTGGTGTAGCAAGTAAACATTTGACTTAGCAAAACAAAAGCTAGCGGCTACTACAGGCCCGTCTGGAGCACTTTACTTGCAGCGCGGGAGCTCAGCTAGCACGCAGGTGGCAAACGCACAACTGCAAAAAACAACAAACAACAGATATTTACCTGTGATGCAGGCGTTGACTGCCGTAGGTTTCTGAGCTGTTACCACGTAGTTGTACGACATTTTTAACAACAACAAAAGACAAACACCAGAGTAGTGTTTTAATCTCACAAAAGTGTCAAAATCATTGATAATAAAACTCCCGGAAGTAGTTAGCTGAGCCGTTTATGCATGGAGCATAGCAAGGTAACGACAACTGGAGCGCCCCCTGTGTCTTGGAGGCCTGTTGGGCTCGATGGTTAAAACCGAAGTTGTTCTTCTTCTTCTTCTTCTTCTTCTTCTTCTTCTTCTTCTTCTTCTTCTTCTTCTTCTATTTTGATTGGCAGTTGGCAACCAGCTTACAGGTGCATTACCGCCACCTACCGAACTGGAGTGTGAAACAGTAGATTGGCAGACAAATAAAAGACAAAAAATAGAAGAAAATATAACAAAATAAACTTAAATTCTCTTCATTAACCCTATTTCCTTCGTTTATTTAATTAGGTGATTGCATATTGTGAGAATTAATAATTTAAAAGAAGGTTGCTTGCCTATTATATTAATAGAAGGTTGAAACTTTTGTACACACACACATACACAAACAGCATGAGGCTTAACAATTCAAAGTGTTGTCCTGCAGACTTGCTGACTGCAGGGAAAAGTTGATTAGCTGTTGCAAACAGGCTTACCTTTATACAAAGAAACAGGGATATCAGAAAGAACATCATGTACTGAGGACAGTATGTATTATAATGGCCATGAGAGGAAAAGTATCAGTTTTGGGGAACGAAGCAAAGACTTTAGCAACTTACAAACAGAGGAAGTGTAGGATTCCTCCACTAGGGCGCTGTCTCCACACGAAGGGTGGAATCGTGTGCCAAGAGGCTGGGACCAGCCTGTGCACCACCGAAGGGAGAGCTAAGTCTAAACCACAGCTCCTCCCCACCTCTGTAGAAACCTATCAGATAGTTGTACATTTTCATTTAAAACTCTGTGTAATGTTAAGAATAGCATTCTTTTTTAGGATGATGGCTACAGATTAACAGCTTGCTGACTGTGGTTTTCTGAATAGAAAAGATCCTTGTACAAGATGCTTTTGATCCTATAATGCTTTAATAAATGCCAAATTAAGGAATAGCTTCTCTCCAGACTTTTCTTTTGCAAATAAACAAACGCGCTGACAATATTCCTCGTGCCGCATCTCCAAGTATGCTCCCTTCAGTGAAACTTAGCTTAGCTTAGCTTCCACGCAGTGGTGGAAAGTCACTGAATAATCTACATTTGCTTAAGTACAGTTTTGAGGTACGTGTACTTTACGCGAGTATTGCTATTCTCTGCCACTTTATGCTTCTACTCCACTATTATTCAGAGGGACAAATTGTACTTTTCACTCCACTATATAAAGTTGTTAAAATTACCCCCACCTTTACCAGCTGCAACATTAAAGTGATGCAATTATATAATATATATTATTCTGACAGAGATCATTCTGCATAATGAGTACTTTTACTTTTGGTACTTTAAGTATATTTTGATGCTAATAGTTCTGTACTTTTACTTAAGTCAAAATTTGAATGCAGGACTTTTACTTTACTTGTATGTTGAGTATTTCTTCTTCCTTACTTTAGTAAAAGGCCTGAGTAACTCTGCCACCACTAGGATAAGGTATGAGTAAAGCATCTTTTAATGTCTGTACAATGAACAGTAGAATTGACCACATATTAAACAACTTCATATTATTAGGCAAAGTATTCATTCAAATGTTCAAAAACAATTGCTTTAGTCGCAGTCTTTCAAAGACAATGAGAGACAAATGTTCATATTTCATTAAAGATTATGAAAGGCCATTCTGCTTAAAAGCTATTAACATAACTTCATGAATTGGATACAGCTTGGCTATAAAGAATCTGAAAGGATCTTTCCAAATGTGTTTTTATCTAAACACCACGAAAGCCTTGGGTGAGACATTCATCAGGTCTTGAAAGCCTAAGTGAAATGTCCAAAATAAATATACAAGTATTCATCGAGACAGTGTGCTGAAGTTTGTTTCACTTGTATTCAAGTTACTGAAAAGTACAAGACATCGCCTTTTTGCAAGTGGGAGGCGGGCCTCTCCAGGGGGGCTCCAAACAGTTTCAGGGCAGGCTCAGTCAGTGAATAGACGTGAAAAATATTAAATTAGTTATTACACTAGTTATCACAAGTGTGATTTGGTCAAAGAGATAGTTCAGAGATACAGCGATTTTACTGTTTTCCCCATTTTCCCAGAGTCAGAAACTAATAAATGCCTTAGGACAGACCTTTTTTATGTATTTGGTGTAGTCTGAAGTTGTGTCAAACTGTATTATTAGGCTATCTTGGCTCAGTTGTCTGGGATCAAATAACGTAATCATGATCGCATATGCATTTCTTTTCTATTTCTTACTTTGATCCAACATTAAAAGCCAAAATTGTAGGAAGACTTTCCTGCTGTAGTGACAAGCAAATTACTTTCACTGTTGAAAATGTTTAAATGTTAAATTAAAAAACCTTTTAAAAAAAAGGCAGAATCTTTCATAGGGTCCTGATGCAGTAAGACCATGGCATTGTAATATAAGTTTAACAACAGTAAAAGCAGAGATACTGTATATTGCTATTTTGTTTGTTGTTATTATGTTTTATTACTGGGAGTCTGATGTTCTTTTATTGTTTGTTTTATCATTTATTTATTTTTATGGTTGCCTGATAAGCCTTTTGTATATTGTTTTAGAGTTATGCTGGTCTGTTGGTGCAACTTCCGATATTCCAGATTCTACTTGAACCCACCACCGCGTGTAGCATCGTTGCCATGGAAACGGGACTCCAACGAAACTGCAACCGAGGCTCAAAACGGTAGCTAACGTTAGTCTATCAGTTGTCTACAAAATGGAGACACCTGCAAACACTGCAGGAACAAACGTGACTATACAAATAACTGTCATTCGTGGAAATAACCTGGTAAGATCGTTCAACGTCAGTTCGTGTAACAAACTTGATGAACTTTACACATGCTAACTAGCTAACTGACTTAGCTTAAATGACCATGTAACCAACGGCTAAAGCAACAGAAGTGTGCTTACAGGGGTGTTTATGAATGTGCATTTTACCTTTTAGTTAGCTAAATATGGATCTATTATAGATATTATTTATTCATGAAGTGAATAAGACTTACAATGGGATAACTGACATTCATTGGTGAATAAATGTATGTCAGGCTTTGATTTGTCATGTTTGTATTATGTTTTTTATGTTTGTGTATATGTGAGATAAGTAGGCTGCTTGTATTTTTGGTTTGTTTTTGATTAATGTGTCTCTATAATCCCAGGAGGGGAGGGTCATGTAAATGATAGAACACAAAAATACAATTGTTAATTCATACAATTATTCCTTATTTTATTTCACAAAGACTTGCTCAGAGTTGTATGAGCTAAGAAAGTTAAGAAACTAATTTGCAAATGTTTCACTCAGTTGTTGTTTTACTTCCCTCTGTTTGTGCAAGTGGTAGTATGAATATTAATTGTATTATTACATTCACCAGCGGGGGGGAAAGTACTCAGAAATTATTTTAGGAAAGTTGAAAAACACTCCATTAAATGTAAAAGTGAAACATTCAAGATTTTACTATGTAACAAGTTATGTAAAGCACCACTCTCAAAAATGCAAGTAGTATAATATTAGGGTAAATTGTCATCTAACGTTCATTACCATCACCTCTGATCCTTAATCTGTGTCTTTACCAAATGAGAAAACTCAAAGTGAACTGATGTCCAGTTTACCTTTTCTTATATATTTTCAAACCTATTTTTTCTAATTGAGCTGCAGACAGTATTTGCATCCAGTTATGAGGTTTCACTTCACACTGCCAATTTCACTTTTCAGAGACATCAAACCAGACAACTGATCAAAGAGCCATCCCATGTTACATATTCTGTTTCTTGTCTTTTCAGCAAGGAAAAAAGTCCGACAGCTTCCAGAGTTTTCTGCAGGTTGAAGTGGATGGACTAGATCTGGGAGAGTCAGACAAGAAGCAGGTCCACCCTGTGGAGCAGCGTGTTGACTACAACTTTACCTGCAGCTTCCACTGCCCCAATGACGCTGAGGCTCTCAGTAACATCGCCCATAAACCGATCATACGTAAGTTTGAAAATGTTGTTCTGTCTCCTGACGTAACTGACAGTTGAGCTAACCAGCGTCTGACACTGAGGTTTCTAAACTTTTAGTTTCACTCTGTCTCGTCTTTCAACTTTTGTAAATTTTTGTTGCTGCTTTGACTCCCCGCAAATTGGCTGCCAGTGTCTCTTTGATAGCCACACTTAGCTTAGCTGGTCATGTTCACATGATACACCAACAGGAAATGGCACACATCCTAAAATGATGGAAGAATACTTCCATCACGGACGGCAGGGATGCATAGCAGATAGGAAGATTTAGGCTTTAACACTTGAATTTATAAGGCTGATATATTTGTATTTTAATGTAAAAAAAGTTTCATATTCCTGGCCTGCAACCTGTTCCAGCCAGTGTGTAAGTTAAAATATGGACTACTTATATTATTTTCACTAAGCTTAGTTTCACCACCAAACTAGTACATGGAGTTTAGTTATTTAAAATTTATACCAACAATTGCGGCTTCCCCCAGCCACATGTTGACGTGGCAAGTTACTGAACCCCAAATTGCTCCTGAGGGCTGTGCCTTCGGTGTGTGTGAGCGTGTATGAGTGAATGAGTTAGTTTATTTGGACTGATAAGCAGTTGGCACCTGCCATCAGTGTATGAACGGGGTGAATGTAATATGTAGTGTGGAGCGCTTTGAGTGGTTGGAAGACCAGAAAGGCATTATACAAGTACCATTACCATTTAGATGTAACACAGCTCACTTATATACAACTGACAAAACAAGCCAGCTAAAAGAAAATCCCAAAATGTGGCCTTATTGTAAGTTATAGTTACACTGGCTAACTATTTTCATTTATTGTTGCTGTTACATTTCAGAAGAACTGGCTTAACTGCAAGAAATAGCCTTCAAACAATAAAATCACCAGATTTCACTTTATCTGCATTTTTGCTGTCAGTTGATGGCAATATTGATGATTGCATAATTGGTAGGTTTGTCAACCATCCAAGACTTATTCTGTGCAGATATCCTGCCTGTACACAGCGCGTCCAGTCCCCATGAATCACTGCCAAAGCTGGAGTATTGTGACAAGTCTACTGCAGCTTAAACTGAAACAATTATCACTAATCATTGTAATAACAGTGGTGGTAATATGCTCACTGGTGAACTAAAACAGAGGAAGTCTGTACAGCCCTGAGTTTTCACAGCACTTTAATGTGAATGGTTTTGTTGTGGTCAGTGACGGTGATCGAGTTCCTGCCTGAGGAGAAGAAAGTTGAGGCGAAGACAGCGGTGCTGGGCCAAGCTGTGGTTGACCTGCTGCCGCTGCTACAAGGTATACCTGTTAGAAATTATATGTTTTTATCTTGTAATAAAACAAAACTGGTGTATCTCCCCAAATTTTGCTTTATGTGGAACATAAACTGACACAAACAGCAGAAACTGACTTCAAAGAGCTTTCCTTATAGGGCAGGACTTTCACTGTTGGAATGATTTTCTCTTGTCTTCAGGTCAGTGCAGCTTTTCGTCCACAGTCCTGCTGAATCCAGTGATCAGCTCCCCAGCCAAAGAGTCCTCCCAGGACAAGGTCGGTTGGTTAATGACTATACAATAATATCACTCAGTTATTGTTAGGGGCAGGGTCAGAGCAACTTTAAATAACAGAGCGGTCACATCCTCTTTATTTTTGTAGTTTACGCAAGTGCATAAGTGCAATTTACAGTGTATAGGAGAAAGGTACACATGACATGTCTTACTTTACGTGTTGACAAAAGATCATTGTACGTGCTGGAATTACTCACTAATGAGGCGTGCTGGTACTAGATTTCTGACGGCTTTCATACCGCTCGTAGGAAGTAAAATGGATTCCACTTGTCAAATGAATTTTAGTTATCTGTTCTGAATTTAAATATAATAAACATTGTTCCTAGTTTTCCTACCAATTTGTTTGCTGAGTTCTGCCTTTGAATTTTGTCTATTTCATTTTAGTTATGTATTCTGGCTGAAAGGCTTTTTAACTATACCTGCATTCAAAACTGGATTACTTTGTGTCAATCATTTTCCGGTCATTTGATTAATTGCACATTTGTTAAGGAATTTGAACCACTAAGTACAATAAAAGTACAGTGTCAGACCCTGCAGTATTGGGCTTGTCATGTACAGGGCAGGGGCCTGATTTACAACCCCAGTTTATTCAGAGAGCTAGTGGATTAGACCTTAAAGGGATAATTTGGGTTTTTTGAAGTGGGGTTGTATGAGGTTCTTATCAATAGTCAGTGTATTACCTACAGTAGATGGGGGTCGGTGAGCAGCCAGTTTGGAGAAGCAGACAGCTGCTCCGCCACAGATGCTCAGCTCTGTATTGTTGTGAATGGGGATAAACAGTAATACGCATTTTAACCGCCAAAAAAAGGTTGACCTAAAAAAGTCTATGTGTACGCTATAAAAGTAAAATGAGATTGAATGGGCTGAAAGAAAGAGAGACAGAGGGGAAACTTCTGTGGAAACTAGAGGCCGAGCTGGAGGCCGAGCTGGAGGCCGAGCTGGAGGCCGAGCTGGAGGCCGAGAGAGAGCCCACGCTACCCAGTGGTGCAGCTGTATAAACTGTGAGCCCACGGACCCGGAGAGCTACTGCTGCCATGAGTGGGACTTGGTTACAACACAACTGGAGGATCTTTCTGAAACCAAGGATGCCAGCGCCTCACACACAGTCTGCATCACCAACCATCCAGAGTTACCTGCCTTATTGACTGCCGGTGTCTTGCGGACCTTCTTCAATTTTCCAAAGATGAATTGGAAAAAGAGACCAGAAGGCCCTAATGACAGTTTGTCTTCAAAGTAAGTTTTTAGTTCTCACTACATTTTATTGCATAATGACTGATTACTAGACATCTAAAGTTTCAGGCTACGTTTTCCTTATCAACGCAGATTACTTGTGTTAGTCTCATCCAGCAACAGCACTTCCTTACCAGCAGCACAGCTGACTTGTGAGCGGCGTAATACTGTGCGCTGCAAACCAGCGCGTATGCGTAGGAATACAGAAGTCCCGCGGATGAGAAAATGTAGTGCCAAAGGAAAGGGCTGTCTGACAGCACGGTAAAGCAGTGAGAATTGTACTTCTATAGCGTACACTTAAGACTGATATTGATTTTTGTAGGTCGTATTTCTTTTGGCGGTTGAAATACTTATTACTGTTGATCCCCATTCACAATGATACAGAGCTGAGCGTCTGTGGCAGAGCAGCTGTCTGCTTCTCCAGACCTCCATCTACTGTAGATAATACATTGATTATCGATTAGTACCTCATACAACCCCACTTCAAAAAACCTGAACTATCTCTTTAAATAGATGGTAGTTTTTTTCTTCCAGATTCCTCTATCAGTGAATGTTTTACAATCACAGAGCAGCCGGAATGTGGAGACAACAGTTAGGACCAGACAGAAGTGGGTGGCCAGCCAGGTTAATGTAAAGTGGAAGACGAAGGTAATCCCATCTGAACTCACTAGGGCTGGAACGGTTATAGTTTGGGTGAATATCAAACCTCCAACATGTCACCAAGTGACACCTTTTACTGTCATATGGAAAAGCTCTCGTGACATTACTAATCACACTGCAGTGTAGGTATCTCAACCATATGGAAATTTGGCATATAAGCAGTGCACCTTCTGAAAGAAATACTTAAAAACTACCAGTGTTTTTCCCTGCTGTCACTCAGTTTCAATATTCTATGGTGAATTGAGTGTGGTGAGAGAAAATCAATACCATCACAGCCTTAGAACTCACTTTACACTTCACTGTCTGTGCTAAATCTCTATTACACAAAGACATTGTTTCATTTGGTTGTTTTGTGGGGTTTTGAAAACTGGTTGCAAAATTTTTATACTTATTGGCCGCTAGGTTGAGGGTGATAAAGCAGCACAAGTGACCAATAAGAGCCAGAGCAGTGCTTCACACAGGCATTCACAATGTCTCATTACTGTAGCATGTTGACTTTGAGGTATCATTCTGTCACTGTAGGTGTGGCATTCCTGATGCAGGTGGTACTGATTAACTGATGCCAATTCAGAGTATGGCAGTGAATCTTAAATTTATACCTCAGATTTTTAGTGATAAAACCAAAGACTGATACATTTCGCTCTATCATTAGAAATACTAATCTATCGATAAAATTTCAAGCACAAATACTAGTCCCACAGTACGTGTGCAAGACCAGAGGTCATTCCAAACTCAGCAACAAAAGCAAAGCATACTGTAGTGAATGAAAGAAGACTAGCTGAACATAGTGATATCTGACATGTGTCTGTAGTGAAAGAGTCATGATCAATTATAGTCAATGAAAATAAAAACAGCAACAGAGAAATTTTATTGTATTTACAGAGAAAATAAACTTCTCCAGTGTGTGCTCCAGTACAGTTGCAACATAGAGGAGGATTTGAGTCCAAAGCAAGAAGAGTACTGCATGACAAGAATATGTGGATGAACATGATTGATTGCAAAAAAATGTAATTAGTGAGTTGTCTAATCTTATTAATTAACAATAATATATGATATATATATATATCATATAACATTTATTTTGTACCGTTTTATATATATATATATATATATCTGTATATATAACATCTGACACATTTTACAGCCCTTAACTTAATAATGGCATTTGCAGACAATATAATTAAACAGTTTATAAATAAAACGTCAATGTGCCTCATGATCTGACCCCCTTTAGCAGTCGACCCTGGATGTGTGTGTCAGTGTGTCGGATCCAGTGCTGTCTGAGGCTGAACTCTCAGCCTCCAACCTGCTGAAGGTAACCGTGGAGACAGCCTACTCCATCCCTGAGGCATGGATGCTGCAGTCTGGCCCTGCTTCCTGCACATACACTGCTGCCCTGGAGGTCCCGCTTACTGCAGAGGTGATTGTTACAAAATGCTTTTCATTTCAGCTTCTTTATGCTATTTCACTCAACAGAACCAATGCCAATCATATAACATTTATTTTGTACCGTTTTAAGCAAGTGTAGCCCTCTGTAGGGGAATTTTAACCCTTCATGATCTGAGATTGTCATGCTGCGCAATGGTACTAGCAGTGTTAATTCAAAATGAAACAGAAAACTCATGCTGCCGAATTCAGAACAACTTCAAATCTGAATCTTTCGAGGGTGAAGGATTTTAACACTTTGGCTGTACTATTTCCCTGACTCCCAGAAAGAACAGGTTCTGGTGTTCTGTGAAGGGCAGCTGAAGGCGGGGGGGCAAAGGGAGGAAACGGGCAGACAGAGGAAGAGGCCCCATCAGGCCCTACTGGTCCCGGGGAACCACTTCCTGCCTGATGCCTTTTTCCAGGCAGAGCCCATTGAACAGGAGGACGGCGAGCTGACTGGCTTAGAGGTAACTGCAAATGTGGCCTGCTCCTGCTGCCAATTGTGTTAGCTGGAATGCCTTGGTTAGGGTTAGGGTTAGAAAATAGATTTTGCAGTATGGCACATTACTGTCAATATATGGAATTGTGTGAAAGTGAGGGAAGTCATATAAATGTTTTTCATTTGATAGACATGACCAGACAAAGCAAATTGCCCTTAGTAGCATATCTAATGCTGTAGAAGATTGGAACATGTCAAAAAATGTACTCAGCATGGAAGCAGGCTCAGTTACACAGTCAGTTACAGGGCTGATGGTCTAAATGTTCCTACAGGACCGGGAGTTTCGCAATGAGGCAGAGACCATGAAGAATAGGGTGAGCTGGGACACAGAGATGTGCTGCTTCCTGGATGCAGGAGGAACTACCAGGTCACCTACACACACAACTCACTCTTCCTCCTCCTATCTGACCATCATGCTACCTGACTTTTAAGAGATTATTGTATATAGGGAGAGTCAGTCATCATTTTCTTGGGGCTGTCTGGACTTTTATGAATTTCTACAAAATAACCACATTTCAGGATTATAGCAGAGTGTACTTGAAAACTTGGTTCCCTTGTTCAATGCAGTTCAGGCCAAATGGAAAGGAAATTGGGAAGTCATGGAAAAGTCATTTGATCTTTTTACTGATTTTACCTCAGGGCCATGCAATGAACCTGGGATTCTGTGATATGTGCAACTCTAAAGTTAACAAGTTTAATGCTTAGAATAAAATTTTAATCCCTATGAAGAAAACTGGTCACTACAGCAACAAATAATGGCTTGGGAAATATTAATTATAGCAAAACAATTAAATTAAACATATAGAAGAACACACAAATCAGAACCCATGTAAATGAACTGCTGCATTGGATGTGGAAATACAGAAAGAAAGATACAAAAAAAGATATGAAAATATGTGTATCAATGTTGACTGTAATTTCAGGCTGCGGCAGAGGATCACTGAGAACAGACTGTGGCCAGTGGAGATTATGAGGTCGGCTTCGCCGTCAAAGGCAGCAGAAACCAAGATGGTGAGAAGGCTTTGTTATCAAATGATAGGTTCTGAAAATTTTCAAGTCTCCTCTCTGTCTGTATTGACCCTGAAGTGTTAACTCTGAACAATCAACATCTACAATCATTTCAGGCACTATTGCATTTAGTACCCCTCCACTTTTCATATGTTTAAGTCCCCTAAAATGTCAGACCTTGACTTTACTGACTTGTATCTGTGCAAAGTTTGTCACTAGAAAGGTGTTTTCACATTCCTCTTCTGAACGGGGAGATGTTTTTATACTTCCCTAAAATCTGAGATTCAAACATACTCCGGGCAAGCTAGATTTGGTACATCACAAATTCATTCATCGCAATGCCACCGGCAAAGAAACCTGAAACCTCAAGCTAACAAACAACATAAACAAATAAAAGATGCTAACTATACTAACCATTCTGATAACCCTGCTAGTCACTGATTTTGGTGCACAATAGACTCCTCATCTGGGTCTGACTGAGGCTCAGACATGTATGGTGGAATCTCTCCGATGTGTCCTCTAACTCTGGCTGTCTTGATGCACACTGCTCTCTCACCCACATCCATGCTCTCACCGGCACCAGTCAACCTAACACGCAGCGGTGGGCGGGCCTTCATAGAGCCAGAATTTCTCAATGACGGAGAAAGAGTAGATGTGCTTCTAGCCTCTTTTCAGATTTTTTTTTTTTTTTATCATGGCAGAGTATTTTTACATACTTTAAAACGTGTCTGGAGAGGAACTTTAAGTTTAACCAAAGCTAATGTGGTGCTTTAGTAGAGTCTCCAGTGGATAGTTTGAATGAAACATTTTGATAACACGTACCATGTTTTGTGGTTTGAAAACCTGAAGCAAAGATCAATGACAGATCAGCAAGTTCATCCAGTCACAGTGTGTATGTGTGTGTGTGTGTGTGTGTGTGTGTGTAGGTAGATGAGGAGAACCCAGAGATCCCCTTCCACGGTGTGGCGTTTGTGGACATGGGGCTGCTGCTGTATCCAGGAGTCAGCCGCATCCGAGGTGCATACAGTATTCAGCCGTTCTCCGCGGACGAGTTGCTGAACAAGGTCACACAAATTCACGTGTATAACATGTTGCTTTCATTTTTGTTCATTTATTTATAGTTCTTGATTGGGGTGTGTATTTAGAATGACCTATACACAAATGTAATTCCATCTGATTTTTAAAGGAACACTTTTTGGAAATACGCTTGTTGACTTTCTTAACCAGAATCTGATGAAATGATCAATATCAGCTTCATCTCTGTGTGTCCAGTGCAGAGATCCGCCATAGGATGTATACTGCACAGCCCTGCTGTGTCATGTGTGATACATAAATAAAGACTTCACTTAAAATAGTCTACTAAATAACCCTAATACTGGTCCCACGGTGTGTGTACTGTTAAGCTTCTATTAAAGTGAGTTTGTACTTGTACTTAAAGGGCAAGCGGAGTGTCAGTGTGTTAAAGGAGCAGGCCAAGGCTGCAACCAACCTTGTCAAAGCTTGTGCTGGCTCAGCTGCAGGTTCTTACAAGGCTAAGGCAGGGAAAACCTTGGATGGAAGCCACAAGGGAGCCAAGGATTCAAAGGAGCCAGCCAAAAAGGTCAGCAAGGTCCTGATGGTCAGAAGAGATTAATTTTACTGAGTTTTAATGAGTTTAATTGACAGAATTTCCAGGGGCTGGGGCATATACTGTCATTAAGTCATTAAAAGTTTTTGAAAGCTTTCCAACCACAGCCAAACGCAGTGGGTGATTATTTTTACCTCTCACACAAATTATTTCACCAGGATTTCAGCAGTAAAAAATAGTTTTAAATGTTTTTGTTTCACCAAGCTGTAACCTTGAAATTTTACATCCAGGCTCTGTTTGTGAAGGTTGAACCCCAATATAAACTGTTTTCATTATGTCAGCATTCTGGCAATCAAAGCAGGATGGCTGCAGCCGACGGCGCCACCGACAGCCTGACCGAAACTGAGCCGCACGTCAATACGGAGGGAAATGTAAGCTTCCACTAAACAGCAACACAACTCTGTACAGTATTAGTGCAGTCACAAACACAGTAGGCATCATTTACTGGAAACTGTGGTTGTAGATACAGTTTTAACTGATGCAGCAAGAGTAGCAGGGATATAATTTTTAAACTGTACTGTACACCCTTAATACTGCAATATACTATAAGCCTATATCCAGTTTACATGCTTGCTGTTATGCAGTATTTATTTTGGAAAGCTTTCAGCATATTAACACATCATTCCTGTTAATGACAGATGTATGTGGAGGCCAGAACTTATATTATCATTGAGATAGCCTTGGAGAAACCACTGGTACCCAAAACATCTCCAGAGGAGCTGGCCAGGAGGTAATGTGTTATATAAATCCTTTAAGTGTCCTGTGGTCACTGAGTTTGACCTGGTTCTATTGGTTACACTGTCTTGCTAGATTGTGACCCTGAGCTATCAGAACTTGTGAGCTATCAGAAAGTGTTCACTTCTGAAGTCAACTGGTTATTAAAATGAACTCTTACCAATTTAAAGGCACCAGCTATAATAATAACAGATTTACACCCACTTGCACTCTGCTGTATTACGTCTGGTCGTTGTCCCTTCTGTCTGGCTGACTGTGTAACATGAATGAGTGAGAATGTGCTGAGATGTGTCTCTATTTCCTGCAGGGTGAAGGTGTTGATCCCACCCAGACCTCCACTTCCAGCGGGTCCTAGCAGAGCAGAAAGAGTAAAACACAGACACAGTTATATATACATACACAGACACACAGATACACACACACACACACACACTAAATGAACCACACACCAGTGGAGAGTTGCTTACTTGCTGAATTCTCTCCATGGATGTGTGCTCCTGCAGGCAGTGCTGGACTTCCACAGGCAGGTAGGCAATGTGGTGACCCATGTTTCAGACCAGTATGAGGAATTGTTTGGAGCAAGGTGCAAGCCGTCAGAAGACTGCAGCCGGGAGCAAATGAAGATTCAGCTAATGGGAACGCTCAATGTCTCTGCAAGATACTTCACCTTCAAGGAACAAATGAAGGTCAGAACAACTGCACACACCTGGATGGATAAAACTTGCGGGAACCCTGAAACTAGTTTTTTGGAGTGGATCTGTAGCAGGTTTTTTTTCCTGTGGGTGGTGGCTCTTCTGTCACTGTTTGACGTTTGTTTGTTTTGAAGTGTGTGTGTGTGTGTGTGTGTTTCTGGTGTGTAGCATGCAGTGGTGAGGATTGTACGTGACAAGATGCAGCGGACAGAGCCATTGATTGACCCTCAGGAGCTAAAGGCGTTTGTCAGCAAGCTCTATGTCTACCTGGTGGACGAGATGCACATAGCTCTCAACAAGGTAATCCACACACACACACATATATAAATATATATATTTATGTCCTGTATGTTTATGTTCATTTTTATCCTCTCCTCCTCACCAGATTTATTCAGATGATGTTGATGATGACTCTCCGGATGAGATCCAGTTGAGTTCTTCTCAGCTCAGACATTTTGCCAAAGAGGCTCAGCTTACTGGGGATTATCAGCATGCTGTTCAGTACTACCAAGAGGTACAATAACATGCTCTCCTTTCCTAATACTTCTGCTCTTAAAATAAATGAGGACAATAACTTGCTGTAAAACTTTACTTTTTTTTCATCATAACTATACTAAAAAACATAGGGTTGACTGCAGGCCTATGACTGTGATTTATTGATTTGTTTTCACAAATACATCTTAATGTACACACTGGCTTCTGTTTGTCTATAGTACTTGGAGCATATCAATGTTTTTTGCGTCAGGCGGTCACAAGTCATGTTGCAGCAGTGGTTAATGGTAAACTCCATGCAGATAATAACTCTGGCTGGTAAAATAACTTAAGTGGCCACTGAATTTTGTATTTGTTTTCCTCCAGCTGGTGGTGAGGCACCCCAGAGAGCCCTCCCACAAGTTTGAGTGGGGAAGCCTCTACATGCTGACCGGAGACTACATGAAGGCTAAAGAGTGTTTCCATGACGCGGTGTCCATCCAGCAGGCACACCAACCCAGGTTAGAAATGCTCCAGTTACATTAAAAACACGAAATATCTACAGAATATCAAACTTCAAACATCATTGGAGAGTGAAGAGAAACATTCCTGATTCCTGATTATGTCTAAAAGGAGAGCCATTAACTCAACACTGAAATTCAGAGTGTACATACTGTATATCATGATTATATGTCCATCACTGAGAATAAATTAGTTGTCAGGTGTCTATTGGCATTGTGTAATAGGACACCACAAACATAGTTCCAGTTTTACAGTGCTCTGCTCCTAACCAGTAACATAGCCCCAGCATTAATGGATAAACACTCACAAACTCTACTTCCTGTCATGGTGTTCTTCACCTCCATCTGATCACTTATTGTACATTTGAAACTGTATGACACTATAACTTGCATCACAACCAATAAGAAAGAAAATGGTAGAATTGGGGCAGCCCACCATAAGTTTACACTGGAAGGTGACTCAATGGTTATGTTTAAACATGCAGCAAAATTATCTGATGTAGGCAAAAAATGTGAACTGGGAAGTCAAGACCTGTGTGTCTCTATCCTTTTGTTTCTCCAGCCTGATGATGTGTGGGGTCTTGGCAGCGATGTTGGAGCATTACGAGGAGGCCCAGACCTTCCTCGAGCGAGCCACAAGCATAGACCCGCCCAGTGTGGTGGGCTGGACGCTGCTGGGTGAGATGAAAGTCTGTATTCCTACACACTGCTGTTTAACCTGTGAACCTGCTGCCAACACAGAACACATACAGACTGCTATTATCCACACTCTTTTGTCAAATATCAAATATCTGTGAGGCTACAGCTACATGAGACACTTTGAACAATATGGTCTATGGGTATTTTTTATTAGTTGAATTGTCTGATCCATTTTTTCTTTTATTCTTAATTTAAAGACAGAAAGGTGGGTAAATCTGTCTTTAAAAGCTTATAACTGTTTCAGAGGCTTTTTTAAGCTTGAAGAGGAAAATATGTGATAATGACAATATATAAAAATTGTAAATATCAAAGATATAAGAAATCAGGAAAACTTTTAACATCTAGCAACTTTGGTTGAATAACATTCATATCAGCCCTCATAAACTCGTACCCTAAATGACCCTGAGCAGTAAAGCAGGAGAGATGCATGCTGGGAATTGTATAGTCTCATTTCACGTTCTGGGTCTGCTGTCCAGGTTTGCTCCATGAAAGCCAGAACGAATCCATACTGGCTGAGAGGGCTTTTCTGGAGGCCAGAAGGCAGCTGAGGGAAAAAGAAGCAAAGGAGCAAACACAGAGGGAGGAGGAGAAGAAAGACGGTGAGAAAGACGAGGAGAAAAATGAGGAGAAAGACCAGCAGGAGGAAGAGGAGATGGCCATGCCTGCATGTCAGTCTCCCACAATTAAGCTAGGTGAGATGCAGTGGGAGTGAAAGCAGCCAGAGAGAAAGAGTGTACTGTCACTTCATCTGAATGTAATGATGTGTTAGTTTTCTCTTGTCACATGGGGGGCAACCAGGCTGCAGGCATAAATGCCATTCTTCGAGAGAAACGCAGAAATGCTAGAGGTGACTCTGGCGTTATATCTGTGCCAGTGGTGATTGAGAACAGTGGGGTTTGGTTTGTACCTGAAGTGTTAAAACACTTCTAGTTCTAATTTGTTGAAACTCTTCTTACATCGTCAACACTACATAGAGTAAATGATTAAACAAGCTGAGGCATTTACATCCAAAACATTTTTCATTATTGACATACAAAATCTCAAATAAGGTTCCTGGAGCAGCCAATGTTACCTGACAATGTTGCGGTAATTTTCTCCTAGACCCAGAGTGTGGAGACCAGGACTCAGAAGCGCAAGGAGAGCCTCCAGCTCCAGATCAGAGTGTCAGCTCCAGATCAGCTCCAGCTAAACTCTCCTCCACCATTTACACAGAAACGGTTCAGTTCCTGCTGCAGAACTTTGCCCTGCAGGTAGAAGCACACATAGTGGCCGGTCGTTTGCCAAGCTGATCAACCAACTGGACTCACATTTGTCAAATATGAATGAAAACAACCTACAATGTAGAGTGCTGCTGTAATGTCATTTTGTGACCCTATGTTGAGTGTGTTGTGGTGCAAAAGTGATTTATGACCATTACTGATGCTCCAACATCTGGAAAATGTCAGTTGGTTGTGGCAAGTCAAAACACATTTTGAAAAAAAGATAATGTGAATTTGGTTTGCTGTTCAGTAGCTGTTTCTCAAATATCAGAAGATTTTTGAATATAGCAACAGGGAGGATACATTTATATTTTATTTATATTGGCATACTAAAATTAACAATGGCTACCTTGAATGTCTAAATCTAAAAACTGAAATTGTCAGCAGTAAAGTTTCAACAAGAATTAATCGAAAAAATGTCCATGTTGTGATTGCTAACAGTTATCATCGGTCACTGTTTTCCTGCTGTCAGATGGCAGAGTATGCTCTGTCCCAGGAGCTGCTGTGTTCAGACGGTGGTCGTTGTGTCTCCTATCTTCTTCATCTGGCCCAGTTGCAGCTGCTCAGAGGTGACTACTGCAGTGCCGCCGCCAGCCTCAAGGAGGTGCTGTTTCACAACAACCAGGTACTCACTCTGACTACTGGCTGCAACACTGAGTAAGGAACTGGGTGAAAAATGTGACATGAATGGTTCACTGCTTCTGTACTGCTCTGTTTTTACCACACTCCACCATACAGAGTTTAGAATACTATTTATTCAAAAATGTTACAGATTTCAAGCTAAAATACGTAACAATCTGTGCTGGAGATTACTTTACCTTTACTGAGGCTGTAGGGCATTACTGCTCCTTGTTTCTACAATAACGTTATAACAAATAACTCAGTACATTCTTTATTGCCTTTAACTACTTTATCAATATGTATAGGAAGATTCCCCTGTGTTGCCTTGAAATTATGTTTGAAATATTCCAAGAGAAAGGCTGGTCCAGGAAGCATTTGTTCCCTTGAAAGTTTTCTAAGTAATTCAATTATATTATAGGGTAATATTATGGCCATCGCATAGAAATATTATACCGAAACTTGTGTTTAGCTTTTCATACAAATGCTGAGCCTTGCCAGAACAATCTTAAACCTCAGTCAGAAGAAGGGTTTAACATGGGTTTATCCAAGTGACTGTGTCCTTCTGAAAGGCTTATTGGTATCAGAAATGTACTCTTCACTGGTAGTGTTATGTTCATGAATGAAAGACTCTTTTTGAATCATTCTCTTGAATGTAGGGAACCAGTTTATTTCAATGAACAATCTTTTTAGTTTATAAATATTAATGTGATGTGACCACACAGCAGTGGCAACATGAGCACCAATAAGCCTGATTAAACTAGCATCTCCTCTGAACCCTGACCTAAGAAGTGCTGTCCACCCTGTGAGCAGGATGCGGACGTGTGGGCTCTGAATGGTCACTGTCACTACTTGTGGGGGGCGTTCAGTGACGCCCAGGAGAGCTATGAGCGGAGCCTGAACTTCCTGCAGCAGCCATCAGACTCTCACCTTGTCCTCCTCCGCCTAGGATCCATCTACCTCCAGCAGGGGAAGGTCAGATACTGAGACAAGCTTCACTGCTGTCTGATCAGCCAGACAGTTTACTCATGAGTTTACTGATGAGTCAAGGGAGGAGATTACCTGGTGCATTTCCAGGAAAGACCACAAATTTCACCAATCATTCTTAAAATCTAGCAGCCACAGGTGGGGCTCCCACACACCTTGGAAAAACTAGAAACCTACTATAATGAAGCATTCTAATCAAAGCAAGTTTTTCTAAAATAGCAAAATTGGCCAAAAAGTCATGAGGAACAATTGGTTTTTAATTTGCAGCACAATTATAATCAAGTTGCTATTGTATTGCTGTACTTGAATGTGTATAACTACTGTATGTGAGTGTATCATAAAAAGAGCATTATGCTGTAGAAACCAGGCAGAAATTATTGGTTATTCTCATTGAATTTAAGTTAAAGCACATCATTATAAATGTAAAACATCTTGTATGAAGTCACTAACTACAGTGTAACTAAATCAGTTATGTTTGTATTTTTAACTTTCAGTTTGGGCAAGCCAAAGTTGTCTACGTGCAGGCTTGTGAACAGTCTCCGTCCTGCCTGACCTGGCTGGGCCTGGGCACCGCCTGTTACCAGGTAAAACTCCACCTCCACCTCCAGAACATTGATGGAGACGATGGCAAATACAGTTTAATTCTGGTTTTAAAAGGCTCCAAAGTAGTCTTATTTACACGTTGTATCTTGTGACATTATGATGTTAGAGGCAGTTAGCGTTGGGATTATGTCTTTACCAAAACTGCTGGGCTCAGTGATTTCACTCAGCATCCAAAAAATCCTGTTCTCACAGTGGGGTTGCAAGTTTTAAGTACTGTCCTATTCTACTGTGAACAAAGCCCAGGTTACTCTTGGATGAACTGTATAGGTAGCCAACAAGTTTCATGTTAACAAGACAGCTGTGGAGTTGTTGCCATATTTTTTCATTTACTTTGGAAGGAAATGAGCCTTTGTTGTGTTTGTGTGTCTGTGTAGCTGGAGGAGCTGTGTGTAGCTGAGGAAGCTTTGACTGAGGCCAACCATTTGAACAACCAGAATGCAGAGGTGTGGGCTTACCTGTCTCTGATCTGCCTCAGGGTGAGTGATGACGCTCTGAAAACACACAAGCCGCTCTGCCTCCCTTTAAGTCTATATTTCCAGACAGGATATGATACAGTGGGCCGACACTTTCTCCTTATAAAGAATCCCAAAAAATGTCACCAAGAAATGTAGCCTTTCTTCACCCAAACACCCTTTGCTCCTTAGTATCCCACAATCCTTTGCTCACCAATCACAAAACCCTGTCATATTCTTTAGTGAGACTCAACCACTCTATTTTAAGGAGGAAAAGCAAGTTCAGTTTAACCCTCAGGTCCAATGAAGGCCTATGTCCCTTCAGGAATGCAGCCCCTGAATTTGGACACAGTTAAACACAGATTCCCTTTTTCACTGTCTGAAACTGGATTTGTAGAGGCAGGCTGCAGGTACCTGAACTAACCATGTAACCAACCTTTTGTTTTCAGTCTGGCAGACAAGAAGAAGCAGAGCAGTTTTATAAATATGCAACAAGGGTGAGTTAGTCTTTTATCAGTCATGGCGGTTTAAAGTAGGGCTGGGACCAGTTATGGATTTATTGTTAATTATCAATAATGCTGCAAAATGTATATTTAACAATGTTTTTAAGTGAACAAATACACCTACAACAATTTAATTTGTTTCTTTACTAAACATAAAACACAGAAAAAACAAAGCTTTTTGATTTCTCGAGTCAGTAAAATACAGGATTTTTTCCTGTAGCGTTTGATAATGTTTTAACTGAAGAGGGTGTTGTATACTGTAAAGATTGTCAAGCCCCTTGAGGCAAATTTGTGAGTGTGATATTGGGCTGTATAATTAAAAATGAACTTGACTTGACTTAAGAGAAAGTAGTTTCATATAGATTTCCTAGTTTCTTTTGTTTTGTTGTCACACAAACAAATCCAGGCCTCTGTATTTCATTCATTTTGCCACAATGTATTCATTTGACTATATATGTCCCTGTCGCCCAACGCCTATTTGAAAGTCATATCTCTATTTTCATTTCACATAAAGAAACTCCCATCTAATGAAAACCATTTCTCTTTTCTTGGCATACAGTTCAACCTCCAGAAGGAGTCACTAATCAAAGAGTTCAATGAGCTAAAGGATCAGCTCTGCATCAGTCATCTGGCGTCATGCTTTGGAACAAGCTTTGAAGCTGAGGTTTAAATCATATGACCAAGTACATTTCATACATACACACACGCGGCGTCTAAATTACCAACATTTTAAAACACGTTTTATTGTATTTTAAGCTTGTACATGTCAGCTGCACATGATGGGTCAGATTTTACAGACAGTGGAGATCAGTAACTGGCCAAACCATAATAAAGTTAAACAGTTCAATATCGACATTACAAACAAACTCAAAGCAACACAAATAGTCTCAAATGTATATAAAACAACTGCAATATAGTCTTTTTAAAAAATGTACAGCATTAACAAAAGAAAATAAAAAGGGCATGTGGTGACTGGTATCAACAGAATATTCAAAGAAATCATTATCTCACTTTTCATGTCATTTTTTTCATATGAACAGCAAAACAAGCCTGATGAGACGTTCTGACCGTGTTGTTCTAAAACGCCTTAACAGATTTTGGCACAATCCTTCCTGCATTGGAAGGAAATGTTATGTGTAATTATATTTTTTGGCTACAATTCCTGTCACATAGATTTGTAATGCATGTGTTGCAAAAAAAAGCATTTTAGGCCTGAATGTATTTCTTATTTTAAAATTTGGAAATGAGTGTTTTAAAATGGTATTGAGATTGGAAATACATTTCCTGTACCTTTAAAATACACTGTATTGAAGTGGCCATGTTTTCCCATTGTATGGATTTTCCAAAGAACACTTTATTGCAACATATTTGCTTTCCTTTTTTTTTTTTATTGTGCCATTTTTACACAGGTTCTGGCCTCTTCATGTGCTCTGTTGCAGTGAGATCACTGTCTGACCCGAGCAAAGACTTCTCGCAGCCACGGCGAATCCTCATAGAGGCGAGGGTCACCCAGATACTCTGAGGTCCTCTTGTACAAGTAGTAGTACAACACAGAAGCTGTGAACGGGAAAATATATGAGGAGGTTTTAACATACAAAAACACCAAAACATACAGAAAATAGACTTGTTCTCTCTATCTCTAATAAGTCAGTGTAATTGTTCTGTTGTTAAATCGAGAATTATAAATTAATGTTTTATCTGTTTAACCCAATTACTACAAATCACACAGTGCTGCTAACTCTTTACTTGTTTTTTAAAGAATTCATGTAACTGTGCATTAGCTTTCAATATTGTAATGAAAATGAACTTGCTTGAACTTGCTTTAACTTGCTTGAGTTAGTAAATCCATCACACTAACTGAGTGCACTTTTTTTTTAAACCAATCTCCAAACGTGACAAATGTCATTGGTATGAATAAATATATCAAATATACCTTTTTAGTTTGTATAATTCATTAGTTATTTCCAAGTGAGTGGCACCTATGTTTCCACAATGATTAAAGTTACCTGAGAGATAATATGTGATTGTACGTTGCTGTACGTTAGTATTGCAAAAACAGACAGAGACAGAGAAATGTGAAATCCCCACCAGGATTTACAACTACTGTAAGTGTGGGATCATAAAAGTACAACTCAGCCCAGCAGAGTTTACAGTGTCTTAAGGTAGGTTCATAAGGAAAGAGAGTCTTTGAACTGGTGATGCAACACTGAATCACACAATGAGTAATCGTCTGGGTGGGTCTTAAAGGGACCGTTCACCCCAAAATCAAAAATACATATTTTTCCTCTTACCTGTAGTGCTATTTATCCATCTAGACAATCAAAACAATCTAGATGGATAAAGAGCACTACAGGTAAGAGGAAAAACATGTATTTTTGATTTTAAACTGTCCCTTTAAGGAGCAGACAAAACAGAGAGATGGCTACAGTACGTTCTCATGCTTAATAAGGGATCACCTGCAGAGAACAACAACTAGACAATAAATCCTTTTATCCACTTAAGAGCTTATACGTGTATGAAAATCACACCCACATGGCGATGTGAGATCACTGCCTGGAGCCTGTTGGTAGAGAGGAGGGAGTAACACACTCATGAGAAACTCTGAGAACACTATAAGCTTTCTGTCAGTGACCTTCTTCAGAGCATAAAAACTGGAGCGATAATCACACTGAAATGTAATTTTGTTCTATTTGAATCATTGACAAAATTAGAGATGTGTGCAATGGCTCAGAGGTCTGAAACCAGGCTACATAAAGACAGCTCCATGGCATAGTGACAGCAACCTATGGGTAAGAGGTAAAGGGAAAACAAAAGGATGATGGTAAAGTTTACTTTGTCCTTCAAATAAGAATTATGTTTAATCTTTGTACTGGAAAGCAGCATTCACTCACTTGTAAATATTTCTGCGTGGAGGGAAAAATTCTCCATGTATTGTCTCCTATTTCTTATATTCAGAGAGAAAACACATTCTGTCGTTTCTCACTTATTCTCTTGTAACTCCTGTAAATTGAGCAGGCCTCAAATCTAAAATAGAATTTATATCAATAGTACCGCCTTGATTGCTTCTCTTGTTTCATTTAAGATTGTGAATACAATTAAAAATGTACAGTGATACATTGCAGCACCTTTTTTTTCTGAGAGACGAAATCTATAGAGACAGCAGTAATTTAATATGGAGGCTTGTGTGTTTGGATAAGATGAAAACGTTCAAAATAAACGCATTTGGTTGCCATTAAAATTAATGTATTAACATGTCATCTTACCTGCTCTTTGGAACACAAACAACACCTGAAGGCCGTCTGTCCAAATATATCTGTTGGTATTTAGCCAACGCAGATTCTGGAAAGATTATACAGAAAACATTAATGGTCATGTCACAGCTTTTAATAAAAAGTTATAAGACTATGTATTCCAATGTATTCATTAAAATTAGACTGATGGGAAAAACTGGACACGACTGGCTGTTTGAGGGTGTTCAGATACTGATTTTCTCAAACATTTCACAGCTTGCAAATTTGACCAGTCTCATTGTTATTCTATTTGTCACATTTTAACCTAGTTTTATGAAATCTTAAATCTAGGATTTTGCCCCCTCATGAAGTCTATTTTTCAACAATATAATTTTGGCATTTTTATAAATGGAGCATAAATACATTCAAAAAAACGTACATTCTATTTGGTAAACAAAGTAACATTAATAAGGACTTAGATTTGAATATATCTCTGAACATTTGTGCACACACAGCACGTACCATAAGCCAGGAATGCAGTATGATACTGAAGGTCAAATAGAGAGCAGAGAGCATTAGCAGAGCTCTAAATCGCTCCAGCAATATGGCGACCAGGCCGACCTGGAACACGAATGTGTTAAACAGCATCAACAGAATGATGATCAGGTTAAACAGGATGGAAATGTCCTGGATACTGTTGAAGAAAAGCATACAGGAAAAGAGAAGAAAATATGTGACCAGCAGAAACAAAGGGGACAGTGCTACTTCATTTCATTCCAGCATCCCCAATGATTCAGTATAGACAACTAAAGCGTACTATTTTTAGCTCTGAATTGTTTTCCCCTCGAGCCAAAGATAATGCTTGGCTGCTGAAACACTGAGGAACTCTTACTTACATGAAAAGTACCAGCTGGACGGCCGGTTCAGCCCTCAGCAGCTCGCTGAAGGAGTTGACGAACAGGTCGAAGGAGAGCAGGCTGAGCTGAATCAGTAACACCAGAGAGTAGTTGCTGGTTTGGAGCGTCTCCGACCCGAAGGCTGGGCGCCCGGGCGGACTGTGGTTCCACGATGGATCCAAGGCTGCGCTGCACTCTCACACACACTACATAGAAACATCAATCCACACACAACAGTCCTGACTGTTTTGGGGTCTTAGTGAGGCGTTCAAATGGCGCCACTCTGATTGCCCAAATGCAGGTGAAGTGTGATACAGCCTATACAACATTAGGGCTCCATTTTCTGTTGTTAAAACTAGTCCTGTTTACTTGGGAAAAACTGAAGTCCTTTCACAATGGGAAACAGAGTCCGGTTTTGGGATGAGCTGCCTGGAAATCACAGATGTCAACATGTCACAACTGTTGATTTTTACAGCTCCAGCATAAACAGATGTGGTCGCGCAGTACAGTCTATGGTTTGGTAAAAGCCTCCAGCACTGGCAAGCTGTTTTCTTGAACCTTCATCTCAAAACTGGTGAAACATCAGCACCAAAGTAAATCCAGCAGAGACTCTGTGGAAGGAGACAGGAGAGACACATTAGTATTCTGCTGGAACATGCTGAAAACCTGTATTTACTGTACAGTGCAACTCATTCTGTTGCAGATTTACTTGCACTTAAAGCAGAGACTTGATGTGAAAGTTCGGTATGTTCCTACCAAAACGTAACCAGACACATTAAACAAATTGTCAAATGGAGTGAATCCATGTAACTGCCTAATGTTGATAACTAAAAGGGTTGGTCCTCATTTACTATCAGTAAGCTTTCAACCTTATTAACACATAGGAGCGTTTTTTAAAAACTGTTGAAAGGAATCAAATATTTGGTCACCTGCCAAAGGATTAAGAGCAACTGGATGACCAAATAAACCTTTACCTGGTGAATCACACTTTTGACTGAAAGGGAGGGACCCCATGCTTCTAGCAGCAATTCGTGCAACACTTTTCTGGAGTTAAAACATGGACTGGCATGTTGATGACTGAACACATTTCACACAGTGTCAATACAAAAATAGTATATTAACTGCTAAGGAGAGGCTGTACCTGCCAAATGAATAGGACTGGCCTGCTTGATTAGGGTCAGTATTATCTATCCATGCAGATAGTTTGGGCTTTATTTGTTCACATTTTGAGATATCCATCTGAGAATTCTGCCTCTCTCTTGGTGTCATTAGTTTTTGTTGAACTACTTTCTACTAAAAGAAATAGTCCCTCTGAAAACCTTAGACAGTGTTTCCTGTGAATAATCCAGAGTGACTGAGAGACACTGATTGTGGAAAGAGAAGTGTTGTTTTTTCAGAGCACCAGAAATGAAATTCCTTTCAAACCCATTGTATTGGCATGGATCTTGGCCTCTCAGATGATATCAAAACCCGGACAAATACAACCAAAACTATCTGCACAGCGAGATGCCAATAGAGGCAAGTGAGGGAATATGTTTTTTTAATAATTTGGGTGAACCAAACCTTTAAACACAACAAAAATGTACCTTAAATCAATAGTACTTGGAGGATTTTTGCAAATATCCAGATATAGCTAGTCGAATTACAAACCTCCAGAACAAGCCCTAATACCAATTCCGATTAAATTAAATTACAACTACCTCTACACCAGGACATTTAGACATTAAATTACAGTTTACCGTTAAGTAGAAAAGCAGCTTCTCTCTCAAAAGAGCATCTTTCCTGATGATATCCCAGAAATACAGAAAAAGACAAACAGATCCTGAGGTATTCCTTCAGGTTACTTCCATCCATCACATTAACACAGACTCTTATTTCTTCACTTGTTTGTTGTAGATTGAGAAAACAGGTCCTCCTTTCACTACTGTTGCGCCACTGGGAGTATTAGTTAAGTAGGTACTGTAAATCTTTGCCTTGGCTCCTCTGGCCTCTTGTGAGTCAGGATCACTATCCAACCAGGTGGATCCTCTTATGACCCCTGTATTTATAGCTTGGCACGGCAGTGGCAGGTGTGAGGAAGATTAGGACTACTTCTAAACAGTGGAGCATCAACCAGAAGACTGCTTATTCTTGAAAGCTGTCCCTGCTGCGATTCTGGGTTAGCAGCCCTACTGGCTCCTGGGCAAAATCTAGATAACCAGTGTGTATATAAACAAAGAGAAAATAATAACAGACAAAAGTATTAAAGGTGAAACATCTTGGTGAAGGTTTTCCAGTGCTATGGCTACACATCAGAGACAAAGAGTCGTCAATTTCCACTCTCTCTTTTTACAAAATGTAATCTATATATGAGTTTGTGAGATATTTAGTTTTCCTTTGACAAGAATATAGTGGTGTAATTTAAAAAGCCTTTGTTGCTGTTAATGTGTTCCCAACTTGTAGTTCTTAGTACGGCACCATTTAATCTTCTTAGGAAACTCCCTAACAGCTTGTTGCTTTACACCGAAATTATACAGTATGTCCACCCTTTTACTATTTCAGAATATCAACTGCTGCCAAAACACAAAAATGTGTGTACCTGTAAATGAAGGTTGATGTCAGATGCTGAAGTAGCGTGTACCTGTCCAAATGATACATGTGATCACAAACAACACAGTGTACCGCACACATTGACAGCTTGTGTCTGTCCTATAGTAACAGGTTTTATCCCCCCACCTCTCTAATAGACAGGCACATGTCATGCCATACTATGATTTGTAGTCAGTTCGTTTACATACACCTTAATGACATCATACTGTAGCTTGAACGTAGTATTAGAAAAAAATGTTGTAAGCTCCCGATTTGAAAGATGCAGTGGTATAGATTGCATCCTATGATGCTCAGTAGATTAAAAGGTAGTTTGGACAGTGGGACTTCCTCCTGGGACGTTTTTTGGACCTATATAGAGATCGATGGAGTGCCTGTTTAGATTTCAAGCATAGCCAAACATTTCCTGTGACAAGTTTTCTTTTTATTTTATTGTGGACTGAATTTCTCATTTCTGTAGCCTATGTGCTACTTATTTTCATTTATTTAACTTATCTTTTATTTCCTACACCATGTCTTGTAATAGTGTCTACTCCTGTAACCCTGAGATGATATGAAGGTTTTCTTGCTGCCAAAAATAAAGTTGTAAAATCCATTTTTGTGGGTACTTTGTTCTATAAAGTTTAGGGTTTTTTTCACACTGGACTGACATTTTTTACAAAGGGCAACAGGTTAAAGCTGTAGCTACATATGAGTAAATGATGATAGGTTATAAGGGGATGAGCTGTTTCCAGGGCTTTTTCAGTCACATTTCCATTCAAGATTACGGTAATGCTTCTAGGAAGGATATCTGGAGTCGAGCCAGATAAAAACCACTGTCATCTAGTGGTGAATGTGCATTACTACACACACACTCAAAACGATGCTGCACCATTTACCTGTGCAGGAAAGAAGCTGTAACCTTTTTTCTTTTGACTGTATGTTTGACTGTTTGTACTGACTTGTAAAGTACTTATACAAGTCTGTATTAAAAACTGGGTAAAGTGGGCAACTGCCCTGCAGCCATGGACCAGCAGGGGCCAGCAGTGTCAGTTGTTTTTTGGGAATTATATTAGATCTAATGTTGTTTGGGGATATGAAATGTGTAATTGCCATCTCAACTGAAAGAGCCCCTCTTACGTGTCTTACTACAGTACATGACAGTCCATAAGGTCACCAGGTTAATCGAGCCATATAATTTTAAGGCTTCTTTTATTTAGTGTGTGTTTAAAGTGTTTAATGAAATCTTTACATAATTAGTTTACAAAGAAAAGAGATGTTGCACATTATTCTCCATCGCACTTACTATTTATTGTTGAAGTTTGAGTTAGCTGAAAGAAGGAGCTTGTGCAGTAGCACAAGTTAACCAACACATATTTCAACAAAGCCTTTATTTTTAAAAACTTTTTACATTATAGAGAAACTGTCCCTGATAATTAGCCTGATGATCAGACAGAATTACCACTTTGTTTAATTTCATCAATTATTTAACTTCTTCTACTACTTTTATTTTGTATGACTTAATTTATTAGTGATTACGTACTTAATGTTTTGCATTTCTTCTGTTTAACTTCAACTGTAAAAAATCTGAGATGAGATTTGGACAGCAATTCAGAGGTCTGGAACCAGGAGGAATCTAACTTTTGATACTTACATAAACTTTCTAATAATGCCATACTTCATTAGATTGGTGAATGTTACACATGTAGATTTTTTAATGTAGGACTTACAGAGCAATAATTTGTTTAAGGTTTAAGTAGTCTACCTTTCCCACTATACAACTGAATGTATTGCAGCATGGTGCTTTTGCAGCTAAATATCTTATTAATAATAAGAATTAATTTAATATCAATGATATTCAGAATACTGTATGTCTTAAGGTCCACTTTCATGGTTTCAAGCTGGTGTCAAACTGATTTATGAAGGCCCAAAGGAAAGTGTTTGATTATCCAGTAGGAACTCTCTACCTGGACAAATGTATAATTTAATATAATAAAGTTGATTTGTATAGAATTTTGCAAAACCATGGTAACAAAGTGCTTTATACACAACAAATAATGTTAAAGAAATAGTGACCTTTCAGGGAGGGATAGGAATAATGAAGCAGAAGTGTCATACTGTAAACTACTACACTACTGCCTAAAATATGACAGGAAATGACACATTGGTTCTGCATTAATTTCTCAAAGTACAGTTCTGACCAGTCATCTGCAATATAGAGATTACAATGGACCATAACTGCTCTCCTTTATTGTCTGTATAACAGTCATTATAAGCCCATCGTTGAGTCTTGTGTTTTACTACAGCTTCCTCAGGGAAGAATTGAGTATTAACCATGATGAAAAAGCCTTTTCCATTATAGCAACCATAAAAGAGGGATGGTCCATATCTTAGTCTTTTGAAAATGTTAATTTGGTTTTCCACATTTTTACGAGCTAAAATTTAATATAAATTAGCTTACTTTCTGGGGTCTAAATGCTGCAGTATGCTGATGGTGGAGATAAAAATGATCTTTATCAGATTATCACAGCGGTGGAAGAAGTACTCAGATCTTTTACTTAAGTAAAAGTATCAATACTGTAAAAGTCCTACATTCATACAAAAGTATTAGTATCAAAATATACTTAAAGTACCAAAAGTGAAAGTACTCATGCAGAATAATAATATATTATGATATTGTATTATAATTATTGATGCATTAATGTGCACATCACTTTAATGTTGCAGCTGGTAAAGGTGGAGCTAATTTTAACTACTTCACACACTGCTAGCTTGTGAATTTCTTCCCTTATTTTGTCTTAACCTATAAGAATACATGATATAATTTATTAGCTGATTATATTTTGTATTAATCTGAATATGCAAAGTAACTAGTAATTAAAGCTATCAAATACATATTTAGCATCAAAATATACTTAAAATACCAAAACCACCAGACTACTGAGCAGCTTCATCCCTCAAACTGTGAGACTCCTAACTTCATCCTCAGCACTCCACCATGTAAAATAGTTTTCATTTCTATGACTTATTATTTATTCACTGATCTACTGTATATATATTTATTTTAGTAGCATAAAGGGAACTATAAACAAAATCTCACTATACAATCCTGTGTTGGAAAATGATTAATAAATCTATCTTGTAAAAGTAAAAGTACTCTATGCAGTATGGCCCCTGTCAGAATAATGTATATTATATCATTGCATTACAATTATTAATGCATTAATGTGTAAGCATCACTTTAATGTTGCAACTGGTAAAAATGGGACTATAACTACTTTATATACTGCTGGATGGCTTCATCTTTTCCGGGTTTCTCCCGTATTTCAAGGCAATCTCCGGGCGCCCTCCCGTTTTGTTGTTTCTCCCGGGAAACTCCTGTAATTTGCATGGCCCTCAAACTTTATTATGAAAACACGGATCTATGAAACACATCACACACACACACACACACACACACACACCATACAATTTCAACCCATCTGTCACCGCAACCTGGCAACCCACACCCCGATCCAAGCTGCCCTCTCTAACTAGTAACTAAAGCTGTCAAATAAATGTAGAGGAGTAAAAATTACAATATTCCCCTCTGACATGTAGTGGAGTAAAAGTATAAAGTAGCATAAAATGGAAACAATCAAGTAAAGTGCCTCAAAAGTGTACAGTATTTGAGTAAATGTACTTAGTTACATCCCACCCCTGGATTATCAATTATTATTATTAGAGTAAAGTGCCAGACTTAAAAATTCAAAATGTACACATAAATCCCTCAAAACATCCTTATTTTTATTTATTTGTTCCCTTTCTCCCTCTGCATCTGCTTGCATCGCATAAGCGTTGCCCCAGGACACAAAAAAAAAAACTACCCAAGAAACACGCAAGGTGGCCCGGGGAGGAGTCAGCAGCAGCTCCGGCCTCTCTCAGTCACTACGTGAGCTCAGCAGTTTGATTTTCAAGCCTCCAGCTTCAGTGTGCTGTCGGAGAGGCAAAGTGGGATGAAAACAGGCGACGTCTAATATTTGGTTTTTTTTTTTTTTTTTACACATTTCATCGCTTTATATCGATAGAAGATCAAAGAAACGGCAGGTGAGTGAAAGCAGGAAGTGCTGTTAGCTCATACTGCGTTGTCGCATTGGCCAGACAAGGCAGCATTGTCGTCCTTTGCGATACAGCCGAAACATTTCATAGCTTTCTATGAAAGCTCGGTTACCAGACAACTTTTTTACCGTGTTACTGTCCTCTCTAGAAGTAGGTCGTCTCGATAAAATAGGTCGTTTTCTCCACAGTTGTCTCAGCGGCAGCACGGAGGGTAGTCGAAGATTAGCGTTAGCTTAAACCAGCGAAGAGATGCGCTGTAACGTCGGTTTAAAATCATCGAAGAAACATACAAAACTGATTTTATTACTGGTTGGGTAGTCCTATAAATTAAAACATGAGGCGGTTACCCTGTGTAGATGGTTATTGTGAACTCATACCCTTTACAAAAACCAAAAGAGGACGTTACTTTCCAGTTGTTTTACAGTTGAGCTGTTGTTAAGGAGGACACCGTTGTGATTTGTAATGGGAATGTTTAGCTAGCATAACTTTTCCTTGTATTCAGTGCTAGCTAGGTAACATACTCTCTAATAATTACCTAATTGTATTCTGTTTTAGCATAATGTTTACATATTCGCTGCTGGTGTTTTTCCAGTCAGGTAAATGGAAAGAGAGGTCACAGGTGTGATTTAATGACTTCAAACGTGACTCACTTGAATAAGAATTTGGTTTATCATCCTAGATGAAAGGCTGTGTTCAGGTAGCACACATTGTACTCACATCCAGATCAGATGACTTGTTTTTCCAAATCACAAAAGTAGGGTTTTACAGCAGAGGTGGGCCGCCTCACCTGAAATAAAGACTACCTCCGCCAACATTATAAAAACATTCACCTGTAAGAAAAAAGAGCAGAAGAACTATTTCACACAGGAAATGTCATTTATTTAATGAGTGTGACTTTTATTTAGGCCTTTGTCTACTAACTAAATTGATCAGGAGGGGGATTTGAATCAGGATCTGGGTGGCTTTCCACCTCAACTAAAACATTTCCTTGGGGAAACCCTGTAAAGAATACATGAGAAAAAGCTGAATAGCTCAAACCTAAAGAAGATCCTTGTTGACTTGGATAAAGAAGTCGTGACAACGTGCAGGATTCTACTTTTCTTTTGTTCACTACGCTGGATTTCCAACACACATGTCCCCCAAGACTTCAGTGCAGACGTTACATTATATGGCAGATCAGATGATGCAGATGTAGTATGAAGTCCAATGAAATTAAATTTTGAGTTGTCTCTGTGTGACAGTTCAAGTCAGCTGCTTGCTGTTATTCATCAATTCCAAATATCAGTGTGGACTGTATACTTTTATTTATAGTCACATATTCAAATGTTCTAAACTAAGGCTGCAACTAACAAATATTTTCATTATTGATTACTCTGAGGATCGTTTTGTCTATAAAATGTAAGAAGACATTGAAAAATGTCCATGATCACACTGCACCAGCTAGCTATTTTTTTTTTTTCTTTTAAGTGATGAAGGTGAACAGTAGTTTTAGCCATGCACGTTAGCCAAATATTTTTGTTCCTTTTAAATAAAACCATTATTTCTGTACATACTTGTGTGCTCACGGCAGGAGGATATTTAATGTGAAAGTGCACATTGAAATGAGGCTGCAACATTTAAACAGTAGATTTGAAGCAGCAACACTGCTTTTTGTTTACAAAGTTTCTTCTTTGTTGAAATATTGATAAATCTGGGCATTGCACAATAGTTTATATCATAGTTCCTATATTCAGCAGCCTGGTTCACAGAGAGAACCAAATAAAGATACATAAAGAGAAATGCTACAAGAATCATTGCACTGCCTCTGGTGATGTTTTATTTTAAACTTTATCAAAGTACAACTTGTAGATGAAAATTAAAGTTTTGGTTAAATCTATCTTTGATAATATAATAGCCTAAAACTTGGCTTTGCTTGTGCTCAAAACTGCAGGAATTTAGCAATTTCTTTCCCCAACAGGCCTGAAAACACAATTTAAATAAATCTGTTTTCTTATGCAGATAATAAAAACTTTTCTGGACCTGTTTCAGGTATTTCAGCACTATAACCTCCCAGGGTAGACGAGACAGCCATAAGCTTACTAAATGCAATATGTGGTGAGTGTGTCAGACAGGGTGTACGTCTCTGCTTTATTTATCATCTTGTTTAATGTACTCTTGAGTAAAGATATCACATCCTGAAATAAACTAAAGCTTAATAATTGCATCCATGCAGAAGGGATATTTCTTCTGTAGAGTTTTTCCATTTTTAAAAGACAGCTAGTTAATTTCCTTTCTTGACTCAGCTGTTTCCTGTCCTGTCCAGCTTTGAACAGTAAAATGAGTTGTCAATTAAGTCTTGTTTGAATTTGATTAACAAGATCACGCTAAGAGGGCCCACCATAACAGATGGTCAACAGACAGAAGCCCAGACACACACTCATTCATTCATGCAGTGCTCACATCTAAACTGACAGTAGTGTATGTGTGTGTGTGCGGGGGGGGTGAGCTGACGGGAGAGTCAGGAAGGGAAGAAGAGTTTGATGAGAGGCAGTCGGAGGAGGGCGAGTCTGAGCTTGACTGGCAAGTGAGCCAAGAAAATTGTGGGGTAAAAACAGAAAAGGACATGAGATTTTGGGAACAAAGATTACATGAAAGCAACAAGTAGCAAGTGTTGTTCTATGATGGGATCCATAAATCTTGCAAACTTCAAACTCGAGAGTCGTGTTCGGCATTGTTGTGGTGAAAACACTTGAATTTGAATACGGTGTAAATTACTGTGGTTTAAATACAGAGATTGTTGGGATAAGCTTCTGCCTGTTTTCATTTCTGAAAACTGCAAGTGACATTTTTAACTATTCAATGTAAGCAAGTAATCGTATTTAACTTAATCTGTCATTCACTTGATTTATGAAACCTGCTGAAAATGTAAATTTTCTGCTTCTAGAAGCGTTGGACGTTGGTACCAGGCACTAGTTATAATTTCCAGCCTTTGGCTGACTCTCAGCTCCTACTCAGTGCTTAGTCATGGATCTCTCTGCATACACATGTAATAACTCAGCTCACTGATTCTGCCTACACTGCTGATCTGATGCTTACTCCCCCATGTTCTGCATTAGCCCTGTAGCATCTCATTTGTTAAAAGCACCTCACAATAAAAAGAAGGTTGGCTTTTATTTCAAGCTCTAATTCTATATCCTCTGTGCCAACTACTAGACTGCATTGTACTTATTTAGCTTATTTGTGTTAGAGTTGTTTTGTGTGGCCATGGAGTCATTGGAGTATCATTCAATTTAGAGCTGTGAAGATTAGTTGATCAACAAAAACTAATCTGCAACCATTTTTGTAATTGATTAACTGTTTCAGTTATTTTTTTAAGCAGAAATGTCACATACTCTCTGGTTTCAGTTTCTCTCACATGAGGGTTTGCTGCTTTTCTTTGTCAGATGTGACAGTATGAATATACTTTTGGTTTTGTATTGGTGGTGGCACCAATAAAGCAAATTGAAGACATCACCATGGGCTTTTCACATAAAAAAACAAAACATGCTTTAACATTTATTGTGTGTAATTAGTGGCACCCCCAATTAAATTTGATATCCTTGACTTTACAGCATGACCTTCAAGTAACTAGTAACTTTTTTAACATAACCTGTTATATCTTAAATCTGTGGTGTAACTGAATAGAAACTGAATGGAAAACCTTTTTTTCATTTTTAGAAAAATATTCTAATGCAGAAAGTAGAGCTAGCTATCAAACTTCAATACTTTTTTGATACGAACTGAAATGTTTCTCCAGCACTGAGTATCAAAAACCGATGATTGCTGAAAGCTGGCATGAAATGTTCGCTCTGATTTGTACTGTTCTTTACTTTATTCTTCTTTTTTTTAGTTGATTTAGCAAATTTTATAATGTATTTGTATGTAAGTGACATTTTTGTGCAGCTGTTTGTGGTTACACATTAATTTTGGCTTCTCGTGTTAAACCAAAAAAGGATTATGTAGAAAAACAATTTAATATTTCTCAAAGTAAGGTCTCATAAAAAAAGTATTGCTTTTGAACTGATTGACTCATATTGGCACCATACCTAATGCTAGCAGAAAGGAGTTTTTATTTGCTGTATAAACAAGGTACCAGTCACCAGAAGAGTGCTTATGATATTTATCGTTACCAACACTTTTTCTTTGTGAGAAAGCTCAAGGTTTTAGTTTTGATCACAGGTTTATGTTGAGTGTATTGACTGTTTTGAAGAAACTAAAAATGACTCCTACTGTTTGATATTGTCATATCTGACCTAAAATCGGCTGTCTTTTGCAGCATGGGGGCCTATGAGCAGAAAAAGGAAAAATGTGGAACCATCTGCCTGAAATACCTCCTGTTTTCTTTCAACTTTCTCTTTTGGGTAAGTTTCCATTCTGGCATTGTTGAGCCTGCATGAAAGATTTAATTACCAAAGTGCTTGTGTTGGTCTGAAGTCCTTCTCAAGCACCTGCATGCTTTAAGCAGAGTTTTCAAAAATGCAGGCGTGTCTTACAACATTAATGATCTGGAAATGTAACTTTTTTAATAAAATCTCTTTTGTCTGTTGGTTTGGTCATCATTTTTATTGGTTTAATAACATTTTACTCACCAAGATAATTGCTGAGATCTTGGAACACAGTGAGTCTAAAAAGAAGTCTGACAGTGCAAGAAACACAAGCAGTCAGATAATCATACAGGTATTAAAGGAGAATGGCAAAATTATTTACCAAACTCTCCGTTCAAGCATTAGGGCCGGACCCGAATATTCAACTATTCGGATATTTGTTTGTTGAGTAGGTATTCGATTTTCAATTTGGATATTTGCGCACACACACTTACACTTCTGTCTCTTAGGCTACTGTACACCGCCCCACCTCTTTCTGTTTCTCTCTTGCTGTATCATACAGGGACAGACACATACAGGCTGTTGACTTTCTTTGTCAGCAGTATGCTTTATAAAGTCGCCCAAAAAACACAACTCGCATTTTGGATTTTTTTCACCCGCAATTTTCCCGCAGTTTTCACAACAGCAGGTGAGCCGCGTGTGGAGGAGGCTTGTTGTTAATGATGTAGCTTATCGAAACGATGGAAACCAACGTGGTACCGAATGACATCTGCACCAACCAGGTGTGTCCACTGTTGCTTTACCTGGTCTGCGCTTGTAAAATATCCACCGTGTCCACGTATTACCAGAGAACGTCTGTCTGTCTCTCTCTCTCTGTTTCTCTGCTGAGCATGTGATTGTCAGTATACCTGTATGGGAGTCGGTCTCTTGGACGGATAAAAATAAAAAGTCATGCTCACCCGCTGCCAAAGCTTCGAATATTCACTGTTGATTACTACTGAAGCTTTTGAAGCTCAAAAGATGGTATTTGGGACAGCCCTAGTAAGCATGCATCACAGTTTACAGACCCGGTTCAACTTTGACCTTCTGTACTTGCTGTAGTTTTGCACTCACACAGATTTCCTCTGACATTTCGGTTGCAGTCGCTTCGAGTTTTACCTCCAAATAAAGTGGTTTAGTTAATCTAGTAGCTCACCTGGTGAAGAGTGCGCCCCATCTACCGAAAGGCTGAGTCCTTACCGCAGCGGCACGTCAGCAGCATGTCTATCTTCAGCTGCACTATAAATAAAGGCAAAACAGTTATTTTAAAAAAGATAATCTGGCAAAATAGTTTACAAAAAGTGTGTTTAATTCATTCATTCATTCAAGTCTGATTGTCTGACCATTCAGACTTCATAGACAATAGTGATTTTGTCGTGTTCCCAGATCTCAGCAGTTACTTTGAGTATTTTTATCACAACGGACAACTGAAATGAAAACTACACAAGTAAAACCCAAATGGTAATAAACCAGAATTTTCCTATAAACTGTATCTGCCATCGAGACGGGTGCAGGGAAGAAGTAGGCCCTTATTTAAAAACCAATCAAATTGGCTTTGACATGATTGGTTTGAAATTGTGAATTTCTCAGGCACTTTCCGTTTACTTTTCCATTCAGATGATTTCAAAATGACATTTACAACCGATCATATTTCATTTATTTTATTTAATTGCAGGTTAATTTAACTACTCATTCAAAATAGCCAAAAATTGATAGTCAGAGGTGTGAGATTGATGCATTTTGCTGAAATGTTTGTTTTTTAGAAATACATTTTTACCTAATTTCCATACCTGTGTGTGTCTGTGTTGATGTGAGCTGTCTGTATGACTTGACAGTGTTGGCCCTGGTTCTGATGCATGCCACGTCCACTGCTTAAATCCAATGAAAACAAATTCTGTAACTGATGTGTTAAAATAAGAGAAGCCAGGGGGATCAACACAGAGGTCTTGATCATTTATCAGAGCCCTAAACAGCACCAATTCTGATATTGATTAAACTAGAAGCAATTCAGAAAACACATTTACACCATTTCAAGTTTTAACAAACCAAAGCTATAAAATATAGTTATTTCAACAAAAGGACAGTAATACATATGTACACAGTATGCTCTCATATTGATGTGAATAATTTGCCGTTTATATGGCATAAATAGGAAGAATTAGCTGATTAAACTCTTTCTGCACCCTTCAACAAAGCCTTTCTATTCAGGCAGCAGATAAATGCCTGCTGCTATTCCAGTTCATGGAATCAAAGCCAAGTTGCATACTTTTACAGTGGACACAGAAGATGCATTCAAAGCCTAATTTCCCAAAACTTTTTAGTGTCAAGAACACTTGGTGTTCCAGGAGGAAGGCACTACAAATAACTGATTTCATAATTTGGATGTGCTGTTTAAAGTAAGAATCAAACATCTGTGCAGCAGCCTCACTGTCAGCAAAGGAATACTGTCTGTCTCATTCTCACTCGTTCTCAGTGTGGAGTCACACTTGCAGCTCTGCCCATATGTGATAATCACCTGCCAAAGGATCCGGACTCTCTCAGATTGGCAGACAAACAATACTGAGCCTTTTCAGGGCCAGATGCCAGAGTTACAATCATATGGATATTTCAGGACCAAATCAAATCTTTTGACTAAATTAGTTTGGAAAAAGTTTTTCCCAATTACTGTTGTGTAGCTACATGCATCACAGCTATTGCAAGTATTTCTGGACTGAACTTCAGACAAAAACACGAAGACACTGCAACACTATAAAGTATTTTGCTGAATGGCAGCTGTCCATTCACGTCGGGAGTAACATATGGTCACAATGTCCTGTTTTCTATTGATGTGCTGTCAGTTTGATAGAATTTTGAGGAGGACTCAAGACACTAAATTGAGTAAAAAAGTGAGTACTTATTAAATGCTCAGACATTACAGGTGTTTCAGCAGGATGAGATGGATTTTTGTCCGTCCTTTTGTTTGTTTTTGGCATGTGGTTCATGTAGGCTGCTATAGGGTTGTTTTTCTGATCAACTCCAGGTCCTTAGATAAGTAATATTACTAGACCTGTTGATGTATTTAAAGGTACAGTCAAGGCTTTGTTGACTTTGGGTATATCAACTTTTCATCATGATAAAGTAAAACTTGAAAATTCAGTTTGGTTTATTTTCATTCTTTTCATTTGAAGTTGGGTATCACATCTTCTTCTCGAGGTTATAGGTAGAAATTTTTTACGATTTTGGGTAAATGAAACATTTTTAGAAAACAATCTGATTCGAAATGCATGAAAAGTTTAAATTTCAGACATTTTATGCACCAACAGCTACATTCTAGATAAGTTTGACCTTTGGCCATTAGACCTTCAAATACATTTCTGCTGTGTTTGTGAACATAAATAAACCTTGTAATCTTTTAGGCCAAGGAGATAACTTAGATAAGGATTGTGGCACCAATGATAAATGCACTGATACTACATTAAAGATTAGAATAAAGGGCAGAAAAATTAAATACATATGGATACATTTGTGCATAAAGACACTGAAATAAATAGTGTCATCCAGCAAACAGATGACATATATTAACTGTATTTGCCCTAATTAATTTCAGGTGTCAGATATGTCAATGACAGTTACTCACCGTTTGTTTGTGTTTTGTTTTTTAAACATGATTTTAACATTTTAGAGCAAAATCCACTGTTGTTCCCTCAGTCACCAGTGATACTTGAAGGAATGCAAAGAGCATTTCTTTTTTCCATCATCTTCTCCCCCTAAGAAAAATAAATACACCTGTAGGACTCACGAATGTGCAAATGCACTGACATCAAATTTCATTCACTTCAGGGTCATTTAGACTTTTAAAAATTTTCCAGTTTATACCTCTTGCTGCCACTGGAGGTCGCCAAGGTTTGAATTTCCCTTGTGCAGCTTTCAATTACACTTGGAAAAGATTCACTAATTCCTGTGGTTCATTTGAGTTTTAACAGCAGATAAAGCCACAGCAAGCATCATGTTCACCACACAGCGTGATTGCTGCAAAGACTGAACCACATTCTGCTTCTTAATTCTGTGGTTCTCAGGGCTGGGATCTCTCTGTGGGTAGCAAGATGATTTTTGGAGAGTTGTGAGATGCTTTATGTAAAGAAAAACAAAAATAAACAGCAAGTTATCATAACTAAAAAATGTTGTTAAATATTGTCACCTTTTTGTGTTGTTTAAAATGATGAATAGTCACTCTCAAATCAATCTCTAAGTAATAAGTTGAAAGCATCTTGTTTTGACTGAAATGTTCACTTCTCACATGCAGCTGGTGACAGAGGATCATATGTTGCTATTGATTTAAGTGGTCCTGAGAAAAAACATTGAGACATTGAAACAGTGAGTTAGTGGGCATGTGTTACCAGGTTGTGTTCTGAACTGCTCCTATGAACTGTCACAGAAGTGAGAATTAAAACACAAAACATACTAAAATAATGAACATGTACAGTATTGCAATAGAAGGTGATGTAGCTAGTTGCTGGTCCTGTTGACTAATTAGTAAAACACTGTGGTTACTCTTTAAAACAGCAATAGTAAATAAACTGTTTAAATATTTTTCTCAACACTGTTGTTATGTGTGTGTGTCTGTGTTTTCCTGCCACACTGTCTCTGGGTGTGGTGCAGTCTGACTCAGTGTCTAGCTTCTGTAGCCATCGTCTTCCCTTATAAATTAAATCTAAATTAGGCAGGCTGTTAGACTGATGGCTTTGGCATGATGACAGATTTCTGTTGCAGTGCCGCACCATCTGCTGACTCGTCATTGTAATATTTTATTAATTTAATTTTCCTCATATCCTCTTTAACTGTTAGCTTAGATAATGCTGAAGATGTCGGACTATGACAGTTATATGCTGGACTGAAACATTGACTCTTATGCTGGTTTGTGATTACCGATAGTTTATCCTGTGGGCTTAAGGATTCATTTGATGCTTTGTAATTCCTCAGACTTAAAACCATACGATTGCTCTGTAAGGTTTAAGTCCTGTAGCTCAAAATCTTTTAAGAATGCCTATTACCCAACCAAAAATTGCGAATAAATAGAGTTTAGGTACTAATGGTTATTTTATTTATCGATTAATCTGCCAATAATTTTCTCAATTTAATTGTTTAGTCTATAAACGATAAAAAACAAATCAGTGAAAAAATAGTATTCACAATTTCTCAGTCGGCTCATTCACATTATCTTGCAGCATAAACTAATTCAAGATTAGATTATTTTGTGTGGCAGCGGTGGTTCGTTTTTATCAGTTCACATTCAACAATTGACAGGCATTAATTTCAGGCTCCTCCTGAAGCCAACTTGGGTGATAAATAATTCAAACCTTTTTGTCAATCTCAGTTTTTGTCTCCTCAATGTTGGACAGTCTGCTGTACTTTTGTGCCGAGATCGGACTCTTAACATGTGCTCTTCTCCCAGTTGGCAGGGGGCGTTGTGATGGCGGTGGGTGTTTGGACCTTGGTTGAGAAGAGCGACTACATCAGCCTCCTCTCCTCCAAGACCTATGCTGCCTCCGCCTACATACTGGTCCTGGCTGGAGCCATTGTCATGGTAACAGGCGTGCTGGGCTGCTGTGCCACCTTCAAGGAGCAGAGGAGGCTACTGCGAGTGGTAAGAGATCACGTCAGGGTAGGGGATTATAGAGGCTGCACACAGCACACTTATGTGCACAAAATGTTAAAGTGTGTGAAACATAAATCACTTGTACTGTGCAACCAAACTGTGGGATTGTAAGAAATTTCCATATAAGCACACACAAACCAGTTAGTGATTTTCCCCGCCCCTCCTCATTAGAGGACAACTTTATTTTCATGGACAATTGTAATTTTCTCTAATGGCTCTTGAAGACGTGGGGAAAAATACCAAAATAGGAGAGAAAAGAAGTGTCGGTTGGTTGTTCAGTGATTTGGAAAGTATCCATATTGCTGAAAATATTTGTCATAAGATAAAAAATAAACATAACAACCCCAGCCATACTCACTACTAATAATAGTGAGGATGGTTTTTGACTATGTTGAGTTAACTTTATTGCCATTACAACAAATATTGTCAATAACTTGCGTTGTTGAGCGGACAGGGAAATACCAAATACCAAGATAAGCTAGAAACAAAACATACCTTAAAGTGCCAAAGGTTTACAATTCAAGAGTCAAATAGCGTCAGGTACTTCTTTTCAGGGAATGTGCTCCTCTCAAAGTTTGTCCCTGCTGGCCACCGCCTGCCCAGCTACAAAACAGAGGAAAAGACTGGTTCTGTATCACACAGGCTTCGTACTGTATTTGAAGCAGTAACTTGTACACTGGCAAACCTTCTGTCCTGTCTCTCCAGCCAGATGGCTAACTAGCGCATTGTTGGAAGCAACAAAACAATTTTTAACATGTGGTGATACTAAGCAGATTTTAACACCCACTGTAGAAGTAAATGACATACCTGCATACAGACAGAGTGATTCTGTGCTAGAATAAGCCAAAAAGTAACTGTGGGACACACAACTTTCAGAAATAATAGTTTGTTAGAAGGACATTGTGGTGCCACACACACATGCTGAGAAATGGCCATGGTGTCAGCCTTGATTGCGTTCAGTTCAACAAAAACTTGATACAGTAGGAGCGTGTGTGCCCATATTTGATTTGGCACACTCTGTACACAGCACAGGGTTTTTGCCAACAGAGACACCTGCATGGCACTAGAACCAGCTCAAAATACAAACACACAGACACACTGTACTATTCACACACCGCTCAGGGCCTCATCCACACATTTCAACATGGTAAATTTATGCATGCACACCATTGTGGGCGCAGCTCAAATGTTTGTGTCATATAAGCTTTGCAAGAACATGCATCATCTTTGGCATTATCCACTTTTCACCGGGGACGAGTCCACAAGAATTCGGCACAACCAGATATTTTCAGCTTGAGATATGGCAGGTGCCATAATATAGCCAGTTCCCACCAGGTGTATTTAAATGTAGCATTCAGAAGTAGCAAGTAGAGGACAACAAATGATAGCATCTAGAACTAAGTTATGGCGCATGTAATCAATTACCTTTTTAACTTTTCAACTTAAAAAAACAAACAAGAAAAGCTTTATCTGTATCAGTTAAATTAAAATTATGCAACAACTGACTGTCTCATACGTCAATGCTCATTTCATTACTTATAACAACTGAAATGTCTTCAGAATCAGAAATACTTTATTCATCCCTGAAGGGAAACTCTTTGTTACAGTAGCTCGTCTTTACGTCAGTGCACACAGCAGTACTAACAAAAAATATAATACAATACACTATAAAAACAGGTCAGAAAATAAATTAAGTACCAGGTGGAAAAGGAAAGTTAAAAGTTGGAAAAAGTAAGACGACGAGATGGAGCTACGGCAATGGGCAGCATGTGGGCTGGCGCATGTTGGAAAAAGTAACTCTATTAACAAAAGTCATGCGTCCATGTAAGTTTGGGACACCTGTACTAATAGTTGTAGTTATATTTGTTAAAATGAAAACAGTAGTCATAAAATATCGAAATACTCAGTCAAGCGTAGGTGAAATTTATAATCTGGGGCGCCCTGGTAGCTCACATGGTAGAGCGTGCACCCCATGTACAAGGCTGAATCCCAGGTTCGAATCCAATCCGCAGCCCTTTGCTGCATGTCATCCCCTCTCTGTCTTTCCCACATTTCCTGTCTCTCTTCAGCTGTTCCTATCAAGGCAAAAAGCCCCCCTCACACACACACACACACAAAAAGTAGAATCTTTTTTCTTTTTTTTTAAGAGTAAAATGGCAAAAGCCAGCCAGTGTGGGGTTTTTTAATTTTTTTTTTTTTTTTTGAATCATAAGTCTATAGATCTTCACACAATAAATGAAGTCCCCACTATGTCCAGATTATTTGATTTATAACTCAGCAGTTGTGCGTAAATCGAGATGTGAGCGGCACCTCTTCTCCTGTGTGTTGTGTAGTTTTGAAACGCTCGGTGCATCCTGAAGAGTTGAGATTAGGGCGATGAATCACAGCGAAGAAATTAACTTGTCGGCAAGGAGAGATGCTATCGAGATTGTTAAAGAGGGCGAACATAAGGCCAGGATGGTGGGGGGGGCGGGGGTAGAGTAATTGTTTTCCTGTATGTGGAGAGTGCCTGGTACCTGCTGAGAGTACACAAGAGCAACAGTGATTGGCGACACTGTCCTGTAACCTACATGTTACAAGTTCTAACCACAAAAAAGCTGACACGACCATAACTTCACCAGAATACTGCAGCTGTAAGGCTTCAGTAATCTAGCTGCAGTTGCCTTTTGATCAAAGGGAAGGCCATATCAGACTGTATGTAAGGTTGTTGGTGATGTTTGTACTATACAAAGTATGAGGGAGGTCAGTAAGACAAAGAGAAAAGGAGGAAAACTCTCCCACAGGAAGAGGGGTGTGGTGTGTGTCTGCAAACCCACAGTTTCATTGTTTTGTTGGAGAAAAGCGACAGAACAGTGTAATGACTCAGGGAGAGGAGGGAGAAACTTTTTCCTTCCAAATGACAAATGGAAAGCAGTCCTAACAGAGGCTGGATCCACCTGTGGAGAAACTGACTTCATGCAGTTTGACCGGACTTATTACAACTCTGTGTGTGTCTCAGTCTCCTCTCTGTAGTTCTCTCTCTCTACATATCTCTGTCTGTCTCACTTTGTTTGTCTTTTCTGTCTTTATCTTCTTATTGTCTTTATATTTCTCTATGCCTGTCTCTCTCTTTCTGTGTGTGTCCCTCCCTCTCTGTCTCTATTATTTAAAAAATAATAATTAATCGGCAATAACATTAGATTAAATTTATTATAAGTCTTGTTTTTTATTTAGAGTATGGCTGCTCTATTAATTAATTTATCATTTAGTCTGTGAAATGTCAGTTGTGAAAAATGTCCATCGCATTGTCGGACCAACGGTCCAAAACCAAAAAGTAGTAAGTTTACAGTTATATAAAAAAGAGAAAAGCACCAATGTTTGGGGTTTTTAGTTTTCTGTCTATTGACTAATCGTTTCAGTTCTAATTTAAATATACATATATTGTCAAAAACAGGGTTTAAATAATATGGGCAAAGAGACACCGTACAGTACTTTACAATAGATCACTTGCATAGAATGATAATAGTATGTAGGATGTCACTGTGTCAAAATGGAAAAAGAAAAATGACAATTAGTAAAAATATATGAGAGCGATTTGATTTCCATTTTTATTGTCAATCAAGCTATTGATATGTGTGAAATGTCAAATATAAGGACAAATGCTCAACTGGAGTGCCTCTCAGCATCTCTGTTTTCTCTCCATTTCGCTTTGTATTTGTTTTTTCTTATCTAACTATATTTGTTGTTTCACTTTCTTTCTATTAGTTGTATTTATATGAGGCAACAGGCTGGCAGAGCTGTAAGCAGAAGCAAAGGTTAAAGAGATCGCTGCTTCGTAGTTCATTTCTGTCAGGTTTCTCAGCTCGCAGCCTGCGTGTTCATCAGCATTTATTCAGAGTTTCTCAGTTAGGGCAGAAGAGCTAGACGAAAAGTTCTGGGTACAATGTTGTGTGGAAAAAGGACATTAAAACACATCCCTGCTCATTTAAATTCATTTCTATATGGTGTTGAAAAACATAAATATAACTGTGTGAAGAAAATAGTGCATCTTTTTTTAAAGGTGGTCTAGGTTATATGGTCTACAGAGGAGGTATTCATGCTTAGTTTGAAATCTGTGCACATCTTCTGTGTTTTGTTTTGTTTTTTATTTAATTTTTTTTATGCATGGTGCATCTTGAAGAGTTGAGATCACAGCCATGAATCACAGAGAAGGAATGAACTTGTCAGGAGGGAGGGGGGGATCGCAAAAGATTGCCAAAGATGGAGAACATAATGGAGTTCTGTGTGTGTGTGTGTGCAGTGTTGACTTTATGTCGTGCATCAAAAGAAGCTAATTCATGGAATGACATTTTGTCGCTACATCTTGGAAGCATTAGCATTTTTAACTCGTTAGAACTCTTCCAACTCTTCGTCTTCATCCAACACCTTTTATTTATGAATTACAAATCATTATACCTAGGTGTATTTACAAGTAGTAGGCTGATATGAAAAGTAGTATACAATATGTTCCAGGAGAATGTACATTAAATCTGACAAGATATGAATGTAGCATTAATATGGTGTGTTTGTCTGTAGCTGTAGCTGTACCTGTTTAGAGGATTTGATGTAGAACTGAAACAAATAATTGATTAGTAGATGAATAGAACGTTAATCAGTAATATCTTTTTTCCAAGCAAAAATGCCAAACATTATTTATTCCAGCTTCTCCAATGTGAGGATTTCCTGCTTGTCAATATTTTAAATATTTTATTATCATTTAAATTGAAAATGTTTGGGTTTTGGCCAAAACAATTTGAAGATGTCACCTTTGATGTTAGGAAATTGTGACAGGCATTTTTCACTGATTAATTGATTATTCAAGAAAATAATCAGCAGAATATTTGATAATAAAATACAAATAAAACTTCTCGTCTGAAGTAAAGAGCAGATCTGTTAATGTCAGAAGAAATTAATACACTTTTATGAAACATAATATTTAGCTTCAAGGAAAACTAGTGGAGCCACATAAGACTGCAAATGCAGCATATTTAATGAGTGAGGCGATTATTTAAACTGTCATCTAGTAACTAAATTTATAGAGAGGTGATAAGTCATGATTCAGCTCAGCAGGTGGCTGATTGATCGATCACACTAGGGTTTCGCTTCGCTGTAATGAAGTGTAGCATGTTGCAGTGTCTGGGGGGGGAAAAATTCAGTTTTTATACCTCATGTGAAGAAAACACACGCTGCACTGCCAGTCAGACACCAGGCTGAAGTTTGATAGTCATCAGCTGCTGGACATAAGTTAATAGAGTCTGCATCAAGTTGAAGTTAAAAGTTCCAATTGAGTAGCTGTATAAGGTCAGAGAGTCCACCATATAGCCAAAAGGTCACAGGAGGACTCCTTTCAAAAACCAACACATGTCCAACCGTTATCTGTCTGATTAAAGTCACCTTCAGTGTGACTCTGAACTCCTACTCGCTCAGCAATTGTAAAAGCAGCAGTACACTTCTAATGAAGTCTGAAATAGAAACGCAGTCAAACGCAGAGCTGCATACAAAGGTTTGTATCCTCGTTGTAGTTACGTGTTGTTCCTTTATGTACAGTGGATGCTGGTGCATGAAGATGGAGGAAAGAAGTTAGAAAAACAGCTGCTGAGAAAGAGGGACACAAAAGGCCAAAGAAACTGTTCAAATATTTTCCAACAACCTCAGCAAGATAAGTCTGAGTTTACTATAAGATGTTAGATATTTTGTAGTTTAGCCAGGAAGCCTACGCACAGCATGCTGTTGAGTCTGAAGCCAAAGCAGAGCTTTAAAAAAGGTATTGTACATATGAACCTGCTGAGAGTCGTTTTGGCAGTAATTACGCTGTGCCCTTAAGTCACCCGGGAGAAGCATGCCAGCTCAGTCGTAAAATGAGTGTGCCTGTGAGAGAGCGTCCCTGAGATCACGAGGAGACCTCTGGAGTCACTGCAGCCAGTAATTCAGCCACCTCAGTCTCTACAGCCAACAACAGGTTCTCTGTCTGAGAAGCATGCTTTGTGTGTGTGTGTGTGTGTGTGTGTGTGTGTGTGTGTGTGTGTGTGTGTGTGTGTGTGTGTGTGTGTGTGTGTGTGTGTGTGTGTGTGTGTGTGTGTGTGTGTGTGTGTGAAAGAGAAAGCGTAGGCAAAGACACAGACCACAAATATGGTAGAGTCAGAAATGCTCTCCTTCCATTAAGTCAGTTGTGCTTTCAGTTTTCAGCTGCAAAGATTTTCTGCACGACTGTTTGCAAGACATTAGCTCCGATGTTTCATTCATTTTGAAAGTTGACACTGATATAAAATCACTTAATAGCAGGAATGTGTTTATTTTAATTGTATAGTAGTACAGACTACTGTCTGTCTCCTGTTTTGATATTTTTCTGTTCAGCTTCCATCCCTAAAACTAGCATTTTCTGCCTGACGGATATTCACATTTTGATGCCATGGATACCAATTTTGGAGGGGAAAAAAGTAAACATCTGATAACCATTTGAACTGATAGTTGTTTTTACACAAAAACATAAACATTTCTGTCAAGGATACTTCAAATATTGTTATTAATATTGTTATTATTGTTATTGTTATTAGAGTTGTGATAAAGACATTTATTATGGCAGAATATTTTGCAGTTAAACTATCATCAAACATGACAATAACAGTAAACTGAAGAAAACATAAAATTAAATGGAAAACTTTACTGGAAATGTAATTATTATAAATAACTATAGATGAAAACAGTTCAAACAAAAATGTTTGTATTCTCAGCAAACATATGTGCTTATGCACATGTAGTATATCTGAGGTTAGCCAGTATCTGCAGATAATGTTAGTCTGCTGATGTATCGCCTAGCTTTAGGACCAGTATTATGTACTGTATGGAACAGTTATCATTTGGGGCAGAACTTGAGCCAGTGCTTAGTGTGAGATCAACATGTCTTTAATTATTGAAACAGTTTAGTTACTTTTTGGAAGTATTGAAATTAATCAAATCAAATTTAATCAAATCATGGGAGGAGCCTGAGATTTTGTAATGCCCTGCACCTTGTTTACGGTCATAGGTTTAATTGTATAATAAAGACTTTTTTATGTATTTAGTACCTATATCTGTTGCAATGCTTCTCTTCAAACCATCAACACAACATGCAAAATGCAAGTCTACAAGTCTACACAGCATTCAGGATCAGAGCCACTCTGAGATCTGATCAGCCCACGCTATCAAATCTGAGACCAAGTCCACTTTACCGGGCTGAATTTCTCTCTCTGATAGCAGCAGGCCAGAGGAATTTGGGTCAAGGTTTTGGTCTGATAATATCTCTTCTTGTCTTTAGTTCTTGGCATGAAAAGCAGACCTTCCCTCTAACTCCCATGGGCCTGGTCACGAATCAGATACCGACGATAAACTCTGAACAGCAAACCTCACTTAAAGGCACAGAGTGTGAGAGATGCCACTGTGCAATGACTCAAAGTTTTACAGTTTCAGGCTTTAATAAACCAACGTTGAGTAAAAGAGGTGAACATGAGAAAACACAAAGGAGTTTTACCTCAATTTGCTTAAGTTTTGTCATCTGTGGTGAGGCCTCTTTTTATGGGCTGGCAGAGTTGTACATGTAATACTCACTACTATTACCAGTTTATTAGTTACACCTGTACAAGGTTATGCAATCCAAAACATCAGCCCTGCAATAAATCCTACTTCTGTGAAGCTTTTTTAGGCTGCACTTGGTGGTGCAGTTGTATTTGATTGCATTGTATTTACATGTATGAAGGTGAAAGAATATCAGAAACACCCGTTTTTGGTCTTATGAATTAACAGTGTCCCATTGTTGGAACACCGTTAATTACCTTGTAACTCCTGGATGTGTAAATAAGCAACTGTGTGCTAACAAATTTTCCATACATAGCTTAAAAGGTGATGATATGTCAGTGCTGAGCTCACAGCCTGTTTCTGCTGCCTCCAAGTGGCCAAAAAAATCAGTTATCGCAGGTGTGTTTTATACTCAAGAATCAACGAAATGAATAATACAGTACTTCAGACGTCAATCAAACTGTATTTATGAGAATGTATTTATGAGCGATGTTTGTTCTCGGTTGTTCCTTTATCGATTGACTGCACAAACCTGCAGTGGACAGACTTTTCCAATATTTTTGTTTCTAATTAACAGCTCAGTAGAATGTGACCAGACCTTAACCACTATATGTTTCTATTTTGTTTAAACTACATTTCTAGCAGTGCTGCATGTGTGACTTTAAAGTCTCCCACTTTAGATTTTTAAGCCACCCGTCGCTTCATCACATTACCAGCCACTAACTGTATTTTCTCCTCCTCCTCCCCAGTACTTTGTCCTGCTGCTGTGCATCTTCCTGTTGGAGATCCTGGCTGGCATCCTGGCTTATATCTACTACCAGCAGGTAATTGCGCTTGGGCCAAAAAAAAAAAAAGGCGAGATATTGATTTCAACAAACTGACAAACAAGTTTTAAAAACCGACACAGAGATTAGTTTTAAGCAATAATACAGTTTTAACTAAATTGTGTTAATTGATAAATTATCCAGTTTATTGTCACTGAATTAAAAAAGAAAAGAAAACTATCTTTGGTGGACACAAGTCTACCATAATACAGAAAATCATCTGAGCACGTAGTCAGAAGCATTGTAATAAAACACGACTCTTTTAGTTCCCACTTGACGTGTGCTGCGCTGTCATTTTAACTCATTTTGAAGCCGCATGATAAATGAGATTGCAGCGAGGAAATATAAGACCGCCCATTAAAAATACAAATATCAGACTGACCATATTACTCGTAGTACATTTAGTCCAAATGGAATGAAAAATGCCTCCAGTAGTACACATAACAAGGCTGAATGCACTGTGTCAGAATCATTTAAAAGAATTTTGTTAATGATTTTGAACTGAAATATACTCAAACAAAGCTGTGCTTTATGTTCCCTCCACAAACAAAGACATGAAGAACTCTACTGACACAGGTTAATTACTAAAGAGAGTAAAAATACTGTTTAGCACTACAAAATATGCAGTAAATGCACACAGTTCTGTTTACAAGTGATTATTCTCTTATCTCATGTGCTATAGTTAATGTAAAAACTAAACTAAATCTGACAGCTTCCCTCGGCACATTTCAGCTCTAACAGTGTAGAGTTAATACTGACTGTACTGCGAGCGGTTACAAATTTAAAACATTTTTTTCCTCGTGTAATATTAACATGACGTTGCTCTCCACCAGAATCAGTCCCACCCTGACTAGTCTTAAAGCCTGGTGGCTTGTAGCTCAGCAACAGGACTTTCTCAGTCTAGAGGTGCACTGCTATCAGTATAACTGTCTCATTCATTATACACAACTCATCTGAACATGAGCAGTCACTGAGCTTCATGGCTCTCTCCTACTTCCTAAAGCTCTTTACTCACTTCAAAAGATTCTTGCATGAATTAAGTTTTGCTAAACTCTCTAAAGCCACTCTTCTTCTCTCCCTCTGTTCTCTCTTCCTTGTTATTATTCCTCATTTTTCTCTGTGGTAATTAGTTGTGAGAACTGTACATTTGCGTTTTATTTCAAGATGCCATACATCTCATGAAATCTGCTTTTAACTCGCTCACCAACACACTTATTCACGTTTAGCAAGCTGCAGATTCTCCGCAAACGAGGGCAAGCTGTTCGGTCATTGTCCGTTCAGTTCTGCACGTGCCAACCTGCTCCACCTAGTGTAAAGGAAAGTACCAGCAGCAGCAGTTTAGACATGCCATGAAAAAGAAAGAATATTGCAGCTGTAGCAGTCATTGCCTTCAGGTGACACTGTTGTCTAACAGCAGATGCTATTACCTTCCTTGCCTGTAGATGCTGCACATTTGTGTCAACATCGCTGGACTGGAACTGCAGGGTTCAGACCTGTGGCTCTGCAGGTGAATGATATTGGGTCTGTCTGGTTTCACAGCCATTCAGCCATCACCTGAATAGATGCTTGAGCTCATGTTTGCTTTTATTCGTGTGTGTTTCATGCAATGCCACATATTGCTGTTCACTCACACACCAGCTGTTTCTACTTATTGAGCCATTTTAAATCTTAAATTGCTGTTTTTACTTCATTGACGCAGTGTTTCCCAAATTGTCAACAGGTAAAATGAAAAGCTAACCCCTCCCCATATCCCTCCTGTTTCCTCGTCCTCCTCTTTCTTCTTCCTCTTTGTCTTCACCTCCCGTCTCTCATCTCTCTCCATCCTCCCTTCCTCTCTTCATCATTCATTCCCTTGATATCTCCTTCACGCTTTGATTTACAGTGTTTTTTCCAGCTGGCTTGTTGCCATAGAAACTGAGCCCCCCAGACCTCCTGCTCCTCCAGTGAGCGTTTTCTGCCACCGGTCTAGAGAACAAAAACATACCGACTTCCTCTCCTTTCACCCCGGCTTCGTCTGCTCCTCTGTTGTTAGAACTGCTGTCCATGACATGTATCGTCAAGAGAGTGTTTAAATCCAGTGTGCTATAAATTTCATCAGTAGCAGAGGCAACAATTGCAACTGGTTTATCACTTGGTCATGCTCTGTGCTGGCCTGAAATTTTTGTGTGGCTGTTAATTCATATGTCTGTTTCTCTGTGTGCCTGAACAGTTGAATGAGGAGCTGAAGCAGAACCTGAGGGAGACCATGACCCAGAAGTATGAACAGAAGACCCATGAGCAAATCACCAGGGCTGTGGACAAGCTGCAGCAGGAGGTAAGTGTCTGCATAAAAGGGTGGATAAATGGATGGATACAACTACCAGTTTTAATAATAATATTTTAACCTTTTTCTTTCTTTTTTTCTTTTTTCTTTTTTACACAAACTCTGACATGACAACTGATATTTACTTTTAAGAGTGCCGTCACACCCAGTTTTTCTTTGAACAAAAATACATTGGAAAACTGGATGTATTTAGGTAGTTGTTTGCATCCACACTGTCATATTATAAGTGAAGTAGAGCTTTCTATGCAAAAGTCACATGGACTCACATGTGCTTTGTTTATTGGACAGTGTTTGGTAACCTATCATCCCATCAGATTAGAGATTTTGGTGATGAGGGCAAGTCAAAACAAATCCGATTCCAGTCCTTCTGACTTCAGCTAAGGATGATGGACTTGTCTGCACTCTTTGCTGTAATTTACCCTCTCTTTTGCTTATACCAGTTGACAGCACATGAAGGAATGGATAAATCTAAGAGCAGTTCAGACTTCAGTTGGTTCATTTTTTATGCTAAGTTTTTTAAGTATGAGATTCCCCGAGCTGTCAGATGTCAACATTTATTCTTTGTTCTTTCTTCTAAACTTTTTATTTTGTATCATTTCCAATAATATGTTTGGACTTCTCACGTTTTGGGAAATACACTTACTTGCTTTCTTGAAGAGAGTTATATGAGAAGACTTATACCACTCTCATGTCTGTCCGTTAAATATGAAGCTACAGCCAGCAGCCGGCTAGCTCATCTTAGCATAAAGACTCTAAACTGGGGGAAACAGCTAGCCTGGCTCTGTCTAAAGGTAACAAAATCCACCTGCCAGCACCTGTAAAGATCACTAATTAACATATTCTGTCTCCTTCGGTCAATCCATACAAAAACATGCAGTGTAAAAATGGCATGTTGTCATTATGATTTGGAGTAAATTGCCAGGCAGCCAACGGAGACTCCCGGAAGTTTACTGCTCCCACTGAAGAAATAATCCCGTACTTTGTTACCTTTGGACAGAGCCAGGCTAGCTGTTTTCCCCAGTTTCTAGTCTTTATGCTAAGCTAAGTTAACCGGCAGTTTGCTGTAGCTTCATATTTACCATACAGATATAAGAGTACTGTCGATCTTCTCATATAAGTATTGATAAGAAAGCAAATAAGCCTATTTCCCAAAATGTCAAACTATTCCTTCAACAAATTATACTGAGTTTTGCTTGTCTTTGCTTTAATGAAGTGCAGTGTTACAATTTCTCATCCGTTGGTAGAAAAAAAACTTCTGTTTCATATTTAACTATTTCTTTTTATACTTCTTTGCTACCATCAAAATCCCCCTCTTAAGATGTGTTTTTCTCCGTCTCCTGTCAGTTCAAGTGCTGTGGCAGCAACAGTTCATCTGACTGGGCTGAGAGCACCTGGATTCGCTCCAGAGACGCAAAAGGCAGAATTGTGCCTGACAGCTGCTGTAAGACTCCCGGTGAGCTCTGCGGCCGCAGGGACCACCCATCCAACATCTACAAGGTGGAGGTGAGAGGATGAAGGGTGCTGGGGGTGGCGATGGGGTTGACTTTTCAGTACTGCTGGCTAGATCAGTATTTCTGTCATGTCTCAATATGTCAGCGTTGAGATTGTCTGGTGTAAGAATAGCAGAGAAAGAAGAGCTGTCATATCCGAACCGTATACATAACATTTGTTTGCAGTGAGACTTCAGCAATACTCCCACATCAACTGATGCAACATAAAGACACACTTCTTTGTTTTTTCATTTAGGGTGGCTGCATCACCAAACTGGAGAAATTCATCCTGGACCATCTGAAGATCATTGGAGCAGTGGGTGTTGGGATTGCCTTTGTACAGGTAAGCAAAGAACTACATACACATGAACAGAGATTAAATAAATGCATATCCATGGAGACTGCAGTTTTGCTAAATTATGTTTTCCTTCCCCTTCCATCCAATCCCCAGATCATAGGAATGGTGTTTACGTGCTGCCTATATCGAAGTCTAAAGGCAGAGCCGTACTAAGAGAAGCAGAAGAAGAAAAGTGTATATGAACCTCATCACCACATGCCATACTCAAATAGCCCATAGGTTCTTTTCTTTGCCTTGCACATAGGGGAAGGAAAATTTGGCAAGGGAACAAATTGCACATCTGAAGATCTCATTTTGGTAAACAAAGGGTGGAAAAACACTACAAGGTATCTTGAAGTAATTAGGCGCTCAAATTGCAGTCTCAGCTACATCTTCAAGATCACAGCACTGTGAGAAAAAGCCTCTGAGAGAAACTGATGGGAATTTTAACACAGGTTGTGTAAATTAGTGTGGGACAGCCTCCTTGGGACTAAAACATTGTAGTTTTCTTCCACTTTGATTCCCTCGATTTACATTTATGTTTGTGGACCAGGTACTACACTCGAGAGTGGTGTAAAGATTAGTGGAGTAAAACTGGCACTTTGCAGAAAATGTTAATCCTGGTCCAGCAGCTTCCCTTTCCCAGCAGCATGGTTTAACAAGCCTACCGCTGGGGCCCCCTTCAACTGCAACAGCATTTTGTTTCCACGCTAAATATTCAATCATGCATTTCAAATATGGTTCAATAGTGGCCTTTTAACATTTGAACTGTTAGTTTTTATATTTTGTAAATGATTATTTTTTGTAACACTTGAGGGGCTTTCTTTTGAGCTATGAGGCTTTATTGCCTAGTATGTCTTCATAGTGACATGTCAGTGTTTGATCATGTTTTTAATCAACTCTGCCACCATAAAGACCTGCTGAGAAGGACACAGTATCTGCCAGAGTGAAGGTACACAAGTTAATGCCTTGCTCAACCGCATAACTGTGCCATTTAACACAGCGACCCGAGCATTTTAACCGTGTGAATATTCTAAAGTGTAAAGGCTGACGTTAATGAAGTGATTTTGTGATTGTTAATGAAACATACAAGCAGTGCCACTAATATTGCTCATAAAAAAGTGCCTCATGTTTGTGATTTTACTGTCGTCTTCTTTTTTTACCAGGGATTTATCCACTGATGCCAAAGCAACTGTAACTTTGTGTAAGGACCTATTATATCTCTACCAGCCTTATTTACTACTGATATCACTCTTTTTAGATTGTTTTCATGAATGAAGATTTAGTTTACTTTTCTATAGACCATAAATATGTTATTGTATTTAACAGACACATGGTAGGAAATGATATTCACTCACTGTTAGCAATGAGCTTTTCCTTTGTGCCTCAAAGACAACACTAAATTAATCTGCTGTATTTCTGTCTTTGTGATAATCCAGAAATTAATTTAGTTTGAATAAACATTGATCAACAATACACTTTGCTTCTGCTGTGTTTGCCTTCTCAGCAAAAGTCAGGCAGCAATTAGCAACATGAACAGTGTAACAAGGAGCATCTACATTTTGTATTCAGGGTGACTGCGTTTTTACAAATCATAATCTAACTGACAAATAAGCCAAATATTTTAATAGCTTTAAACAGCAGTACTGCACAAGTGCTGAGCACCGTCCTTTACCTCACAGTTATCGGGTCATGTCATCCCAAAAACTGTCAAAAAAGACATTATTGTGTCAAAGTAAAAACCACGTAGCCTGTAACCAGTGGCCCTTAACGCAATTGGCACCAGCTTACAGGTGCATTAGTGTATTAACCTAAAGTCAATTCCCTAATGTTACTGTACTATGGTGATGTAGATTTGGGATGTGAGCCATATTCCTGACAGCTGCTGTTAGAGTGTATTACCTACACAATGACAGCTATATGGCTTGTAATGGGAGTTATTCAGCTGTCCGGTGCAAGACCAGCTCATTTGACCTCTTGTATTGTTGAAAGTGACTGCATCAGTGTCATTACTGCGAACAGCAGCAGTTACTGTGTGCAAACACAGGGAGGCAGCACCTGCCAGTCTTTCACCACCTCAATGCCTCACTGATGAAAACAGCTGGTGAGAGTGTGTGCATAACACCCAGAGGCTATTGAGGATTACCCCTCCCCAAACACATTCACACTCTTTCCTAATTCAGAATGGCATAAAAGCTTTAATATGCTTTCCTAAATTGTTCAGGAGGGGAGGGGGGTTGTGCGCACACAATGACAAATGTCACATGGACATTGAACTTTACCTGCTTGCAATTTATTAATGAAAAACACAATTCATTCATTCATCAAAATATGCTTCTCAGTGTGCTATATACGAGCCTGAAAGAAAATCAAATGGCAGCCGGTCAGCTCACAGCTACAGACTACTAATTGGTTTCCATTGGGACTGCTAACATTGCAAATTAAGCCATTTCTCAGTTAGTGAAGCTGGCAGTGTAAAAACATTTCCCCTCTGTAACAGGCGCACTTGGTGAAATAAAACAACAGAAATCTATGTGTATTGTCATAGTACCCCTTGAAGGTGCTCTCACAGCACACCTCGTGAAAGCTGAGTCATCCCTGGCAAAATGAGCCTGTGAGTTTTTGGGGTTTTTTTTCCTCATAGGGGGGATTCAGCAGTTAGCGTTTCCATTGGAGTGAAAGTAGTTCAGCACATGGCAATTTTTAACAGGGCGCTTTTCCAGGGAGGAGACATCTGTGGAATGCAGGTCGTCTGCCCTGCTCTTGACACAGCCGTTGCCTTTGCTTGTTGCCTGAGTTTGACTTTAAATAGATGACAGAAATTATGACAAGCCTTTGAACAACCAGTGTGTCCCACCCAATTATGCCCTGCTGATGAAAACCATAATAAATCTCCCTCCTCCTTGCCAGCCGTGCAGGCCTCCCTGCCTGTTCTGCTTGCTTACTGTGACAGCCCGCATGCAGGCTAACACAAGGGGTATGTTAATAATGCCAGTGCATGACATTTCCAAAATATATCCTCCAATACTCTCTAAGCAGTTGTCCATTCGGTGCACGTCACCCGCTGCACCTCGGACTGTTGGCCCATCCCGTAGGAAAGGTGTGCTATTTTCACTCCAGGGGGGCTTGTACACCCTTCTGCGTCCACCTTTTTTTTCCTGGGAGGTGATGTGATTTCTGAGCCTACAGGACAAACGGACAACAGGGAGCTCTGCTACAGTTTGTCTGCAGCTGGTGACAGGAAGAGGAACATGCAGGCATTAGTTCCCAGGGTCACCCAAGGGCACAGGAACCCAAGGGTACAGAAACCTGTGTGAGTCTAATTTTAGGTAAAGTCTGTACAATTTTAACTTAAACTTAGTCGACTGGGGACAGCTTGTCTGACGACGTTAAATTTGTTGCTTCTGATTTGGTTTCACAGCAGTTAAATTTATCACGAGCTAAAACAGATCCTGTCTTCACTGGGGTCGGGTAAAGGCTAAGGTTAGGTAAGTATCACTTATGGTTAAGTTTAGCGTTACCTACAAGGAAATGAGTCTACAGTAAACCGTCTGAGGTAAGCACCGCAGTGGTTCCCAACCCGTGGGTCAGATCACCCAAAGAGGTCGTAATATAAATCCCAGGGGTCGTGATGATTAATGGCATAAGAAAGAAGACTCAATATTGTCTGCAATTCAAAATTATGTTTGTTTCAGACTTTTCTTTAATTTTTGCTCTTTTTTTTCTTTTTTTTTTACCTCCTCAGGCCCCTAAAATTCAAATAAATTAATCTGAGAAAGAAAAATTCCTCTTTAGCTAGCTGGCCACAATGGTTAGAGATATGCAATCCTTGGCAAGGGGCCGCAAATAGACATTGCATTGTTTTAAATAGTCACAAGCCAAAAAGGTTAGGAACTACAGAGCGACTGTATATCAGCATCTCTGTGTGTAGACTACATAAAAAGAGATAGTGATGTCAGGGAAGCACTACAGGTAATTCTGTAGGCAGAATATTTTAAGAGGCCTCTGAACCTTTATAGGTGTGACTGTGACTTTCAGGCAGCCAAACCTGTGCTGTTACTACAGGTGAATACAGGAGGTCTAAACATAACCTGCTCTCATGTTTAGCATGTAACATGCTTGTATGTATGCTCTGCATCCCGAATGTCTCTGCTGCAGGCACAGACACGTCAGGTCATTTCATTTTCATTGAAGGCCTCGGCTGTTTACATTGTGCATGTGTAAGTAACAAATGTAATCTTGAGTCTGTAGATGGCAGCAACACTCTTGGCCAATCTGTCCCAATAAAATGGAAAAAAAAGTCTTTTGTCTTGGCGGTCAAGGGCTGCCAACTGAAATTGAAATTAATTGGAATAATCCTGCGTGAAGGAAAAAAATCCACTGTAATTGTGAAATAAATCCACTCGCTACCAAGAAGAGTTGTTTCGCTGTCTCCCCTTGTATACCTGTGCACATATACAGGCCAAATGTATGCATAGTCACGCTCTCTGTATATTTTTTAAAAGCAGTCATGTGGATGATAGCTTATTAAAAACAACATGCAGAAATGGATTAATACAGAGTAACAGCTTCGACTTCACCCACATGATGATCATGACTGGGTCAGGGATAAGCCTCATTATGCGGCAGAAGAAGCCACATAAAATGTCAGTTTTATTCTGCTCACTTGGTCAAACTGTAAATTGACTGGCTGAACATGACTGATTGTATATGGCTATTTTTACACCATTATCAACAGTGTTATTAAGCGCTGACTTCACATTTTTTTGGGGTGTGTGTAAGGAGGGTGATGATTATGTAAGTCATTTGCATTTTCTCCAATTTGAGAGTGACTGGCTCAGTGAAGTGAGAGACTCTGAGCCTCGGTAGCTTCCAAGCTCCCCTTAGACTAATACTGAAGAGCTGTGTGAAATAAAAACCTCTCACTGAGCTGCCTCTCAGCTTTTAAGCGATGTCACTGGTGCATCTGTTGAAAGAAGGAGCGACTACAAGGACGCGCATCAGGGTAAAGCTCCTGTGTGCTGACAAGTGGCTCACATGTGGCTCTCATCCCTCTGCATGCATATACAGTATCATACACCACATACGTCACTCCGTCTGTCGCTCACTTGCTCACTCAGGCTTACTTCAGCCCTCACTCACTCCCTGAAGCGTAGTGCCTCAACATCTGGCTCGCCATCCTCTCCCTCTTCTGGGTCACATCCCATTCAGACAGAGGAGATTCTGGGCCCTTGGGTGTTTAGACCCTCTCCAAGGTGGTTTGACCAGCTGGCTTTTGATCTTCCTCTAGGGGCTTGGAGTGTATCTGCTTTGGGGAGGTGGGTGTGTCCCCAGGGATGGCAACAGGGTTGCAGCTGTACATGTTGAATCAGAAGGAGTTGTGGAGGCTATGGCCTTGGATGTGATACTACAAAGCGGATGAAAAAAAAAAAAAACATATTTGTATGTTCTGCCATCCCACTTTGTGTGACATTATCTTGTGAACACAATAACTTAAGACACACATGAAACGCTTCACTCGAACATACAGTACAGTTCATATTCATGCAACTTGCGATACAGAGTAAATATGAATATTATGCATATGTTATGTTTGGGAAGGATGTGCACAGACACATTTTGCTATATAACATTACGGTAAATGCTACCTGGTTAAAAATCAAGGTCTGAGAAACAAATTTCTACATTAGAAAGGCCATGAATTAAAAGAGCAACATAGTTTTATTTGATTTACAACTGAAACCTGGAGAGCATATATTCATTTTTAACTTCTTTCGCCAAAATAACACTCATTTAACCATCAGATTAAGCTTCTTTGTATAAAGTCTGAGAAACAGAGTTCTATATCAGAAAGGTGCAAAATGCCATGAATTAAACGGATTAAAAGGAATATGGTTTTGACTTCCAAGTGAAACCTTGACAGAAGAGAGCATATGTTCAGTTTGAACTTCTTTTGCTGTGATAATGTTAATTTGACCATCATATTAGATTAAGGTGTTACTTCTTTGCAGAAACAAAAAAGGCCATGAATTGAAAGAACGACGTGTTGTTATTTGATTTCCCACTGAAACCTAGAGAGGGAGAATATGTTAATTTTCAGCTTCTTTTCGCTACCACTAATTTAAGCTGTCATTTCTTTGCAGAATGTCTGAGAAACAAATTTCTACATTAGAACGATATAAAAGGTAATGAATTAAAAGGACAACACGGTTTTAATTGGTAGTGGAAGAAGTATTCAGATCATTTACTTAAGTAAAAGTTGCAATACCGCACTATAGTAAAAGTCCTTACTGTAAGTCCTGTAAAAGTACAAAAGTACTAGCAACAAAATGTATATAAAGTTTGAAATGTACTCATTGTGCAAAATGACCCCTGTTAGTGCTATATTATGATATTACTGAATCATAATTATTGATGCATCAACATGTAACCAGTACTAATGTTGTAGCTGGTCGAGGTGGAGCTCATTTGAACTCCTTTACATGCTGTTTGGTAGTTTAATCTATAACAATGCATAATATTTCCTTACCTGATTATATGTTTTGTATGTGAAATCTTAAAAGTAACTAGTAACTACAGCTTTGGTAAGTCAAGGAGTAAATGCTCCTTTATAGGTTGAAAAATGTTCTCCTTCTTAGGCTAAAACAACTCTTTGAAACCCATTGGATTATCTCAAAAATACGTTGTCATAAAGCCTTTAATGTCTTATAACAAGGCTGTTTTTCTTCTTTGTTTGTCAAGAGTTGACATTTTGGAGATACATGGTTTTCACAGGACAGCGATGAACGTAAATATTATTACACTCTACATCTATCTACAATTACAGGTTGTTTGAATCTATTACAGTGATGATGACAGGGCATTAGTCAGCACACATTCCTTTTGTGTGTGTGTGTGGTTATGTGTATTATAGTTTTAAATATTTTAAATGCACTTGATTTATCTAATTGATAGCATCTCGACAGTGTTGAGGGTCAATGACTCCACACCTGATCAGAGCTACCAGGGACATTAAATGTGCATTAAAAGATTTTCTAAAGTGGATAATAAAATGCTTATCGACATGCTTGGCTTAGGCCACGGGGCGAGATGGGGATGTAGATATATATTTTAATATATTCTTTAACTTTCAATCAGAAAATGCGCTCATGCAGGTAAAACCATAATTAAAGAAGGACCACAGGTCCAGAAAAATACAGGGCCTGTACTACAAGCTATTGTGTTATTACTGGAGCTTTGAGCGCTGGGTGCACCTGAACTCGGTGGGTGCTTGAAGGGGAGGACGTACATGCTGATTGCTGCTTGTGGCAAGGGGAGGGGAATCCATAGTATATTTATAGATCCTAGCAGGTTAATCTGGCCATGCTGCCATCAAATAAAAGGATTGCACATCACAACACAGACCAGTAAACAAAAGTGCACCAAGATGCTATTAATTATCTGTACATGACTACCTTTATTCAAGCAGCAGATATGCGTAACACAACTCTACAATTAGACATTTTCTTTTCGACTTTTCTGACTGAGCAGCAGTGATACAAAGACCCCTCAGGGTGTCTGAATGTGCCACAATATTGGCACAATAATAAAGTCCATGTTCTGGGGCATTCTCCCTGCTCAGAACGAGTTTTTCTATTTTTCAGAGGTAATTGCATTGGGATTAAGACATTTTGGTCTTTATCTTTTTGGGAGTGACTCTCAGGCAAAGGTATACACTCTCACACACACACACACACACACTGAGGATGAGTATCTAATCCCTGCTCATTCACAGGTCAATATGCACTGAACTCATACCACACACTCACTGTGATTACATGTACAGTATGAACTCTGTGTTGCTGTGAAAAAACAGATTAAGGTAATTCAAGTTTTAGAAGTAACCCAATGTGCCTCTTTGTTCCTTTTTAAGTAAATGTACCAGTATGTTAATGTAAAAGGACTTTAAGTCTTATTTAATCTATATTTTTATTATATCAATGTATCAAACGTCAATGTGAAAACAATGTGAAAGGGATCATTTGTAGTGATGAACCTACACAGAATTATTACCTGAATCTTCAGCTCCACTCAGTTTTACAGAGCTTTATAGTGAGTTTCAGTTAATTGTTTAGCTGTCCGGCCCACAACTTTACTGTTTTGGTTCACTCTCACCGCTCTCATAGCGTCATTTTCTGCTGCAACAGGCAGCTGTTTTCAGCAGAAAAGCTCTAAAAACCCACTGCGCTCTACCTGCTTAGCACCAAACAGCAGACAGACACAGTTAACGACTATAGTGGAGCACTTAGCAGATAAAAAGCTGGATATTTCCCTAAGGAGTTGGTAGAGATCAAATATAATACTGGACTTATATTTGCCAGAAACACAACTCCAAATGAATGATAATGTTCCTCCGTAACTGCTGGATGTGTAAATAAGCAACTGTTCGCCATATAAACTTTAAAAAGCTCCTCGGTCCCTCTCTTCAGCCACATTCCCACCTCCTCAAACACTCATTGCCATTCTCGTCCTGTCCACCAAATGCCCTTTGACTTTTTCTCCTGTCCCAGTTATCTCACTCCCACATTCAGCCACTCCCTCCTGCCCTGCAATAACCCCTTTCCCTCCTTTCCCCATCACCTGACTGCCCCACCCATCACCTGTTTCCACTCTCCCTCATCAGCCCTGCAGGTACTTGGCCTGCTCGGCCCACTCCTCACCTGCAACTCATTCCCTCATCAGCCACTCATATACTGGTTCACTTCCTTTGTTCCTTGGTCAGTTCGTCTCAGTGGCAATGTTGGCTCATTCTTTCGTTTTCTGCCATTTGGCCCTGTATCCACCTGCCTGCCTGTTACTGGTTTGCTGCCTGTCTACCTGCCTGCCAGCCAGCCTGTCTGTCTACCTGTACCTGCCAGTAAGCTTCCAATAAATCACTTAAGTCATCGTGCTGCCTCCTCTGTCTGCGTTTGGGTCCTTTCCCTGTTTCCTGCTTGCCAATCCGTGGCAATATGTAAATGTTGTATTCACTACAACTACTGTTTCTGATGCCCCCGAGTGGCCAATAAAATCAGTTATTGCAGGTTTAAGTGAAAATAGTATCAGTTAAATGTACTTGAAGTATCAAAAGTGAAAGTACCTGTTCTGCAGACAAATGGCCACTGTAAGTGACATATTATTATTATTATATATTACTTAAATAGACTACAATAGATTATAAAACTGATGCATCAATATGTAGTTTGAACTATACTTTATGTGCTATTAGGAAGTTTAGTCCAGTGGTTCACAACCTAGGGGTCGGGCTCCCTTCAAAGGGTCACAAGATAAATCTGAGGGCTTGTGAGATGATTAATGTATAAGGAAGAAAAACCAAAGTTCTGCTTAACAAATTTAAATATATATATTTTGGACTTTGCTCTATACACTTTTTGTACACTGGGTGGCAGTTAAGTAATGCAGCCAGGTGTGTTGCATGCCAGGTGAGGTATATAGTTTTTTGTTGTTGTTTTTTTTTTTTTTAACCGTGGCATCTGCAGGTAGCGTAGCAGTGGCTCAAATTTGGTTCAGCTACCTTACTGTGTGATTGATGATGTTCTACCTGGATGCAAGAAACTTGCAAATAAATTTAGCAGCAAAGGTAAAAGTCTGGACATTGTAATTGGTTTTTGCATTACAGTTGATGTTTGCGACACTGCAGTACCGCAGTGACTACACACCACACACTGTACTTAAATACAGTTTTTTGGCCCATATCAGAATAATGTGTGTTATATCACTGGATTATAATTATTGATGCATTAATGTGTACAACCCTTTAATGTTGCTGCTGGTAAAGGTGTGGTTAAATTTAATTACTTAATATAGTTACTGCTGTGTAGCTCAATCTATGATAATATATCATAATGTATTAGTTGATTTATATTTTGTATTAATAATCTGAATCTGCAAAGTAAACAGTATCTAATGTTATCAAATAAATGTGAAGTACAATATTTGAAATGTATAAGTATAAAGTAGCATAAAATGGAAATACTCAAGTAAAGTATACTTCAAAACTGTACTTAAGTGCAGTACTTGAGTGAATGTTAGTTACCTTCCTCCGCTGCTGCTTACACATTGGTGCATCAATATTAACAATAATAATGTCATTATACACTAATATGCTATAATTGGAGACATTTTTCTGTGGGGGTACTTTTACTTTTGATACTTTAAGTACATTTAGCTGATAATACTGTACTTTCACTCGTGTAAGACTTTGAATTCAGGGCTTTTAACTTTTAATGTAATATTTTTACATCCATATATTAACGCATGATGGCGAACTCCGCTGGCTGTAACTTAACTGTATCCAACGGATGTTTTTCAAAATGGCGGGCTGTTTGAACTGTCACTGCCCAGTGTTCACTCTGCACTGCCGCCCTCATGTAGCTTTTCATAAACAAGCTAACATGTCAGCATTTTTAATATTGTCGCTTTTTTTTGAGGAATAATCCTGTTTTGTGGCTTTCTGCGACATGTTAATCGACCTCAAACACCATTTCAAGCCAGAGGTGGAGTTTTCCTGTCAACTCTGACAGCAGTTTGGAGCTACAGCAGCTCTTCATAATGGACCAAGGTAAGTACTGATTGTGCTGCTAAATGTTTGAGCTAACATGCTAATCTGTCTTGGTTGTGCTATTGGTAACGTTAGCCTATGTGTGGTTGGTAGCTTATATCAGTAATATTGGTGACTGTTTTTTTATTTTTATTGCTCTGCTGTCTGGACATCTGTTGGCTGCTAATTTCTGCTTTTATGCCATCTACTTATGTGCAGTAGGGTTATTTGCTTTGGTTTTAATGTGCATTTCTTGTAGTGGCTAAGCATAAATTTATGTTGGTTGTTGTTTGGCACATACATTTACGATGCTTTCATGCTGTTGTGAAATTTCAATACTCATAAATACGGAATATTGTGAGTTATTGGTTGAACTGGTTCTGTAATATATCCCTCTTTGGTTGTTGCTGTTGTTTTGGGGGGTTTCTTATTGGGACACTAAGGTTGGTAGAACAGGCAGTGGTGGAAGAAGTATTCAGATCCTTAAGTACAAGTAACAATACCACACTGAAAATACTGGAGTACAAGTAGAAGTCCTGCATTCAAACCCTTACTTAGTAAAAGTATTATCAGCAAATGTTCTTAAAGTATCAGAAGTACTCATTATGCAGAAAAATGGCCCCTGTCAGTGTTTTACTATTACATATGATATTTTTTGGATTAATATTACTGGTGCATTTAATGTGTATGTTGCATTTTACTGCTGTAGATGTTTGAGGTTGAGCTAATTTTAACTACTTTATATACAGTTGGGGAGTTTAATCTACAGCAATGCATCATCTTCTATAAGATCATCATGTGTTTGTGGCATCGCTGTCCTGTGAGACACAACGCATCTCTACAAAATCAACTTAGATAAACAGCCCTGTTTTCAGCTTTGGCGATGCATTTTCCAGCTAATCCAAGGGGGGGTTAAATAGTTTTAGTTTAAGAAACACCAAAAATATATGGGAGGAAACATTTGGGAACTTTGCTGGTATTTCTTCTTTTTTGCTTTTATTAATATATAGAGCACCTTTTTTTTTATCCAAGCTCTTTTACATGCACTGAAAACATATTTTTTTTTCAAAAACCAATTTGCATCAAGTGCATCCACAAAATCAACACAAATCAGATTAAGTGTTATATGAAACTGACAAGTCATCCAGGTCTGCTAATCAACTTATACTTTTGATTTATGATGGGATTTAACGATTTGAAGAAACTGGTTAAGGTGTTTATGGCAGCTTTGTGAATGTGATTTTGTGTTTATCTGATTATTATCATTAGTGCATGTAAGTGCAAAAATGTAGCTGAGAGTCTTTGTAAATCTTGAGTATATTGCCTCACCTTGTTGTACTTCCCTGAGACTTTCCTCCTCCCTCAGATTCAGTCAGGGTGGAATATGACAGTGTGTAATATGTCTGCAACTCTTGCTTTTTCTGTTGTTGTTGTTGTTTTGTTTTTTTCCTTCCAAGCCAGGAGCTGTTGATGGGCTGTGCCTCCAATCTCTTGTGTATGTGTCATTGATGGAAAAAGAGATGGAGGAGGAGGTGGGGGTGCAGAGGGTGTATATATATGTGTGTGTGTGTGTGTGTGTGTGTGTGTGTGTGTGTGTGTTTGTGTGTGTTGGAGGTAGAGGGTTGCGACTTGCTGGGGCGTAAAAAGTCCACTACTATTTGTCACCGTCGGCTCTGTGCCTTGCTGTCAGTGGTGCCTGCCTGCATGCCGCACCAAAGGCCTCTGGGAGCCCTGCGACTCACCACGTGCATCTGCCAGGCAGGAACCTGAACGCCTGTTGGTCCCTCTGCGTGTGTGTGTGTGTGTGTGTTGGTGATGGGGAGGGTTCAAAAGAGGAAACTTTGCCATAACTATCTACCTCTCGATGGACCGCTAAGGCAACTGTCACCTAACCAACAGGGGTAGCTGAGTAAGCACTATCGCTAGCAAGCTAATTTGCGAACTACTGTCGGCTGACCACTATTAGCTGTACGAGCCAATACAATATTATTCAACTGACCACACCGACTGTGGGTTTGACAATGCTGTTTTACGAGTTTTTTTATTTGAAAAAAGGGTAGACTGGACACATTTCAGTAGATTACCTTTGTTGTCTAATAATTAGACTGGCATTAGGCTGTGCCCTCTTCATTATCGTATTTCTCTAGACTTTGTGAACAGAGCTCATGCTAGGTGACAGACCCACACAAAATTCTGTGTTAAGCGAACTGTAATACATTTAAAAAGTGACTTACTTAGAGGGGATCCTTAAATGTTAACGTGTTTGCATGAATTTTCACAATAGTTTGTTTCTCTCATGATCATCGTTTTTACATTAAAACATTTTTGAGTTGATCAAATCACAATTTATCAAAACTAAATAGTGGTGAAAGAATAAAAGAATCGCGGCAGGTTGATAAACAAGCTTAACTGCGTTTTTCTGTTTGCTGTATAGAGTTTGAATTTTCCATGGACAGAATTGTTATGGGCTTTCTCACTGTTCACCTTCTTCTGAACAAGAAGACATGCTTGCAAGGCTACCCGAAAACAAGCCTACTGACGCCATGGCTGTCTCTTGACGGTCACGTGACCCTCACCTTGCAGGCCATAGTGGACGAAAATACGAATGCAAAAGAGTGTGTTTGTATAAGGGGATTTGTGGATTTATTTTACGTAAAACAGCAGGCAGGAGTGGAGACGGGCAGCAACATCTCCTGTCCACAAACGCACAAATTACACACACAGACACTGGTCCTCTCCTGGGCCAGTGCTTCCTTTCCACATGATTCATCTCTCTTGACACACAGGTCATGAGCTCAACATGGTAATGAATGAATGAATTTCCCCAGCATGCCGAAGTAAACGGCGATCACAAGATGGGCCCAGGATGTCTTAGTCAAGCTGTCTCTTGCATTAAGGTTATATAACTGAGGGAATGGAAGTGTGTGTCGAGTGTGTGTGGGTACGAGCTCAGTTCCTTTATATCACAATTGCATTCTGACTTTGCTCTTTTGAGGATTATGGAGGTGGCAGATAGCTTCAAAGAGAAGATCGTTTCCAAAGGTCATTGTGAGTTATTCTCGCTCTCAGTTTTTTTTTATCTAGCAGAAAATAAAAGACCTTTTCAGAATCATTGAATCTTTATCAGACCTACAGATTCTACTATGGCTCTACTGTGGTTCTACTGAATGCTTTATTATTACTTCTCAGCCAACTAAACCGCCCACAACAAACCGACGTGGAAAGATTAAGGAAAGCTGAGTTACTTTTCAATCTGGTCACTTCTAGAGGTCGGTTGACCCTTTGCTTGATCAGTTCTGCCTTTACATTAGTGCTGCACCTCACCTAATAATTAATTTAATTATGGCTTAAATATTGATAATTTTTTCAATGAATCATTCATTTTCTTCTATGTAATGTCAGAAAATAGTGAAACATCTATAGGCCTAGATGTCAAAGTAAGATCTTCAAATAGTATTATATTCACTTTACAAATATGTAAGTCCAATGAAATCTTAAGAAGAATGTTTGGCTTTTTTGCTTTTATGAATGACTTAAATGATTATTCGATTATCAAAACTGTTGTGGATTAATTTTATGTCGATTTATTTCATGTTTTCTATTTTTTTGTAGTTATTTTTGCCCCTGCCTCTTTATCATAACAATTTAAACACCTAATGTATTGTATTTATGTTAAATTTGGATGGACATATTGGACCAATTGTTTCAATTTGGTCGCGCTCCACAGCTGGGACTGTTGCCATTTTTGCAGATCTTGTGGGTATGTTTGCAGGGACAAAAATCTATTTAACTTAAAATGAAATTGAAACGACTGACATCTTTCTGTGTAACAGCAAACTGGAGAATTGTTCAGCACTAGCGAAGTCCTTGCCACTTTGTAGGTCAGCTTGGGGTTCCCCAATGTGTCAGACTGTGTTCATATCCCATTAACTCGCTGTTAAAGTGCCTCAAACCTACAACAACACCTCCTGTATCCTGTTTATCCTGACTGTAATGGAGTAATAGGGATTCTGATAGGAAGCTCTTGTGCCATGTGACTCTGTGTGAAGCCAGTCAGCGTGTGCAGCCAGGGAGGATCCTCGCCTGCATGTGCACATGTGACGTTTGTTTGCTCCCCCTGTCGCTTTACTAGCTGGGGGGAGGTTGAAGCTGCCAGCACTGTGTTTGTGAGTGAGAGTAATGTTGAGTGGAAAAAACCCATAACGTGTGTGTGTGAGTGTTGTATATTTGGATCTAGTGGTAGAATAGTGTTTGGAAGCTCTGTGGAAACATGATCAGTTTCCCCAAATTCAATTTTATTTCATTCCTGGACTCCGAAACTGTATTCTGGCTTTGAACTGCAGGCTCCTTCAAACAACAGCAGCTGTATTAAGGCCAATACTTGTGTTTCAGACAATCTGAAAGCAGTGAAAAGCAGAAGGTCGCACATGATGGGTCTGTGTTGCCCACTTTTTGTACGTTTCACTCTGTCAGTCATGCCCCTCTGCAACGATTCCTCTTCCTACTTCCACTACTGTTTATGGTCACTCCTAAAGTACACAGTTCTTCTGAGTTGGCAGCAATGAAGACAGTGTGCTTTCAGAGAAGAGACAGGAAGAGTGTGACCGAAAGCTGGATGAAGTCTTCATTGTAGTCACTCCAAGAAGGAATGTCTTCACAACCAGTATGTAGAGAAGGAGCAATTATGGCCACCAATTGCTCTTTCATGTGGACATGATAGGTTTACATTTTGTCAAGTCTATCATTTAAAGAAAATGCAGGCACCTGTAAGTGCAATATTTTATTCTCTGTAGCTGTTTGTTGCTGTAATAGGGCTGGGCGATAATAGGTCTTTTTCACTGCAGACATTTTGGCTTGTCATAACTAGATCTGGGTATCGCCACAGATTTTTCGATTCAGTATCGATTTGGTTAGGGATATTTTTAGTAACTACCAATTTTGCTTGGATATGAAAGAGATTCTCAGATAACTAATGATGTAAATTGTACAAGAAATCCTCTAACCTGGTGCATTATTTAAAATATTATAAGAATTGACCCTTTAAATCACCTATGACAGAGTTTATATTTCCACTCAAATAAAGAGCGATTTGAATTGGAAAATCATATTTATTTTTTTATTTAAAAAAACATTTTTTTTAAACCCAGCCCTAGTCATAGCAAGAAAAGCACAGGTGTTATTAATAACATTAAGAACGATGGCTTCATTGTACTTAAGTGTTTCAGTAAGCACTGACAGTGAGTCAGCATGCACAATACCAGGACCCTGAAACTGCAGCAGCTCATTGTTAATTTCATTTTTTCACTATGACATGTCAAAATGTCTCAATATTATCATTTATCGACTTTAACTGGAGTCATATTATGTCTATATATGATATTATGATGTTACTGCTTTACATAATTTTGTCATCCAAATTAACGATTTAAAGCAAGGTATAATTAGAAACGAAAATGTTGCACACATTGCATTCCATAAAATAAATAAATTTGATTTTTTTTGTGGCCATTTTGCATACATTTTCCATTTAAATATTCTTATTGATACTAATATATTAATAAGAATTGACACTAGTCCACAAATCTTTTGCCTTTATTAAAGAACATGATGTAGACTGGAGAGAGGGGGTATGACATGTAACAAAGTCCACAGCCTGAACTGGACCTTGCAGTTATCTGGTGCATTAAATCACGAGGCCACCAGGATGCCCACTGATGCACTTTTTTTATTCCTTCCCCACTATGACTACCAGCTTCTCGCTCTACTTTTAAATGTAGCAGCTCTAAAAACAACTTGTCTTTTCCAGCACATTGCCCGACCTCCTTCTGAAATGTCTTTTTTCCGCATTTATATATTCACATGCAATTTGTTGTTGGATCTTTGGTCTTCTTTGGAGTCTCCTCCCCCATGTTAAGCAAGAAAATTACTTTCTATTAGTGTACATTGCAACAAATCATTCAGTCAACAGTAAAGTGGACTCACACGAAGACATGCAGTGCATGTACTGTATGTACACAGCGCCTCAGGGAAGCTTGCTACAGCATGTTTGTCATACATACACATCGACATCCATGAACGGCTCATTATGATAATTCATTGGTCCTGAAATGAGACACTGCAGCTCAGATCCTGAGGCTTAGCGTGCCTCTCTCAGCAGTTCAGTGTAAGTTTTTTTTTTTTTTCCCTTCGTTTTTGATTTTATGATTATCTGTAAAACATTATGAACTGAGGACCAGTGGGTCAAGTGCTATGATATTTTTGTGTCAAGTTAGTCTAAAAGTTGTGATTTGTTCTCTTCTTGACCTGCTTTTGAATCAGCTAAAAATCTATTTTATAACTTTTGTTTATGGGTTTCATGTGAGTTTGATTTAAAGCTGGAAACATCAGTTGATTTGAGAGTTTTTGAGTCCAACAAGACATCAAATTAAAAGGAAAAAAGTTATCACAAGTAATATTTCCTTTCATGATTCTGTACAGGATGTAGGAAAGGAAAAGAGAAAGTCACGGACATTTTTCACTTTTAAAATTAAAAGAAGTTGCCAGCTTGAATACACTTTGACATTTAGGGGTGAATCAAATTTCATGTTTTATTTGTACTGCCGCCTTCACTCACTGAGAAGGACTGTGATCAGCCAAAAACACACACATTTGCATATACACACATACAGAGAAACCTATCATCCAGCAGCCACACGTACACAAACAATGACACGTTCTTAACTCAACAGTTAAGCAGGAGCCTCCTTGAAAGAGCGCTAGCTATTAGATGACTGTAATTTGGAACAAGTGGATGGGAGCAGCCAAATAATGATATCTATTTAATTTTCTCTGAGCCTGGGTGCTCAGATGTAGGTCACATGGTGATTCATCGCAGAATCATCCTTGCAAAAACAAAAAACGGCAACATGGAGACGTTAACGTGTGTGGGAGCTGCATAAGCCAGCGCAATGCCTCCTTCCATCTCTGTCTTTCTCTCAGTATCTCCTTCTGTCTCTCTTGGTCATTTTCATTCTGTTTGCAGCTCAACGCCTTCACCATTTGTCCACACGACTCAGCGCAGTCATCCTATCTGCCTTGACAAGGAGGGTCTTGCCAGACGCTCATTTGGAAATGGGTTAGGGCTGCATCAGTGACTCAATTGAGATGCATCTGAGGATGTTAGTCTTGCTCTGGGCCGCTGCAGTTGACAGTGACGTGGCTACAGCTTCGATCAGAATGGAGCCTGTTTTCTATTCGTTCAGACGTGCTCATTAATGTCAACCCGACCTGACAGCGAGGACAATTTGCAGTACTATTTTTTTTTTTTACACACTTTGTTCCCTGTTGTGCTGCTCTATCAAACAAGTAGTTGTGACAGCTGAACATTTCCTAACATTCGTTGAGTGTTTTATGCACATAGGTGTATTGTGGCACAAGCTTTGACGAATGTTTATCTGGAAATCTTTAGGTGAATGTCATAAAAAAATAGGTGATGTGAAACGTTTGCAGGCTACTTTGAACTGTTAAACCTCTTTATCTGTTGTCACGTGATACAGTACGTACGTACCCAGCCACAGTCCTAGTCGACAGGACCGATTTACTCCCAGGGCAGTGTTATCAGGTTGAGTGCCAAGCAGTGATGTAACTAGGAGCTGACCTCACTAACTCTCAGTGGCTGGGGTGGAAGCCTACACATACAGCCAGTGAGCTGGATGGGACATGACATCATTGTATGAACCTGTCAAAGCCTAACTGTACATTTTCAAGGTTCAGTCAGTTCTCAACATAAAAGACATGATTTGGGGTTGATATTTGTAGTATCCACCAAACCTATAGGATCGTATTAAAAACATGCAGAGAGGGCAACAATATGTTATTTTGGTAATTGATATTTCGTTTCAAGTATGATTGTTTATCCAATAAAAAGTCAAACATGAGCTGGTTCCTGCTTCTTGGATGTAAAGATTTGCAACCTTTCTCTCTTTTACATCAATATTAATTGAATCCCACTGTAACACAAAAAGCAAGCTTAAGGTGATTTTTGGGAACTTTGAAAAGGAGAATTTAATGTTTTGTGACATTTTATATATTTAATTTGTTGCAGACCCGTTATGTACTGTGCCCATACTGTCCACATCTTTTTTTCTGTTCCATTTGGTGAGGATTGAGATGGATGGAGTGCAGGTTATAATTTACTATTACTACTGGACTTATTTTTGTGTTTCTTGTGCATTCATTGTTTTATTTTACTGTAGTTAAGTGACATTAGTTATCATGTAATATAAATATAATGATAATGACTCGCCTTAGGGATCCCGACTAATTTGACTTCCAGTTATTTTGATTTGTTTTGCCTGTAATTGTAACATGTATTTGCAGTAAAATATATGGTATCTGTACCCCAAGAAAATCAATTATACTACAAAAAGAATCTCCTGATGTGATGAGAGAAAGAAGGATCCAAGTTAAAAATACCCAGCATTATGCTTTAATTCCTCTGACTCACATCTATGCCTTTTGTTTGACTTTCTACATAGAGCTTAATTACCAAGGAGGAGAGACCTGAACAGAAATATCACATTATTCAAAGCTTGAGTTGAACCATCATAGCACACAGGAGAAAAAAATAACTCCACTTATTTACGTTATTGTGCACATCAACGACTGTACATGTCCTGTAAACAGCAGTGTGTTTATCTCAGGTGGTGCTCAGAGTGAGAAGAGTCACCCACGCACAGAAGTAGCCCTCATTGTTTCACCACCAGACTTCACGGATGAGCAATCCCAATGAAGCCCGGTGGCAAAACATATCATGATATTCACTGTTTTGTTATACTGCTGTGAAGATTCATTAGGATGCTTGTACTTTGTACTTAAGATAGGTTTTATTTATTTATTTTTTAAGGTACAGTGGGAGACCTTAAAATTCCCTAAAAAGGCATCCTCTGTGCTGTTCAGGTGGCTCAGATCTGCTTAGTTTGTTACCTACCATCTAGTTTGTCTCTTGTATCTGTTAACTGTTTAATAAATCAGAAATACTAAAAGAAATGTATTTGAAAGAAGTGCCAGTGGGCTCTAAAATCATGGTGGTCCCCAGGGAAAGATGTTGGAAAATCTGCTTAAGCAACAAATTTCTGGTGACTTTACTTTGTAATTTTTTACAGTGGCATGTCATACTGTTTACAAAAAGAAGTGCAGCAGTGTGTTGAAAGTCCAAATTTCAAGCAGTTTGAAACAGTGGGCTATAATGCCACCAAGAAAACCTTAAAAAATAGAGCAAATAATTGAAAAATCTCTTTAATCAATGAGATTAATATATTAATTGATTATATCAAAATATATGTAAAAGATTAATCATATTGTTGAATAGCTACACAAAAGAGACTGTTGTCTGTGTTGCATTAATTGCCATTGAGTTAACCTGACTGTGTTGGATGAACAGTTGCATTAGTGAAAGTATTAAGATTTAATGTTGAGCATGTCAACCTAATGACACATAATGTTGGTTTTTCTGTAATAGCTGAGAATATAAAGTGTTTTTCAGTGACAGTATTTAGTTTTGTTTAGAGAATGGGGTTTTGTAATTGTTTACTCATAAGAAGATACATTTTTTTTAAGCTCTCCTCCCCATTGTTCTGAGGTCTTGTCATGTTTTTGAAACTGTAGACCAGCATTCTGGCTACTCCATAGGATTAATATACAATCCAATGAAAGATGACAGGTATCAAATGAAATGCAGCATGATGATATATGAATTAAATGCAGTGTGAAACTGAACAACTTCAAACTAAAATTATTGTAGTTGTCAATCAAGATAGATTAAAAGAACAATGGCTTTGAATGTGTTATGGCTATAAAGTGGATTATTTAAATCACATAATTATAATTTACATTACTGTTGACTGTTCTCCAAAAGCACACCAGCTTTCAGCCACAACCTTCCAGGTTTCCATTTCATTTCTGTACAATATGAAAATCAACTATTAAAGTCTTGAAACTTGATTGAGGCAATCCATCACAGTGAATATCATGTCTGATCATTGTCTGACCACCAAACTCCATCTACTGATGAAGACCCTCCTTGAAAGCTCTAGAAAAGCTAGTTAGGGGACCTTGAGTTGGGATTGTTTTCTCAAACTACTATTTAAAAAGGTCAAGAATGAACTCTCATGCTTAACCTTCAAAGACGCAGTGAAATAACAAAAATACATTGCATCTGTGTTAAATGTTCAGTTATCTCTTAGTATATGTCTTCTAAGTGGAATTTGCATTGTACTTCTCTCTCTTGCTCAACCCAACCGGCAGCAGCGGATGGCCTCCCACCCTGAGTCTGGTTCTGTCCAAGGTTTCTGCCTCTTAAAGGAAGTTTTTCCTTGCCACTGTCGCCAAGTGCTTGCTCATGGTGGAATTTGTTGGGTCTCTGTAAATATTATTAAGAGTACGGTCTAAAACTGCTCTATAGGAAAAGTGCAATGAGATAACTTCTGTTATGAATTGGCGCTATATAAATAAATAAAATTGAAATAGATGTAAAAAAGAATTAGATTTTTATATCAAAATCCCTCTCTTCCTTTTCTCCTTGTAAAACATTTTTGATGACTTGCCCTGAACTCGGGTGCATACATAAATTTATCCAATGAAATGTGATGTGGGGCGACTAGCTAAGGCCATCCGTCAACTGCTCTTGATTGTAGCAGCTGGCGGAATGAAATCATGGGTCAGAAGTTTGTGTTCGGATATCAGTCTACAAAAACTTGGTTTACATTTTCAAAAGCGCATGTTTCTGCTCTAAGTTATTTCTTTCTCCCTCGTTCTCTACCTCCTGATCTAACAAAGTAGGTGGGGGAGCTGCGCTGTAATCGCTAAGCCACTCGCGCTTTTGAGAGATCCAATTCATTTCGTAACTGTACCCCACTCACATATTGCATTTGACTTAGAAATACTTGACATTACGGAAGATAGATGCTGCACCTGTTGTTTCACTGAGACTTTAAGTCAACACAGACAGGAAGTCCTACAAGAGCTATGGATGAAATCTACTGAGCTACTGAGCCTCATGTCGTCAGAGCCGTGACATCCATGCCTCCCTGACAACTGATTAAACTCCACCCACTGAGTAATACCGTGTGATGCGGTTGAAAGCTCTGGGAAAAGTTTGTAAATGGAACTTAGGTTCAGATTGTTTTGTTAATCTAGGAGAAACACATTTATAATTCAGGTGATCTGTAGTAAATGGCCTAAAAAAATCATATGGTCCATTCATTTCTGTTTTACAGGAAAGATATGGTCCTGAGGCAAGTTACAAAATCACTCTTTGATTATCTAATAGTATTAAATAGAATCACACTATGCATTTCTGGATAGTTTGGCTATTCATTAACAAACTGAATGCCAGCTGAACCAAAAACTCTTTTTGCCTTCAGGAATTACAAATTAATCTGTTCGGGGTTCTAATTATGCTGAAGAATTTTGAGATTCACTTTATTGATCACTTGGCATGCTTCTTTGAAATATTGCTGATATTCAATAGCAATTAGACCATTGTATAAAAATGGATGACTGAAACACAGTAGATTAAGCCTGAGTTATTCGTGGTTCTTTCTCACAAATTTGACTTTTTCCATCATGAGGATGAGGTTGAAGTTTTTCTGTCCATATCAGAGGTTGGGTTAAAAACAATGCGTGTGTCTCGTGTTTCAGATCACGTTTCAGCGGTGTTCAGCTTAATAAAATCTCCACATTGTTGTGCAACACAAGTCAGTTTTAAGACAATCTGTGGGTTTTGAGATGCTGTCAGAGAATGATGCTTGCTGATTGATACAACTTTTCACTGCTGGACATCTGCCTCCTGTCACTTCAGCATGCCCTCCTCCCTGTCTATTTTTGTGGGGTTGGAACATCATGTCATCCACAATATTACAGCTACTTTACAGCCTGATTGACCATTTTTATCCTGCTGTGATCAAATTAATCTGGATGGGTCTGAAACAGTGAATGATGATATAACCATCTGGGCACCGCCCACTTGTCGTTCCAAAAATCAATTGGTATTTGGCCAGAACAAACGCCTGCACAGAGAATCCAATGGGGTGTGATGGGACACTTCTGAGTTAACAGGCTACTGAGGCAGCACTGCAGAGAAAATGTTTGTTAAATGTAGCTTTGTGTTCTTAAATTAATAATAGTAAATGTTCTGAGAATGTAATTTGCGTGTGTGCACTACATATGTTTATGGTGGCATTATTCTGTGGTGCACTTTTCAGTTACCCTTCAGGAAAAAATCCTAAATTTAAAACCAAAACATTTTACTTTTAGGTTAATTTCCAGAAGTTCAGTTAATTATTTTTCCTTTTGTTGCAGTAGTAGAATAATAATTATTTTTTGTTGTTGCCCACTTGGGGGCAGAGAAACAAGCTGGAAGCACAACCATTGACATATTAGCATAACCTTGTTATTGTATTGCTGCACTACAGTTGCCTATTTATACATACAGCAGATACGAGTTGTGCTTCTGGCCAACTGGAGAATGTAAGTCCAATATTCACTCTCTTTTTAGCTCTGTTAGCTGCTAAATGCTCCACTATGTTCACCAGCTAGTCGGTAACTGTGTCTGGTTGCTGTTTAGTGCTGAACAGGTGGATTTATTATGACTTTTTTGCTAAAAACAGCCTTTGTTTAGGTTGATGGAGCTATGATATGTGTAACAACTTGGTTGGACCCAAAAGCAGAGAGCAGGCAGGTGTTGGGCCTCACCACATGTGGGAAACATAGAAGCGGCCTTAACAAGAGGGCATGCATGTAAAAAGTGAAACCTGAACAAAGAAACAGCGCCAAATCCCCTCACACCTAGTTAGTTAAGTCACACCTGAGTGTCGATATAAGTTGAATCCAAACCCTGGATTCCTACTGGACGAGCAGCCACAGGCGCGCAGGAAGCCCCGGCGCTGCGGCCATGACGCCTATAAATTCAGCGTACCGTACGCTCCCCACCCTTTCCACTGCAACTCCGTTGCTACATGGGGTGACCCAACTCAACATTAAACATTAATCCCTAGGTGAAAGTCTTAACTCTCTGGATGAGGAACAGACAGTTTTTGTGTTTGCTGAACACATTTTGGATCCTGAACAAGATTGTTATATTCTACATAACAATCTCATACCTGTCTCTTTCACAGAGGAAAGGATAACCGCTGTGCCCTGCTTTCTCCTCATCAAAGTCGACTGCTTGTTTCCCTCCGCTGCTGCCCGAGGTTTCAACAGCTTCAGCCGTTGAAACTGCCGACAGAGCGGCACCCGGCCACCGTATCCAAGTCTGAGAAGACTCCGCCAGATAATCCAAACGGACTGGCGCATTAAATTGCTACCAAGAACATCTCAAATAAGAGGCTTGTGTCTGGGAAGAGAGAGTATTATAACGTTATTTTACTTGAGCTTCATTGTTGTGATTTTCACTGTCCTGTTTACTACTGTATGTTTCCGTGCTCAGTACTTTTCATTGTTTGTATCTGTACCACGCCACTGGACCTTTTACTTGTGTTAGCTTTCATCACTGCATGCAGAGCCAGTAACTTCTGCTTTATCAAGACCAAAGTCCAGTAACACAGCTACCGAATAAAAGTTCGCTGCCGGGTTCCTGTGTGATAAAGGGACAGTTATTGCGTCCCACTGCACCATTTAGGATTCTCTTGTACCTTGCTTTGTGTGCCTTTTTTCCTCTCTCTCTCACTCTCTCACTTTACTAACCCACACACACACCTACACATCTCAAACAACACAGATAGCGTAGTAGCCTCCACGCCATCTTGTTGAGGACGAGTAGAGTGCGTCCTCCATGTTTGAGTTTCGCGGGCCTGCCCACCATTTTGGATCATCGCGTGACAAGGTCACTTGGTCACGTCCACCATCTTCTTCACTTCCCCCTCTCTATTGTCAAACACACACACACACAGCATCACATGCTTGCTGATTGTTGTATGCTTTTATTGTGCTTAGAGTAGATGATAGAAGCAAACTCTATTGTACCTTTTTAAAGAGCAGTTGCCTGTGGTGATTTGTGTATGTGTTGTAATAACAGCTTGTTGTGACAGTCAGTGCTCTGATTTTCCCTTCACTGTCCACCTTATTAATGTAAAATAGTACTTAAATATTGGCATTTCTAAGTGGACAGCCACCTTTTGAGACTTTTTTCACGTTTTAGTTATTGGTACCTGATCCCAAGGTGGTGCCCCCTAATTATTAATCCTTATTAATAATTTTAGTGACATTCATAATTGTATTAATATTAATATATATCTTTGATATTTGCTAATAACCAAACCTGCCATACCTGAATCCCAACATAGGTAAAATAAAATGTTTTCATAAAACATGAATCAATACCAGGCAGACTTGGAGGAGAAGGCAAACTTATACAGCTAGGGAGCAGAGAAAGGGGCAAAAGTCCAAAAGGCAAGCATAGTTCCAAACAGGCAGGCAGGCAGAGAAAATGGCTGGAACGCTAAGTAGCAAGCACATAAGACGATCTGACAAAGAGTGAATGTGAATACAGTACTGCAAGGCTAATGAGGAAGTGGGAACAGGTGGGCTGGGCGGGGAAGGACAGGTGATGTGAATGGCGGGAACACAGGGGTTACTGCAGGGCAGGAGGGAGTGGCAGGCTCTGAAATAATAAGAGTTAATATATGGCAAAGGCAGAGAGTAGACCAGAATCAGTTGTGACAATGAGAATACATGAGGCCACCAAACTCCATGTACCAGTTTGGATGATAAAAGTGTTAGTTATCCCGCCCTAACAGATGCAGAAATGCTAACAGAGTTGGGAAGGTGTCAATCAAGCACATGCCTACACAGACCTGAGAAGAGGTCTCAACAACCTGTGTGGGTGGACCATGTCTGTGTAAGGGCTTTGAAGATCTTACTTAGTAGATTGAAAAATCTGAGCATTCAATAATGACATTAGGTTTCTTTACAGAGAAAAGTACTGTCTGAATGTCACAACAAATATCTGTGCGTACAGTTTCAATTTCGATAGGGGAAATTCTAAATAAAAGGAATAAGAGGAGACGATTCAATAGGTGCTGTATACAATATTCTTACCGAAGCTGAGATGAAGCTAATGAAGACTTATTACAAAACACTTATAACAAATGGAACAAAGATCTTGGCATGGTAGATGCAAAAAATAAATGGAAGGAATGTTCACAATTCACATAAAATTACCACTAATGAAAATTGATGTCTAATTCAGTATAAATTAATGACGAGAATATATTATAGTAGAGACAGCATTCTCACTGATTCTTCAATGATTTGTCTCTTTCAAAATGTTGTGAAAATAAGATACACTACTGGATGGCAAATTCTTTTTTCTTTATTATTTTATAAGAAGCTCTTATTGCAAAACTGGAAAAATAAGGAATCAAAAATGGAAAACATTAATGAAATATTACTTGAATATTGAAAGGACAATGTCGGAAGACAGTAACAAAGAGAAACAATTTCACATAGAAGATATGGAGCTCAATTTATGAAGCTCTGTATATTGAGTGGAGCCGCAAAATCACCCAGCATCCATTCAGTTTAAGGAACACAGTTTTTTTTTGTCTTTATCCTGTCCTGTTGACAGTTATGTAACATATTGAAATAGACCCTTACCCACTCAATAAAAAAAATGAAGCATTTTGGATGTTTGAAATTTTTCACAGAACATGAATGCATCTCACTTATAGGCAGCTATAGAGAAATCTGTGTATGAAATCCTCTACTCAGGCCTAACAACAGTAACCACATCATGTGTGCAGAAGTAAGGTCATGTTAGTTTTACCCCGGGCTACCTGTCTCCTCAGCTGATAAGCACTGACTTGTGCTGAGTTGTACGCATGTTTACAATTATGATTTTGGATCAACGTTTTATTTATGCGTAATGACTCACAGTGTTTGAGGGGGAAATTTGAGCGTTTTGTGCAGCACTTTACCAAAGCATCTTAGGTATTCTGATTGTTCTGACAGTTCAAACTTATTTACATGTCACAGAAAGCAAAAAGTTTGAATGTGTTATTTAAGCATGAGCACAATTTTTTTACAGTTGCTATTTCTAGATGATCACAGTAATGGAGGCATCGGGTGACGGGTGTTTTGCTTTTTTTGTCCTTCTCACGTGTGTGGCTGTATTTCTGTACTTAAAAGAACCAAATTGCTTCACAAATGTCAAAAGAGTAGGAGAAGAGAATTGGAAAATCATCACTTCTACAATGTGCTTGATTTTAAATTGTTGAGTGAAGGTTGTTTTAGGTGAGCACTTAGGTTTAGAGTTGAACTCCAAATCAATTAGGTATTTAATAAAACCATAATACTAACTCTTCTAAGTCTAATCTAATGTGAAATAATTTAATTTAATCTAATTGAAACTGAAGTTTTCTAACATAATGTAACCAAATGTAGTCAATGTTGTAATTCAAGCTAATTTCATCCTTATCTTAATGAAATGTTATCAAATGTTATCTAAGATCTAAATGATTCTATTGTAACCTGAATGTAATTCAAACCAACATTTACCTAATAGGGATTTGTTGGATACTTAATCTGGCTGTAATATAAATCTACTCTGATATAGCCCTAAATGTATTGATGTAAATGTATCTAATTTAACCCAAATGTAATCCAATCGAATTTTATCCTTATCCTAATTTTATCAAACCCTAATCTCATCTAATCTTAGATTCAGGATAAAGGTAAAGTGTAGGCATTCGGATGAGTGAATCTAGGATGAAGATTAGACCAATGATTCGTTTTATGTTAATCTTGAGGTTTCATCACTGCAGGTCCTCGCAGTCTTATCTTAAATACAGCATTTGTTTACTTTTGTTTCTCTTTTTGTTTAAAAGCATATGCAAGCATGTGCATTGGTGTCTGTTGAATACACCACTGTGTTCACTTTGCAGATACAGTTTTTGCCCTCAAAGCCGTCATGCATGTCTGTAAAAATATGCTTGGGACGGGGGGAGCTACAATGCTGAGGCTGCCAAATAAACTCAGTGAATGAAAGAAGTGTTGCTCAGTGTCAGTCAGGTGTTGGACTCAACCACCTCTGTTGAAGTGCATGAGTCAGAAGGCCCAAACTGTGAATGCTGGCTTCGAGACAGCCATTCAGCCAGACAGCTGGAGGTAGCTGTGTGACGGTGTTGTGGCGAATTGTCCATCCTCACTGCGTGACACTTGGGCGGACTCTGACAGATAAATGACCGGACGTGATTAACAGCTTGTCATGCTGATTCTGGGGCATGTGGGGCACCGTCGGCGCCTCCAGGACGACTCGTTGCACACCAGGAGATTTTGGCGACACGTAGAGCACTTGGATGTGACAAGAGTCGGCTCCAGAGAATAATTTCTCGTGAACATTTTGAATATGACTACCGTACGGAAACCAATTGTTTTCATACTGAACCACAAACACATACAGGCACTACTGGGCAAGCATCTGCAACTTTTCACCTGTATAGCAACAGCAAATCCAGACCTGAACTCATCATCTTTATCCTGTTTTTCCTGCACCTTGTGTTTTCCCTGTATTTCCTAGTGTTTGGATCAATATGTTTATCAGGGTATTTATATTTTTTGTTTAGGACTTCATTAATCCATATTTAATTAAACATTTAGCTATACTTCAGGCTTTAACATCATCATATCTCATTCATTGGAGTTAATGGTCCGTGTGCATATTAGCTGTCAGTTCTCGGGCTTGTTATTCCATTTTTCTTACCATGCGGTTTACTGTAAGTGTTAAAAATGATTGGCTGTATTTCTAAACATGCAACCAGATAACACAAGACTATACTCAGGTGCTAAACTGAGCAACTTCAGAGCACTGTCAGATTTCATTGTTTATATGAGCTATTTAGAGCATTTTATAGCATTTGGAGTGGTTTGTGAGCGTGAGGAAAAGGCGCAGCAGTGATTTTACTTGTTTACAGATGTGGCTAGATGACATCAGACTGCCGGTTTGCGCACCCTTTTTTCCCTAGAACTCACCAATATGTGTGAAACTGAAAATGGTTTGACAGGTTTCCTTCTGTTCTTCATCATTGTTGCCATAAGCGTTGAATTAACCCAAGTTTTAAATGGTGTGCCACAGTAGATTTCTGAATCAAACCAGAAATGCTGCATTTCAAGTGTGATTTGGGTGGAGCTGAGATATGACCTGCTTTAAGAACATCATCAGCTGTTTGATCATCTTGTATATGTGTTGCTTAACCCCAAACTGAGCATTTTAATTAGTTTTCTTTGTTAAATGGTGGTACAAATCAAGACATCCACCCTGCATCACACAGAATGGATTGGAAATGTGTCCCCAGTGATCTGTGGGACTCTACCAACAGTGTCTGTGGTGGTTATTTTAAGAGCTTTGGTTTTCCATATCACGCACATAGAGGTCCTGGAGCCAAAAGACTGGGTGGGGGGGTGGGGTGGTTGGACTCATACACATGGTGGCAACCACCCGCAGGTGATCCGCAGATCATCCCACTGTCACTATACACTAGTTTGCCCTCTCTGGTTTTTCTGTTTGTTCAAAAACAGCAAACGAGTGCTGTTATTGTTGTAGTTGGGGGAAGAAATAACAGGGACTTAGTCACGCTGCAGAAAAAGTACCTAAGGGGAATCCACTTCATCCAACAGGCAGCTTCGCTTCAGTGTATTAAGAGATGAGGAGGATGAGTAAGTTTGATGGGCTTTCACAGCAAATTCCCTTAGTTCTCTTCCTTCAAAGATATCCTCAAATCTGTTTTGGGGAATATATTTTTTACTGCATTATTTTCTTAGACCAACAATTTGGTAAGCCTTTACAGCTCTGTGGCAGGAACCTGGCACTTCAATACATTATAGAGAGCCGAAGTGAAACTGAGACTTAAACCTAATTCAAAAACTCCATCCACTGATGAAGACTGTGAGATGCAGGTGAAAGCTCCAGAAAAAAGAAAATGGACCTTGTAATAATTTCAACTAGATTATTTTTGCATAAATGTGGCGTAATATAAATATTCTCATTAATATTGTGATAATGATTTCAACTATATAGCCCAGCCCTTGTAATAACACAATGGAAAACACTCCTTTAAAGTAAATTAAAAGTAATGAGTAAATGTTCTGGTTTGAAAATTTAACTAAAGAGCTATTGGCAGTATCCTATCAGTGGAAACACCTCATATCTCCAATTTTAAGACATTTTTCATAATTTCAGATAAATTGAACGATTACATGCTTCCCTACAGACAGAAAATCTTTACAATTGTGTCATTCAGCTAAAACGTTTGTTTTTGACATTCTGGAGAATTTTACCTATCATTTTTAGTTTGAGTTTATCTTATGTTGAATATAAAGTCTTAATCTGCAAATGAACGAGATGAATGTAGTAGAGTAAAAGCATAAAATGGAAATACTCAAGTAAAGTGCCAGTACCTCTAAACTAAAGTACAGTACTTGAGTAAATGTACTTTACATTCTAGATTTGTTTTTTTCCATGTTTAAAATTTGAATACAACATTACCAAATGGTGGACATTTGCAGAGTTGTTTTGCTCTGACTATTCTTGTCAGGAGTCCCGGTGCTGGACAGCGAGCCAGCCAGCGTCATATTGAGCAGAGCAGGCAGGTCCATTCATCACTGGTCGGCGCAGTTCCCTCAGCAAATGATACATTGGCAGCTGACAGATGTGGGTCAGTTTTATCGGCCAGAATGATCGTCGTCTGTGCCACCATGAGTCTGATGTTGGAGGACTGAAGAAGAGGCTCCACAGGTGCTTAGGTTCGCCCAAAACAAAGTATATAAGTGTATATATACTAAGTGATGAGCCATTTCTCAGCTTATATTTATAATATATATATTTATTCAAATCAAGCATAATTTAAAGCACGATTTAGAGGCACAAGACTTCTATGAAAAGGCTTTGTTGCCTCCTGCAGCTTTTAAAGGTGGGGTCAGCGCAGGGTTGGAAATTAGCACCAGCCAGTTGTGGGTGAGTTTGATCAACCTACCATCCACGGTGGCGGGTAAACAAAAGGGGCATTTAACAAACGATTTAATCGTTCTATGAAAAAGTCAACGCAACCATCAGGCGCACTACCTACATAGTGTTGTTAGGCTGGCAAGCCGCTTGCAAACTTGGTGTTAAAATATTTTACTTGCTACAGCATGTATCACTGATGGTAGAGTATAAGTTAATGTTGACGTTACTAACGATAATGTTATAGATACATAGGCTGAGCTACTCCTCGGCTTAGACTTTGGCTTAGGTGAATGTTTGGCTTCAGCACCTATTTAAATATTGACAGGCTAGATATAAAAAATATTGTAAATATTGTCACACTTGCTTCAGTAGCTACTACAAAAAAAACATTGTGCTACCTTTTATTTTGTTAGCGATTAAAAATTGCTAAGTTATTGAGGCTAGCTTACCCTCGGGCAGCAGATGCTCTGGATTCTGCCATATTACCCAGCTGATAGTGTTGTTGCCATGGCAATGCGCGTCCATGAATTTGGGGGGCGGAGCTTCTGTTCAAATGTCAACAATCGCAGACCCCACCTTTAAGGTGCTGCATGTATCTTTTTGTCTCAAAGAGGATGTTGATGTTAATTACATACATTTGAAAGCATACCTCTGTAATGTTCAAGTCATTGTTGTATTGGACATGTTCTGCTGGAACATCAAATTTGTGTGGGAAAGCCAGGCAGCTCTGAACCCATTCAAACACAAACTCAAAGCCTATTAGTGACGTTGCATTTTCCCCATTGACAAGTTTTGGCTTTTGTTAACTGCAACTAATTCATCTTGTGTGTAGACTAAAGACACACAAAGTACACAATGCAAGCTCACAGATTATCCCTCATTTCAACAGGATGATGAGTGTCTCTTTACAAAAACAACTATGAAAAACAATGCAACAAATACCCCCGAATGCCCCTGCTGAAGGATTTGATTGAAAAAAATGCAGTTTTTCATGTCTTACTGTATTCAGCTTCAGGCGAGTTGTACTGTATTAACCTTGTTTTAAGTAAAAACAAATGAAGTGGGGAACCAAAAAAAGGAACAGGTTGATCCATGTGCAAATCAAGCAGCACCCTTTGTAAACTGATGATACATCAAAAATACAATACCCTCTTTTCATCTTCAGCCCAACCTCAGTACACAAAGGTATGCGAGGTGTAGTGCAACTCAATCTGGACTATTTACTGAGCAGCTTTATTGCAGCGTTGCTGCTTGTCTGCTTGTATTATAGGGGGTGGAGGAGGTTGTTTAGATGCAAAGGAATGTATGGGTGGACTTAGATATGACACATAATGACACAACCTTGAAACTCTACATTTGTTTTGTATCTGCTTTGAAAGAGGTTGTATTCCTGCAACAAACTGGACGCATATGTGTGTATTTCTACGATCAAGATGTTTGAGATATGTGCCCTGAAAAAGCTACCGACGTCCACAGAGCTTTTAGAAAGGTGCGGAATAAAAGTATTGTTGTTGATGATACATAAGATAAATAAATAGTTAATTCCGCAGAATCTCATATCCTCCAGTGTAATATTGTGAATCTCTGCAATTCCTCTAAATAAGCTTGATGTAGCAGTTTCCAAGATTCATTTGTGTCCAGGTGCATGGTGTAGTGTTGTGGGACTGAAAGTCCTTGCTACGTAGCTACTTTTTCTGGTTTCAATGTGACAGAGTATTATAAGACAGAAAATATTGTACATAGTAACTGAATGTTAAAATACATACACTACTAACACCAAAACCATTTTACCAACACATATTTCCATGGATAAATCATTTTCCCATGATTTGTACCATCTGAGTTGTTTATGCTGTGTCCTGTTGCATCTTTGTACTTTGTGCTCGGTGATGCTCGGAGAGGCAGTGGGTGATCATGTCACTGATGAGTGGAGAGTCGGTGCAGTGTGCTTCACTCTGCCTGTTGTTGTGTTCCTCTGAAATCAAGATTTCACAGCTGCTGTTTAACAGTTTAAGCTCTGCTCCGGTCCACTGTGTGAAAGTGAGGGATGCTAAATAAATGTCCACTGTAGGATGTTCAACCTGACCCTCCCTCAACCTATCTGTTTTCTTTTCCCTCAAAATTTAGTATTTTCTCCTTCCAGCAAGCACGCAACAAGATGTTTAGAAATATAAACAAAAATGTGTTTTTTTTTGTTTGTTTGTTTTTTAAGCCTAACTATACCACAACAGTTAACCATGGAGTTTCACCTGTGCTGTTACTGTTACCATACTGGCTATGCTGAATATAGTAAGGTAACTGAGTAGTTTGTAAAATTAGTAATGTAGCTTGATATTGTTGTTATTATTATTATTATGTTGTTGATTTTTTTTTTTCAGTCAAAATTTCCATGCAAATTTCCATGCAAGTGTAAAGAAAGAAACAGTACAATGACATGCTAACATACATGGATTTCTTGTGAGACATTTTTCAGATTAAATATATAAACAATGTAAAATCATAATATTGTAACTCGAGTGGCACACATTGTATTTAGTATGGTAGTATCCAGTTCATAAGAAAAACCTGCACGACACAATCCCCGGGATTTCTGCTTTAAAGCTTCATAATGATATCTCATGAAGGAGCTGACACTCTTCTTCTCTCAGAGAACACTTTATACAGAGGGATTTATTTCATTATAAACTTCTTTTTTCATCTGTCTCCACTGAAATGGCCATTTCTGTTGTCATTTTGTGGGCGGGAGTGACGACTTCTCAATACAAGGAGGTAATGGGCACATTTTAGACCTACTGTACCACTCAGCAAAATCCATAGAGATTCATAAAAGGTAGGGTGGTTTAGGTTGTACTTTAACACTCTGTGGATGCTTTACTTTCACCCCAAAATACGGTAAAGCACGCCTAAGTGAATGAATACCTTTCCATTGTTTAAAATGCATTGCAGTATATCACACAAACGTGTTTAAATTCATTATATCATACTCACTACTTTTGCACTGCTGTAAGTGCATTTTACCCCCTCTATTTAAATCAATTCGTATTTAAATGCTTTATGTCATACAAAATATATCTAAATGTACTATATATCATACACACTGTGTACTATATAATTCCCAGATGAAGCATTGGAATTTTTTATTGTGAACAGTCTCACTCTAGGTGAGAGAACAACAAAGGAAAAAGCTGAAGCTTTAAACTCAAACAGTACCTTTTAAACCAGAATCAGTCCAGAACTCATTAGCTGGTCCATGCATAAAGCAGTAGAGACATTAATTCTTTTGCAGAGCCAGTCTGGGGACCTGGACCAGCACACCATCACTACATCCTGCCAGTCTGTCTCCTCTGATGATCAATAGCAGTGAACAGAAGGCAGCTGGAGGTTCGCTTCTCAAAACTTTTGTAGTATGCCAGCTCATTTTGGTTGGCACTCCTCGATTAGTCTTTACTCTCACTGGCCTTTGCTAAATCCTATTCATCATTGATAAAACAAACAAACAAACTGTCAGCTGAGAAATCGTAAGCCTGCACAATAAAAATTAGGACATTTTGGATACCTCTGAAGATTATTCATGGTTAAATGTAAAGAACTCACTGAGTTTAAAACAATTGGGATGGTGTTTGGCCAGATTTAAAGCATTCAACTTTCGATGGAAGGTAGTGTATTATACGCTATAGGACATTATTTTTGGTCTGAAAGTCTGAATTTATTGATTTGAAGTGTTAAAACTGAATGATAAAAGACAACAATACAACATTCCAGGTAAAAAATGCTGGTGTTTTTTTGTAATAAATCATTTATTATTTATAGTTAACATTTATTATTTTTAATTTACTTTGAATGGGCATAATCAGCAGCTTCGTGTATCATCACCCCCCCCCCCTCCCTTCTTTTTGTTTACCAGGAACTTTTTTGTGCTGATCACAAGAGAGCTTTTACCATAAATTGCAGTTGTCATTTAGTATCACATTGCTTAGACTCAAAACACAGTAGAGCTTAAGTAGTGCTTGGATGTTGAAGTATTGATTTGAACAAATGCTGAGCTAAATATGACAATGTAGAGCTGAGCCTGACAGCTGTGTCTGAGATGTCCTAACATGGCCACCGTACAGACGATAAAAAGTTTGTTTTGGTAACAACATGGCCTTTCCTCTGGTGCCAAACATTAGAAGAACAAACTGTGGATTTGCTAACATCTAACGTAACCGCTGACTGCTTATGTTGCTGTCCTGCGTGACTTGTTCTTGTGTATGCTGCATCTGTAGTCAAATTGTTGAGTAAAATGTCATAACAGATAGGAATGATGACCAAAACTACAAATATAAGACCCAAGTTGTAGTATAGCGTTTGTTCCATCTCATGACCTTTGTCATTCTCAACATTTACCTAAGATTATAGCAGCTTTAATAACCATATTTTAGCAGCTATGCCCACTTTTTGCAGATATATTCAATATAAATGTTCTCTCTGATAAACTGAAGAAAAATATAGTCTGTGTGGCATTACAATTTCTGCCAAAACATATTTGGTAATTCAGACTATGTGTATACAAACATTAAAGCACAGGCCATAAAGTTCCAGGGGTTCTCCTGGTCACCTCTCTGTTCCCGACTTCACAGTCACTGTGTCTTTTATGTTACTGAGGGTTTTGCCCTTGTGCACAGATTCATAAAAGATAAAATCAGATGAAACTTTATTGATCCCTGTGGGGAAATTCTGCCACTGCAGCAGCAAAGAAATGGGTTTCAACAGGAAAAAAGGAAACAGAATACAAGAACAAAGCTAGAATATAAAAATAAGCAAATAAAATGATAGAAAAAAATTAAGTAATTTTTATTTTAAAAGAGTATAAACATTTGTGGGGTTATGCAAACATATTGAGCTGTTTTAACAGTAGACTTAAAATGGGAAGTATGGGAGAGAGATTGATTTCTAACATTAATGGATTAATTTGCATTCTTTACAGATGTCTTGACTGCTTACATATATATTGATTTGTGTATCTGAATATAATATATATATAATATTATATTGTATATAAAAGTAAGGTATAAAAGCAACATATCTCTAAATGGTTGTTTACATTGTTAAATCAAGTCCAATTTCTTCTCCATATAAAGGGCCTTTAATAGTTTGTCATAATGAGCCTCATAAAAAAGGGCACAAATGCAGAAAGAAGTAAAAAATAATAGAGGGTAGGGGGTAAATGTACACACATCAAAAAGAGCTTAGCATTGCCGAACAACCAGTCCATGCCTGCATTTGTTTATGTAAATGATTTAAAGCTTCCAACCTGCAGGGACTTGGTGTGTATTGGTGTTTGATTTGGTCTAGACGAGGAGGGCCATGTTCGCTGCAGGCATACAGCACACTGCAACACCCCCTCCCTGCTCTGTCTGTCTCACTGTTTCTGTCTCTCTCTATATTTGTTTCACCATCGCTCTCTCTCTCTCGCTCTCTCTCTCTCTCTCTCATATATCACAATCTGTCTGACCAAGGGGATGATAACTGTGAGTATGCCATCCCCTCTCGGTCTCTGTTTTCCCCTCTTGGTGGGGGGTGTCAGTATGAACTGGGGGGGCTTTCTGTCCTTCACAGCTCCTGAGCTGCTGGGGTTTGACACCATTGGAAAGAAAGCTCTGTTTTACACCTGCATCGAAGTGTCACACATATGCTCTATGAGAGGTTTGAAGGTGTTTTCGTTGTGTTTAATCTCCAGGAGGCTGCTGGTGGACGCTGGACAAACAGCTGACCACCGTCAGGTGACCTGCAGTGGAGAATTTTGCATGGGGTTTTAGCTACAAACAATCATCTGGCACACCTATATCCTCATCCTGTGAAGGGTGTCCTTTTTAAAAACAAAGACTATTTTTCACGTGTTTGCATAGTGTTGCAGGTTGGGAGTATAGCCCGACTGATACTGGATTTTTTAGGCCAATACTGATATCGTTGTTTGGGAGTTTAAAAAATTCAATAAAAATATATCAGCCAGTAGAATTTTTTTAACAGAAGCACATTTCTTCTTTTTAAAATTGTGACCAAGATACCTACTAAGTAGGACATTTTACAGTTGAAAAGTCAACTTGTAAGTGCTCTCTAGTGGACAAACTATGTAATGGTGACACTGTTTCTAAATTGTTGGATGATAGGTTGACATACAATATACATCAATACAGATAAATCTGCATTAATCTAATACTGGCCTGGCCAAGTTATCAGTAGCTCTAGTTAGGAGGGATGTTTACACCTGATTTATCATTGGAGTTGTTTATTTTCTGACCCAGGTACGGTACAAAGAAAAGACCACTCCATGTGCTGATTAAATTGCTGTCTGCTAAGTTGATATGGAAGACATATCAAGGAATCATATTGAGGAATCATATCAAGGGATGAAGGAACTGCCTAACAATTTGGATGTTTTAGGGACAGGTTCTCTCTCTCCCTCCCTCCCAGAAACCTCTCAGCATTCATACATTTCACTGTCAGCCTTTCATCTACTCTCTGCAACACCTTCTGCATTAGTAATTCAGTACACAGTAGATCATTTATAAACATTAAAATTTCAGTACCTCTTTCAGTACCTTTTTGGCCAAGATGTTCTTGACAAATATTTGCATGCATGTGCACAGGAAGAAAATACTATACATTGGTTTAGAAAAAGTCTGAATTATTACAGGTTTAATAGCACACAAAGTAGTCTGGATTTTCTAATAGGAATCAGATCTCAAGATTATTGAGCCACTCTTGCATGAAAAGAGAGTTAGCAGTTGTGTATTCCGTATTGATCTATATAGCATCTTGGCCGAGCCACTTGCTTTCACCTCAATAATTCATCCAAATATAATATTTATAATTCCTGCATGAATTAAACTACATCACATCTTCAAAAATTCAATAAGTAACACACACACACACACACACACACGCACACACATTAATAATCCAATTTAATACAGAGACGGAAGGACATCATCGGTGACTTCAGCAAGTGCCCCAAAATGACATCTGTTTACGCTAAAGTGACAAAGCCGTCTAGTGGCCGTAGTTATTATGACGGGAGCGAAGGAGGAAGTCAGCGATGGGAGGAGGTCGGGGTGGTTGGATGGGTCAACAATACATCAGACTTTAACACGGGCGACGGCTGTTTGTTCGTTCCATAACTTTAACCACATGTTTATTATTGTAACCATGACGACGAAGGTCCCCTAACCTTTAAAGTACCTATTTTAACCCAAATCATGGTCTTTCCCTAAACCCAACCAAGGGATCTTTGTGCCTAAACCTAACTTTAACCATAGCGCTGTCACATCATAATGTGATCAGAAAACGCTTCTATGTGTCGTTCTAAAGGGCATGGACAAACAATGTATTTCTGTCATTTAATTTGAAAGACTTGTTGTAAATACTCGTTTCACCTCAAACATAGTTTACACCAAACACAGTTTAACCAGTGTTCTTAAGAGTATATTAAACTACAGGTATCCATAGCAACAGTGTTTGCTACAGTTGCTACTTGCAAACAGTTAAGCTAACTCCCACTTGTGAAATGAAATGTTCCTCAACACAGAAACATGGCAGTCTCCTGGATAATTTAACAATCCTAGAGGTTTATGTTGTGTGTATCGGTTGTAATTATTCTAACTTTGTTTCTGAGAAATCATCAGTTTGTCATGGCAGATGAAAAAGAATTTTAAGCTTAGTGATTGTGCTCCGTGTTTCTTACCGAAATGCACCTTTAGAAGTCATGTTTCTCTTCTCTCCTTGTGTTTTTATGTACACAGTATTATACCTTTGGCTTTTTATGAAAGAACCAGATATTTTCTAACGCAGTGGCTCAGGTTTTGTACTGATGATTCAGTATTCATGCCTATCCAAGCCTTGGAAGTACTCCAACTGCAATTCACCGACCATTGTCTATGCAGAAAATTAAAGGGACCTTGATTTAGGAACGTTGAATACCTAAAATAACTCTTTCCCCTTCACTACTTACAATCTCAGTGGAGGAAATGCCACTCTTCACCTCCATCTGGTCTGTTTATTTTGTATATCAAGACACCTTGCCATGTATTACCGTTTACTTAAACTACTTAATCTCTTCAGCCTGAAGCTGTCTTTCGTTTTTAGAAGAGGAAGCTTCTTCTTTAAACTTATACCCCAATTATTAAATGAATCCATGGAAATTGTGTTATTAGATAAACTACTTTACTTTATACCATGTAAACATCATAATTGATTTAAGTGATTTCTCCTGGTAATTGGTGCTGTGGTGGTGCATGTAAATATACTTAGTGTTGAAAAGAAACCTCCTCTGAAACTCAAACCACCTAAAGGCCTGTTGACATTTTGTATTTGCTAGGGCAATAACAGGAGAAGAGTTGGACTGGATCGCAGTAAGTGCAGATGGGACATTAACCATGCATCCACAGTGTAAAGCTGATAGCAAGTGTTCATTTAAATTCTCTCCATCGTCTACATGCAGGGAGTAAACAGAGCAAAAGGCCGCCTTGTGTCGTTTGGAAACAGCATCTGTGGAAGCCAGAGGTCAAGAGTCTTATGTACCCAAACATGTGGTGAAAAATACCGGGGGGGGGGGATTTTAACATCACATATCATTAGACCTTAATTAGTAAAGTGGGCTTTAGGGACTGGGCTTCCCATCTGCCTCGATTTGACATACCTCGTCCTTCACATTTCATCGAGAAGAAAAAAAGTTGGAGTGGCTGCCTGTCACTGCATTACTGCAAGGAATCAAGTTTGTCTGGCACATTGGGGTCTGCGAGTGTATTAATAATGCAATTTGTGTTAACTGCACAGCATCTGTCCCAGGTTGCTGTATGGTTAGCTCCACGTGCACCTGCTGTCTTTCATCATTTATTCTCCTGATTAGTTCTACTGACGTCAGAGTTTAGTCGTCGAGAGGGAAAGAAACATAATGGAAAAAAGGAGTAAATATGTGTTTATATATGTTATGTATTGAAATATTGACTGAAATGTTTCTATCTGAACTAATTTTGTTTGGCCATCTTGTACCAAATAAATGGTATTCAGTTAATAGACAGTAAATAGTAAATATTTTCACTGATTAATCTATGACTTTGTGGTTTATTGACTTTTAGTAGTAATGTTTTTGCAATATGATACTTGATTATCTTTCTACAAAATTCTGTTAGGTAAGGTATTCAAGGTTCTGTTCATGATTTTTGATGTAATGCAGTTTAATTCGCATCAAATCAATTTGATCATTTAATATGATTTTGCATATATCTATAGAGATAGATATATATCTATATCAATGTATATCTATATAGATATATGTAGAAACACATCTTTCTCTCTCTCTCTCTCTCTCTCTCTCTCTCTCTCTCTCTCTCTCTCTCTCTCTCTCTCTCTCTCTCTCTATATATATATATATATATATATATATATATATATATATATATATATATATAATGTTTGTGTGTATATATATATATATATATATATATATATATATATATATATATATATATATATATATATATATATATGTGTGTGTGTATATATATATATATATATATACACACACAAACATATATATATATATATATATATAGATCTCTATCTAGATAGATATAGAGATCTACATCAGAAAACTTTTGGAATACTTTTTCATATCATGATATTGATTTTTGACCATATCACCCCCATTTTTTTTGTTGATCCTTAAACTATTTAAAATATAAAATGTCCAAAAATATTGAAAAATGGCCATCACAAATTTCCAGAGACCAAGGTGACATCTTTAAAAAGCAACCCTCCAGAACTTAAATGTATTAAGTTTACAATGATATAAAACAGAGAAAAGCTGCAAATCTTCAAGAAGCTGGAAACTGTTGGCATTTTTGCTTGATAACTGACTGTAATTATCAATTGATTTTCCGTCAAATTGATTTTGTCAATTAATTTCCTGATGGAGTAACAGATTATTCAGCTAATTGTTTCAGCATTCAGTATTTAGGATTTCTGGCTGGTTAAAAACTGCTTATGGGCACCACAGTGGCCAAGGGGCTAAGACACGTACCACGTAAACAACGTTCCTGGTTCAAATCGGGAACTTGGTTGCATGTCACCCCCCTCTCTCCCCACACACTTCCTGTCTCCCTCTCAACTATACATACAAAAAATGTTTATGTGGATTCTTATTAATCAAACCATGCTGTACTCATGGTCGTATCTACCATCAGAGTGTCCTGTGTGCTCACGATGTGCCAGAGGGCCCTCCCATGTGTAAAGACAAAATAAAATATGATTCAGAAAGTCCCATAAGTAACAGGTGTGGGTACAAACAGCAATTCAGCAGGACAGAACACCCACCACAAGCACATTTGCATTGATAACTGTGGAATGTTGTTACGTTGTAATGTTGTCCTGTACTAGGGAACGAGGGGCCCCCGAAGGCCTTACTTCAGCCGTGACTGTGTTTCATATAACATTTCCAATAATATCTGAAGTTCATTCGCTATCTACAAATAGAAAATATCTGTATTGCTGTATCACAACACAGTATTTCAAACCATTTTCCTGCTGAAGTTTTCTTTGCAGCTTGAAGAACGAGCTCTTCTCGCTCCACTTTGCTGCTGCACGGCTCTGTTGGTGTTGCATCATCAGAAGTAGCAGTGGAGAAACCGTTCTATCCACCTAGCGCTCAGTGGGCCTACAACCATCACACTGTCTGCTCATGTTGAACAAAATTGACAGAGGAGTATCTAAAGGCTTATCACTGGCATTGTATTACCCAGAATTCCTTTTGCCTGTGTTATGCTCATCTCTCTCGCTCCTGATCCACATTTGGCATGGCTGGATGATCATTTTGCCAGGGGAGAATTGGAAGAGATTGTGTGCAGCCCTTCAGTATGTTCTCCCTTCAAGTCTCTGGATGTTTCTGTGGAGCAGAGAAACAGCTAAGCAACAGTCTAGAGAGAGAGGTAATTGCTTCCTGGTGATGGGAAGAATTGACATTCGCTTTGCAGCGGTGCTGTTTATTTCCCCGTCTGCCCTCTCCACCGAATGACAGGAGCGAAGTCAGGAGTGTGTGTGACTGAAATGCATCACCTGATTCTTGAATTAATACAATATTTGAGTCAGTGACTGCGGATGTCTACAATGCTATTCAAATTTGCACAGAATTGTCCATCCAGAGTGAAGTAGAGGGGTTTCTCTTCGGCTAACGCACTCTTTGATGGGTATCTCTTACCATCGTGCTTCAGTGCATCTGAGTGTTTCTTGCCTCCAGACGCAGTGAAGAGAAAAGAACACATCCTGCCGAACTGACAGGGTTTATTCTTTATTGTCGGAGCTATTTGTAAAACAACTATTCTTTGGTGACAATTCTATGAATATTAACAATGTGCACTTCATTTTTTTTTTTGTGAAAATCTCTGCCAGAAGCTTTTACTCTACATAGTGAAAGTTGAATGCAGGTAAAACCAAAATAGACTGACAGCTTCTCTGGGGTTTATGGATGTGGATATTCATGTGGAGGCAGCAGGTTGGGGTGTGGGGTGTGTGTGTGTGTGTGTGTGTGTGTGTGGGGAAACTTCCAACAAACATTTCTGTAACATTACCTTCAGAGTGGCATTCTTCAGCTTAGTGACTCCCCGTGCCTGCTCCTTGTCAAGCGCTGCTGTCACTGCTGCTGCATGTTTGCGGATTTACCGCAAAAAGTCATTAGCAGAGGAAAGCTGAAATGAAATAAACGTCTTTTTCTGCCTTATCAGTAAGATTCAAACTGAGTGTGAGTTACGTAAGCACTGCTAAATTTATCAATGCTCATTTTATGCAAAGCCTGAGCTCCCAGGCGCAGACTGTGTGATGTTCAGAAAGGGGGAAGGTTTTTGTTTCCCTGCGAGCCATTTGATTTCTATTTTTGTGCCTGAAAAACAAGATTTTAAAAAGGTCATGCTAATTTTAGCCGTGTTTTCTTGAAGGAAAGGGAGATGTGTGGCTTTTCGCTCAAACGTGACAGACTATTAAAGCTGACTTCTGACAGTTTACAGCTGTGGTTGTGCAGGGGATTACAGTCAAGAGTGAATGGCAGGCACATGCTACGTCTGCATATGCTGCTTTCTTCAGTCACTCTTACTCTCTTCTTGTGTGTGTGTGTGTGTGTGTGTGTGTGTGTGTGTGTGTGTGTGTGTGAATGAGGCAGAGAAGAAGATTGAGTGTGTGTGTTTTCTGGTGTGTACCTTGAAGGAAAAAGTGTTGTGATTGTGCAGGAATCTCTCAGTCTCTCTGTTCGCTATATTCACAGTGAAGTCTGAAAGTTGTCACACTCAAAAAGTGGCGCATCCCAGATCTCATAGAGGATCTTTGTAGACAATCAAGGTGGCTTTCCTGCTTTTTGATACGCTGTCTCTTCCTCCTCCATGACACGCACACATAACACAAACACACACATTTGTCTTACTACACTTCCGACGACCTCCACTGACAACATTCACTCCTTAAACCGTAACCTAAACCTGTCTATTCCTAATTCCATGCTTTAATCCCCATCCTAACCTAAACTTAATCCTAATTCTGTCAGTTGGCAGGTTATTTTCCGTTTCCCGCTAAACCTTAATACTGTATATTTGTCACTTGTGTGAGGTTTGTTTGATTTTTTCATCCGTCATTTATATCCACTAATTTAATTGACTTATTTTTCTATTTAAAATTTAAAATACTAAATGAAAATATTTAATTTCAACAGACATAAAAGGAATAGGAATACTTGCACTAATAATTAATAATAAAATAGCTTTTGGAGTGCATCTTGTTTCTGTAATTTGATGTATTATTACCATTCAAATATTTGAATATAACATCATTAAAGGGCAGACGGTGGTGGTTTTCTTTGTGTCATTATTAAGAAATTATGTGTTATACTTGGTAATGACATAACCAGTTAAGATCAACTTTTGTCCAGGACCATACAAAAGTGGCATAATGGCATGACAAAATACCTAATAAGTAACCCTTTTTTCTAATGTCAAGACCATTGCTGGGTAGGCCTCTTCATTAAAACCACAAGGTGAGTGATATGGAAAATAAAGTCATGCAGTCAAGATTACTTTAAACATTTACTAATTGCCTTACAATCTGGTAATCACTAACATAACCTAAGGAGTTACCCCAACACATTGATTGGGGCTGAATATTTTCTTGTACTCGAATAACAACAAGAACAAAGTTACAAATTCTAACAGACAATATAATGTAAATGCCTCTGATATTTCCTTACATTTGTCCTTACATGTTATCCTTACAGTACAGGTTACAAGCAGGATAAAGGTCTAGATCCTGCTGATTTTAGTCCTGCAAGAAATATTCATTTCAAAATGTCCTGAACAGCTACTATTTAAATGGCCTGAGGAATGTGCAGTATTTCTAGCAGTATCTGTAATCAGAATACATAATTTTGGTAACCATGAGAAGGTAATTACATTTACAAGTCACATTCAACACTGTTTATAATCATATTTATGCGGTTTTATTCCTCACACTGTCAGAACAATGTTTACACCTGATGGTGCTTGTTGTTCACCCTTACAGTAAATGTTACTGTTGTTGACATTTTTTTCCTCTCACCTTTATGCATGGTTGCGCTGAAATCCCACACACCATACAAAGAAATGTCTTCCTCACGTTCCCCACAACAATTCAGTGACTCATCTCCCATTTATTAAGCCTATATCCACCTTGATAGTACTACAGCCGAGTTTTACACATGAAACTCTCCCCGTTTCTCTTCAGCTCTGCTGATCTGTATATTTCATATGATTCAGAGCATCAAGGATCATTAAACATTTGCAACACAATCAGCGTTCCCACGTTCAAAATGGAGGAGGGGAGCTTTGCTGCGAGGAGCCGCTGAATCCTGATCAAGCTCTCTATGCTTGGGATATGTTTTTGCTACAGACCACACTGGCTGTTACCATGACAACAAACAGAAATTTCCCTTCATACACTTCACCCAAATGCTTCTCAACACTGAAACCATCCTCCCCTCTCCTCCCTCCCCACTCCCTCGAAGTTACTACCCGCTTCTCTGCTCTCAGCATCCTCGGGAGTTTGGGGAATACACTTCAATTGATCTCCCGCAGACGAGCAGAGCGAGACCGATCACATGACTAATTCAGATGTCAGTGAGATCACTGCCTCGTTTCTTCTCTCTTTTCAAGCGGTATCAATTTTAGAGCGAGTTACTCTGGCGGTGACTGAATTGCACAATCTGCAACAGAATGAATCGAGCTGCTATTCACGAACGTGCCGTAGAGGCAAGGTGCTCTGCAGTGACCCACCTGTGCGACCACTTCGGGCTATCATGCATCATGGTCTGAGGAGGCTGTGTGGGGAAACGCTCTGTCTGGCCCTCAGTAGAGGTGGAAAAGGACACATTCAGTCACCTGTTTGGTCTCTTCCACCACATGAGCAGAGAAAACACATCTTTTTGGTCTCCAAACAGAAATAGACTCTCCTCCACCTTACCTTAGAGACAGCAGCGATGATTGGCAGTGAGGATACACTTACACGACGTGGGAGGCCCCGACACTGAGATGCCAGGCCCAATGAGTACAGATGCCAGACCAGACCTGGGCCTGTTTTGGACACTTTGACCCTTGACCTCTTTCCATTCTAACAACTTGAAGTGTCAGAGATAGATCTGTCAGAGGCGCTATTCTGAGTGCAGCTCTGAGCATCTGAGAGTTGACATTTTGATAACGGATGGCACTTTATGTCTTTTGAAAATATTGAACCCCAGATGGTTCTGTTAGAGAAAAAAGCATATGCATTCAAACACCATGAACATGTGGATGAAATAGTTGTTATTAAACCAAAAAAACGTCAGACAGTATCCATTTCCTCACTGTTTGTAAGAAAGCTGTGAGAAGTGAAACACATTTGGATTGAATTCACACTTAGGACAGTCCTATCAGACTAATAACACCTTATCCTGACAACCCAAACTGTGATTTCTTCTCACTTTGATTTGAAACCTAACAAGCTGCTTAAGCCCCCTGACTTCAAAGCAGCTGTTGGGCTGTGAGATAAATCCAATAGAAATCGCTGGTTTGATGTAACTCGGTTGGTTTGGAATTGCGCTGCTGTTTCTTGTCTCTTTCTCCAGCTCTCTTTTCCACAAATTTTTCACGAGAATCGATTTTATACGGCAGTTTCAGGATGTTTGCATTTAGAGAACTTATCTATTTTTATATTGATATATTGGTCTAACTGTCTATCCATCCATCCATCTGTCTGTCCCTTTATCTATCTATATCTAGCCCTCAATCTGTATTTCTCTCTGTCTCCATAAAACTATCATCTCAGACATAGACAAATATGACAGCAATTCTGTAAAATGCTATATCTATCCTTTACAACACATCTATCCAATGTCATTGACTGTCAAATTTAATAAATTGAGAATGAAAGGAGTATGCCAGGGGAGTAAGTCCAAGGTCAGCACCACTGGTTCTAAGTGCAGAAGCTGGTAAATGTTCCCCTGGGGAGGTCACTGGCCTGAGTCATGCTGTATTTGTCAGGCAGAAGGCCTACTGACATTTTCTGGATGTAAAAGAACAGTTTGTCTATAGCAGCAAGCACAATTGTGGCTGACAACTTTTCCATCCGCAGCCCTGCGACACAAGCGTTGTTTTTAAAGGAGTGGGCAGGTACCTTTTGGGATTTGGGCGATTGGGTTTCAGGGGCCAGCAGCGTGCAGTACGGCGGCGTTGGGTTTCCATGCAGAGGGGAAACGGTGAATGCCAAATTCACTGGCATGAATGTATGAGAGCAGTCTCCGACCATGTGTCGAGATATTGTTTCCTGTCAGGTGTTGTCTTACACCTCTGAGTGATGGGGTCTTTTCCTGGAAGACAGTAGCAGACACTGACAGAGGCACCAGAAGCTGTGACAAGTGTGAAGCTGAGACGGGTGCTGTGGCAGCACTCCAACTTGTTTTTTTCTGTCTGTATGTAATGTTTATAAGTAAACTAAGAATATAATGCTTTTTGCTCAGCCCCAAATGCACTGAAACAATTTTCACTTAACTTTGTGTACCAAAGTAGTCATTTAAACCCCAAAATATGTAAAAATAGGGCCCAGGTTTAAAAATATCAGAATTACCCTTTAATGATTCACACTAATCAACACTCTACAAACTAACATTTTAAAGCATTGTATTTTCACGTGACCATGCTTTGCAAACTCTGACCTTTTAATCAAGGGAAATTTTGAGGGTCAGCTTCCTGACTGAGGATAACAGTAAGGGCCAGGGCTTTTTGCCACTAACCTTTGGATTCATGGCTAATTTACTCTTCACTCTGAGACAGCCAGCTATATGCACTAATTCTATACAAGTATGGAAGCAGTGGAAACATTGTAGAACACATTGTAAATCAGAGTAACACCGGTAACAATGCAAGAAAACACATTGTTGTCCCAGTGCATATTGGGAGATTTATTTTTTATGCCTACCTCAGGATGCTATAACATAAACTTACACAAACCAAGAAAAAAAAAACATCCAAGAAATAACAAATGCTTTGCAGCTATCTCAGATTGGCTTATTCGTTCATATTCATAATTTATGCAAGTACAACCACAAGAGAAAAACAGCCGATGATATGTTCCGCATCGCTGCTTTTTCAGGTTGGCTCACAATGACGAGGCAGTCATCTGAATAAGTTGGTGTGGGTGTGTGGCAAGCAATTACTGCTTGTTAGTGTTTGTGGTTACTTTGTGCATGTGTGTGTGTGTGTGTGTGCACGTGCTTCTGTGATTGTGTAGGATAGACCTTGTGTACCTTGTCTTGTGTTGAGGAGACAGCTTTAAAGGTTGAGCTACTATATATATCTTCAACGCTGGTCTAATTTTCCGTCATACATCGACCTTTCAGGGTCACTGTCATGCACAACAAACTCACGACAAACTCCTTTAGTTTCTCAAAGGTTTGTGGAGCATTAAAAATTATAAATGTTGACTATTTGTTGCTTTTCCCTGGACTGTGGAGGTTTTGTTGAAGGTGAACAAGCTGCATCCTCGCAGGACTTGTGTGTGTTTTGCAGTGAGGAGACAAAGCACAGCCCTGCTGCACTGTGTCCATCACCAGCTTGATTGATGAACTGGTGTTTGTCCAACAGTCAAGTAATTGCACCACACTGGACCCGTTTAAAATATTTAAACAGTGTTGAACATGAATGGCTTGGGCATCGAGTTTCAAAAGCAACCCCCTTAAAAGGCCACTGTGGATAAAAACGTCCTGCCACTGTGATACTCAGCCCATACTGACAGAGCTGATTCTGTCTGAGGGACACAAGTGATGTACACAAACAAGTCCCAACAGTTCAGCCAATAGCAAACACAACAGTTACAGTCAGGGTGGGAGATATGCTGAGCTTTAGCAAATTACCTTCTCTGTATGCTGACACCAAGTGCTGGATTGCATGATATTATCATTTTGTTTTTTAACACTGAGAATACAGTAGCAGAATAGTTAATAGTAGTTGGTTTGTATTTCAGAGTGAAACAATGTTTATTATGAATTTCTTGCAATGATGTTCTTGTAATCTTGCTGCTTTTGCTGGGGTGCTGAAGTAGTGGTCGAGCAAAAGGATGGTGAAATTTTTTATCTGAGTAACCACCACACGGAAGAGATTAACCTGCTTCATCACACCATGATCACACTGTGTAAAAGAAGCAAGGAAAATATGACTTTGTGCAATCACAATACAAAAAAATTCATTTAGAATTTCCATTTCTCCCTTTTTATGAAGACTCAATTTGGCTACTAATAAGGCTGCTGATACCACCCTGGTCTGGAGGGTATGAAACTCCTGTTAATAGACTAATTGGTCGCCTAATTTATGTGGTAGGCCATAAACTTTTACAAACTGAGCCTTGTCTCAAAATTATCTAAATTACCTAACTACAAAGCTAACTGTGATGGAGGGCAGCGTGACGCAGAACAGCTTGACGGGTTTCTGTTTGCTTCTCTGCTGCTCTCCGCTCCGTTGCTGAATGGTAGCAAAGTCTGCTAAACTTCTTTTGAACCAGACGCTGGTAAAACCTCCTCCACTGTGGTCCAGTGTGACTGACTCTTCAGCTTTCAGCAGCCAATCAGGAGAGACTTGGAGCTTTGACGCACACTTTTTATCTCTCTGACTGTGTGGAAATCTGAAGTTTTCATATTACAGATAATGAAAAAGGCATTAAAAGTCTGAGTCTTACAGGTAAAACATGAGACCTGTTGGATGTTATAGGAGTTGAGTGTGGTGCAGGTGCTCTGCAGGTGTACTGGACTGTAACTGAGCAGAGGATTAAATCATATATTTCTCATAGTTGTAGGTAAGGTGTATTGAAGAAAAATAATAATAATGAATAATGTTGAGTACTTCTAAAAACAAAAAATATGTGTAGATAAGAAAAAGCATGAACCACTAGTAACAAAAGCATACATTACAGTGGTAGTGCGTGGGTGTACAAGTGAGATGCCATTGTAGTAATGGCCTTCAAACCAGATTTATGTATAACAGCAAAAGCTGCATCCAATCTGCTACATCTAGCAGTTCACCTCTGACAAAAAATCAGATCTTAAAACACTTCTGTTTTCTGAATTTTTATTGAATATATTATATTTTTCTTTAGTCAACATTGCACATATTCCATTTTTCAATCACATCTCATATTGCTGTCTACAAAATGTTATGAATGTAGAAAATCCAGAAGTTGGAAGAATTACCAAAAAAAATAAAACAAAGAAGAAAAAACATAAAAGAAGAATTAAGGTTAGAAGTGACAAGCTCCAAAGATACAGAGAGAGAGAGAGAGAGAGAGAGAAAGAGAAGGAGAGGAGCACCCTCGGGAAAAGAATATAAACATAGCTTGGGTTAGGATGCATTTTTCTCAAAACAAAGCATCATGCAGAATAAAGCAAGGCTGGCCAAAACTCACATGGATATTTCTCAAACACCTGAACTGTAGAAATATTTTACATGTTCGTTAATAGTTACTGTCAGTTTTCCTTTGCTGATTGATAATGATTTCCCTCCTTTTTTATGACTGACAAGGCAGTGGCAGTTTGAATATCAAGCCTACACATACGTGAAGCAGTAACATTAAAACAAATGCACCACCATTGTCCCAAAAAACAATTATGCAGTCGCCATTATTGAAGACTATCCACACTGCGTCGGTACAGCACAACAGCATTGCAGCAACATCTCTGCTGGCTGCATGTCGATAGTTTCTCTCTCTGCAGGTGAGATGATTGTGAGAATCATAATGACTAATGTAGATATACTGGATTATAACCACCGTATATAAATGGCTGTGGCCTTGGCTGACCAAACTGCACCAGCTTGCATAGACACCTGATTATTATGGGTTTGAATCCCATCCTTTTCCCGTCAAATTCACATCTGAATATATTCTTCATTTGTATGTTTTGTCTTTGTTTGTGTACTTCATTTTTTTATTCAACACACAGTGGACCTCCTTCATCAAGCTCTCATAGAGTAAAGTTCAGAAACTACAACAAAATGACCCAAAGATACTTGTCATGGTTGATTCACAGCTGAGACTTTCTCACTTAAATGCAGATTATACTGTAGGTCGATGAACCAGAGACATCTTTACATTTACACATTATATGTCAAAATTATACATGCTTAATGATTCTTAACCTATACATTTGGAGGCTTGTTGAGGGGAAATGTGCCGTGCCCCACATGTAGTCTGTTGAATGTAACATGACAAAAGATCTGCTGCGGTTACAGACTGTCACCATGGTAATTGGTCTATACAGGCTAAAGTACACAGCGTCTAATCATCCATGTGTGTTCTGCCTGTGCTTCCAAAAAAGAGCTTGTGCATCTTTGAGACTGTCTGCAGGCTGTTAAATCACACTTTTAATGCCCCGAGAGGTCAACACACTGCAATTAAAGAAAACACAATCAAATCAAGCAAACATCTTCACCAATTTGACAACACATTTTTCTGTATTTTGTTGTGACTTCTGTATTTGGGTGTGTCAATTTACCCTTTTTTAAAATGTCTTTGCACCTTTTCCCCCCTAAATGCTGTGTTGATGACTTGCTTGTGTTTTGTCTATTCACGTGTGTTTTCTTATGTTGCAGTGCATTGAGCTCTCAGGGAATTGAGCATTTTACTTTTTATTACCAAAAGTCATATGAAACATTACATTGCCATATCACAGAGCACAGGTCATTTATCATAGAGCATGAGGAGATTACATTATATTTTGTTTTCCATTAGGGTTGCAACTAGCAATTATTTTTTATTATTGATTAATCTGCCAATTATTTTGTTGATGAATTGTTTTGTCAATAAAATGTCAGAATATAGTGCAAAATACCTGTTATGATTTCCCACAGCCCAAGGAGATGTATTCAGATTGCTTGTTTTATTCGACAGTCCAAAACTCAAAACATGTTCAGTTTACTATCATATATGGCAAATTGGCAAATGCATCAAATTCTCACATTTGAGGAGCTGGAACCAGAGGATGCCATTTTTTCTTTGAAAATGACTAAAACGATTATTAAAATAGAAGATATCTCTTTGATTTCACCTACTTTAAATGAACATTTTAATGTCCTATAGCTTGATGAACGAGGGCTGGTGTAATTAGAAGCGTGCCCTTTGAGACACCCAGAGAGGACAGCAGCAGCCAAGAGAAGCAGTCCTGAAGCAGGCAGAGGTTGCTTTGCTCAAGGAAACTCCGACAGCACTGAACTGCGGTGACTCTCCAGGTGCTCTGACCACGAGATGTGTATGTGGGTGTGTGTGCTTGTAACTGTTTTTGTATTCAAACCACACCTTACACTGAACTGTGTCAACTCTGTGGTTGTCATTAAATAGGTGGAAATGCTAATTCCAACACTTCAGCATATAATTCCCCTTCATGATATATCAAAACACAATCTGTCCTCTCACTACTCTGGTACACTCACATACATGAACCAGAAACGGTGTTCCAGGTTTTAAAGTTGGGTAATGTTTAAGATAATAAAGGCTAATATCATTTAATCAATATCATAATCTCTTAAAGAATGTGTTATCTTCTAATTATTACCCGAATGACAACTTGTCTAGTGGCCATTGAGTATTTCTCAGATCAAGTGACGTGTGGTAACCTTGTTATTAACCCAGTAAATTGAGTGATATGCTGATATTAGCTGTACAGGACTTTCAACAAACACTTATTAATTCTGCAAAGCATTTATTTGTCTCCTACCTGAGACAATTTCCTAAATACAGATGTGACCAGGCAAACACAGTAATCATTGTATTTGCAGTAAAGAGCGCTAATACTGTTCTGCAGGAGGCAGATGGTGCAAAACAACCTGAAATCCAGTCAGTCACGTAATATCCAGCACGAGTACTAAACAAATACAAACTGCGTCACTGTTCAACAGTTTTGCAGTGCTCCTTATAAGCCAACTTGTTTATAAGGAGATTAAGACATAAAACGGGTTCCTGGTGTTATCTAACACTGTGGATGTTACAGTAAACACTCTAGTTTTTATCCCTTTTATTTGTGTATGTGTCCGTGGTAAGTAATATCAGACTGAGCCGTATGGAGACGTCTACAGTGCTGCCTGGGTGCAATGTGAAGATATTAGGCTTAGTCAGGTTGTTTTTTGTAAAGATGTCCCTCAGCTCTTAGAGACAAAAAACATTTAAAAGTGAGATTTTTTTAAAACCAAATTCAATACATGAACCATAACGTCACCATGTGGAAGTAGTAGTTTTGAATCAACACATCCATCCTGATCACTGTGGGCAAAAGCAGTCAGTGTTGCCAGATTGGGTGGTTTTCCATCCAGTTTCTCTACTTTCTGTATTTTAAAAATTGTTTTGGGCATTTGGGCTACTTTTTGTATCATTTGGACGGTATCCTCTGACAAAACAATGTGTCTATTTCCCATTGAATTGTCTCCTCCTCTCCTCTGAGTAGCGCACACACACAACGACTGATAACAGATGATCAATAAAAACAAATGGCATTTCAGTTTATTACAACTAGGTAGGGCTTTTTACATTCAAACATTTAATCCCTATCCAAAAGGTTTGGTTGAGATACTTTTTCAGTATTGTAACCTTGTTTTGGGTGGTTTGGGGTTTGCCTGGTTATAGAAATAAAACAGACGATCTGAGGATGGAGGACCGACCTGAGGCTCCTTCCCAGTACCTATATTATATATTAAAAATACAAAATGTAGCTATATCTATGACAGTGGGGTGGGCTTGAGAATCCAATTGGGCTGTTTTGTCTGAGTCAAATCTGGCAACACTGAAAGCAGTGAAATTTAGTACATCACTAAATCTTAGCACTGGGCTGTTTTGCATGGCTTGAGATCTGTGGTCAATTGGTTGCTTTTTAGAAGAAATCCTTTGTTATTGATTAAGGGAGGCATTCATCTTAAAGTTAATCTTGCCTAGTTGATTTGTGGAAAGCATAGAGGATTGGAGGAGTCTCAGACTTGTTTAGGACATATGTGAGCTTCAACAGAAAAGCAGTTTCTCACACAGAGATAGCCCTTCTTAATGTGAAATCAATCCCCAACAATTATTTTCTTTTAAATTGTTGTTTTTTAGCATCATAACTGAAAATTTGTTAAACTGTGTTGGGTGAATCTCCTCCACTTCCTCCTCTGGCCAGTAGCTATGACTTGAGCTGTTTTTGCTCGTGTTCAGAAACATTATAAATGTAGCCCCAGTGAGTTTTCCAGGATCATAAGTAAAATTTTTTCCTCTCCTCCTGTTCTGTGAGTTATCTAATGCCCCCACACAGACTAACTGTTAACCTCCCTAACAAATTACAACAGTTATCACTAAAGTTATTACTGCAGGTAATTTTAGCATCCACAGGAATATCTAGCAGTACTAAGTCGATTAAAAAATGTATTTGTTGTTTCGTCTTTAGGATATATTTCCACTCATCCTATTTCACTCATGATGTGACCTGGATGACCAGTTGATAAATATCCATGTGGATAACTGTGGATTATGACCTTTTTAATTCTGTGCACGAGTCAGGTCACACACAAGGATAAATGATTTCCTTCCTGTAATATTCAATCTGCTTCAAAATCTGCCTTTATTATCTTCTTGCTTCATACATTACAGTACACTGCCCTTCTCTGGGTTACTACTGATCTCTCGATGACAGCAGATTTAAGTGAGGGCGCTGTATCAGTGCAACTTGACATAATTGCAGCCTCTAGCCAAATAAATTGTTTTAATTCATAGATTAAGGAAATGGGTTAGAGCCTGTCCAGTTGAACAGATTTTCCTTCAGTCTCCTTTGGTGCTTGTTTGTTCTGCTTGATTGGATGTGTTGGCTTTGGGGATCAACTCTCAGGCTGATCCTGTTCTTGTTCTCTCTATTAACCTGTGGGCATATTACTCTTTGGCTTAGCGTCTTTTGTGCTGCCTTGTGATAATACCGAGCTGTAGCTAAACATATCACGAGATAGATTAATTTGTCTCAGTGCAGCTTCTGGCTACTATTGGCTGTTGGTGTGTGTTGGCTGTTCTGCATCTGGGCTAGCTACATCTCAGATCTTTATGTGAGCCAACATTCAGCCTGAAATCTTCAGGCCGGGACCTCCTGACTGATCCCATGTCCAAACTCCAGGCCAGAACTGAGGCCTCTGCCGGCCGAGCACCTAAAGTGTGGACCATCTTGTGTTTGAGGCACATAATCTGACAAGATTAGTGTAATAAAATCACTTCTGGAAATATATTTCTACAGATATTTTAATTTAATTTAGCTCTGAAAGGAATAGTTCGACATTTTGGGTATGACGCTTGTTCTTTCTCTTGCGACAGTTGGCTAAGAAGATCCATACCACTCGCATGTCTGTACAGTAAATATTTGGCTTCAACCAGTTAGCTTAGCTTAGCATAAAGACTGGAAATGGGGGAAATAGCTAGCCTGGCTCTGTAAAAGGTAACAAAATCTGCCTTCCTGCCCCTATAAAGCTGACTAATTAGCATTTTATATCTTGTTTGTTTAATTGGTGGGTGTAGAAAACAACAAGTTGTGATTTTATCAGGGGTTGTGTGCCGAACAATTTCTTGGTTGGCTACTTCCATTTCTTGGTAATTTACTGAAGTTTTGTTGTCACTGTGAGGTTGCCAGGCAAATGCTAGAGGTCCAGATACTGAACTATTAAGTTCATGATCTTAAAATATTGATATGAGCATAAATAAACAAGTGTGTTTATGCTAAGCCAACTGGTTGCTGGCTGTAGCTTCATATTTATTGTACCCACATTAAAATGGTATCGATCTTCCCATCTTACTCTAGGCAAGGAAAGCATATTTTCACCAAATAAACCCCCGCAAAACAGATGAATTGTTGTAAAATTTGTTCGTTTTGCTTTCCTTTTATTACTTTTCTATTCTTGGAATAATATAACGAATACTTAATCTTTACATTAACTAGATTTTTAAAGATTTGCTCTCGAAACAAACAAACATTTAAATAGCAGCTACAACCTGATGTTGTAATCCACTGTCATTCATTTCTTTCATGTTCAGTTTCCTTTCTTCTTTTCTTTCTTACTTTTATTATTATGTAACCTGTTAAAGACACAACAACTTTGCAGATTTGACAATCTCTAAACCTTGCTGGAGTATTCTGGTATTCCTGGTAATGGTTTTGGTAACTTAATTTGTATCTACTCCTTTCCAATAAAAAACATCCTCCCCATAAAGTAAACTTTTGACATCTATTTTAAAACTATTGTGGCTATTTTGTGGTTACAGGTTTTTCTGACACTCAGGAAATATCTGGAACATTCAGTTAACAGCTTTTCTGAGGGAATCTATTATTGAGGTAATTCCACATGGATTTTTAAGAAAAAGAACAACAATGTGAACTTTGGATTTTCTTTAGGAGTAGAGGAAAAAGACACTAAGATCAAGAGGTCTAAGTTCAAGCATTTTAAGTGCCATTATAGTTGACACAGTATGTAAAGGATGTTTTTGAAGGAAAATATAGGAAAATAAAACACTGTCTTTATTAAAATATGTGATATAACTACTACTTCCAAAAACAAAAATAAAACTGTCATGTCAGCGGACATTTTGAATCATTTCATTCAGGGGCAACATCGCAGGTCTAAGACAAAGCTGCACAACAACAGCAACCTCATGTTTTAGTATGCCAAATAAATGAGTAGGTGGATTTTTAATGGGCAGTATGTGTGTGTATGTGGGGGGGGGGAAGAAGAAGAAAGAAACTGCCAAAAACATGATAATGAAGAATGTTGGAGCAGCATTCGCAACAATATGAGGAACATGATTGTATCAGCGAGGACAAACCAAACACAGATGATTATGGTTGATGGTCGTAACAGTCAAAGAAAGTAAAAAGTCTCATATTACTCTATCTGCAACACATCTTAGGACACACAAGTATAAATGTCTGCTATTTACATTTTTTTCCTATTCAGTGTGCATCTATATCACAACATTTTCCAGAAGTCCACAACATACAATAAATTCAGGGTTTCACCTTTGGTTATGTAATTATCAAGGCTAGGTTTAAAAAAATATATAACACACGTCCATGTTACTTTTGCATACAGTTAAATTCAAAGTGAAAACATATCAACAAAGCAGCTGGTCAGCTCTAAATTTGCATCTGAGAAAAAAACCTAAGGTATTTCATCTTTACGCCGATGATTCGGGCGGTGAAAGCCCGGCGAGTTTCATCCGCTATTTTTCTGTGATAGAAAGTGAGTGTGGCAGATATTTATGATGGTGTTTATGTGCCTGACATCTTTGCTTTAGTGTAAGTGGATCTTAATGTAAGAGGATATTCTTCTGATGTATTTCAGTGTGTTGCATTGAGCCAGTCAATATATGTCTCGTATTTCTCTCCCAACCCTCTATACACTTTCTGAATGAGGATTTTCATGTGTTATGACACGATGTGAATTAAGAGTTTGGTGCCAGCATTTGAGTGAGCAACTCAGGCCAGCCTTGTTTGGTTGACAATATGAAACAAGATAAAAATAGATTAAGTCGTACTGCTGACTGCACATAAGCAGAGAGCAAACTCACCATTTAGTAACCAATGACACCTACGAAGCCGACCCAACTAAAACATTATGTCGACATTACAACCAAACATTATCTCTATCATATTAAAATATTCACATCTGTTCCTTACAAGACACTTTTTTTAACATGTAAAGAAAACATCTTTGAACTTTTATAAGTCTCTTAGTTTTATCACGTCATACATCTGTATATGTGTAGTAATTAAGGCAATCATTTTGGGCCACGACTTACTCATTTGCCAACTCCAGTCTCAACCCTTGAGGGTTTGTTTACTGATGTCAGTCAGTAGCTCTCATCGCCACTTGTTCAAATGCCGAGTCCCGTTCAGTTGTTGTTGCTTTTCGGTCTCCGCTCGTGCTCAAGATGACCAGTCACAATGTTTTGCTTGTTCTCTGCAATTTCCAGAGATGTGTGATGTGATACTCCCTCTCCTTAAACTGGCAGCGCTGCAACAGAGAGAGAAACAGGAAACGGATGCAAATCTATCATCATTCTTGAGTTAATGGCACCCTGAACATGGAGCAATTTTGCCAAACGCCAAACTGATGCTGCGCATATTTTCCTTTCCCACCCAGAGGTTGAACAAGATGCATCCCACTAAAGATAATCATCAGGGTCATTAAGCAGTAATTCCTTCTGAAGCACTCAGAGAGGGGATAAGTCTGAGGTTTAAGCACATACACAGTAGAATACTTCTTACATACAGGTTTAGTTACATAAATAAATCATTTATCAATATTTACCCCTTAGCATACAGTTTCCCTTTTACTTTCCCTTAAGTAGCTCAAAGGTTGTTAAAATCATCTTATATTACTTTGTCTGGCAGTGTCATATTCATACACTATCAGCTTGTTCAAGTTCTTTATCAAGCCAAAGGCTCCATGTTTTTTATGGCTGCACTCTTCCATCAAATATAAATATTCTAGATGTCGAAGCACTTGTAGCACTGAACACCCTCTTTATTGTTTGTTTTGGAGGGATGCACTTACAATTTTTGATTGCATCTAGTTCTTGTTCCTATGGTTGAATGCACTTATTATAAATCACTCTGGACAAAGTGACTTTATAATGAATGTTATGTAAATGTAATGTTGCGCAAAATTTCACATTTGGTGTCTTTGGAAACTTTGGAATCTCCACTAGAATTAAAATAAGACTGTTGGTTTGAACAAAGTTTGGCTGTACAGCATGAGTTTGTAATGACTAGTCTACTGGTGGGCAGCTGGGGTTAATGGTAATGTTAAAATTCATTTCACTTCAATACAACTTTATTCATCCCTACAAGGGCAATCGTACACATCAGCTTGCCACCCAGGTAAACATATACACACATAATACATAGGAGAAGGAAAAAAATACCCCACTGTTAATCACAAAGTTAAAACAATCAAATGCTATAGGCTTAAAAACTGTATGTAATTGGTAATAAATACATTAATAAATAAATATAAATATCTGGAAGTATAAAAACACAAAGTAATGAAGCCATACAAAAGCATAGAAAATGACGTATGAAGAACTGAGAAGATGGATGGCAGGGGGGACAAAAGACGTGGAATTACGATTACTTTTACAGGCAGGTAGACAGCATCAGTCGTTTCAGCAAGTGCCCCAAAACCAGCATCTGTTTACATCAAAGTGACAAATCCCTCTAGCAGCTGTAGTAATTATGACATGAGTAAAGGAGGAAGTCAGGTGATGTTGTTATAGAGCAACAGAGTCTGAATGAATAGGAGGTCGGGGTGGATGGATGAGTCAACAAAACATCTGACTTTAACACGGGAGACCGTTGTTCGTTTCTAATCGACAATCAACTTCGCTTTCTTTTAAAGCATGACCAGGATCGTTCCATAACCTTAAGTTTAAATGTTTTTTACTGTAACCATGGCGACAAAGCTCCCCTAAACTCAATGAAGTAGTCATTTTAACCCATGCCATGATCTTTCCCTAAACCTAACCAAGTTGTTTTTGTGCCTAAACCTATCCAAACCCTAACCCACAGCGCTGTCACATCATAAAACAGATTTATTTTTCAAAAGTGATTTGTAACGGTTTTGGAAGACACAGTCAAATGATGTCGTCGTGCCGATAGTCGCGTCAGACCAGAAAAGGCTGCTATTATGTCGTTCTAGAGGGCAGTTACAAACGACATATTTTGTCGTTCAATTTGGAGGACTTGTTGCGATGCCTTGAAGGCAGCAATAAGAATTCACAGGTTCAATATGATTTCGAAAATCATAAGGAAATGTTTGTTTATAGAACAAATCTGCATAAAATGTACAAGAGGTAGACAGTAAAACTTACAGTACTTCAGATTTTAAGACATTTAATGACAATGGCAATCAGTGGTACAAAGGTGAGTTATACTCGGGTAAATACAAATTAGCAGCATATGTCGGCTGTATAAGCAGAGATCCAGGCAGGCCGAATCACCTGTGCCCAAACTGCAGGAGTGCTGGTCCAAAAGAAGAAAAAAAGAAGACACAAAAACTGAAAAAAAGGATTTAATTTGTCAATAGGTACAGCCTGGGAAATCAGTGCATCTATGGTGAACACAGGCAAACTGCAGTTAAAAAACAGAAACAGTGGTCACAAGGAACAAACCAACAGCGACACGACGGACATACACAGCATAAAAAAGGTCGACACCTGCTGCTAAGTGGTATTTAGCCTAATATTACCCTCCTCTGTAGCTCTGTTTGTAATGTTATTTAGCTCAAATTTAAATTCCTTCTTCATGAAGTGTTTATGTTCTGCCTACCCCCTGCAGGGCGAAACATTTCACAGAATAACTGTTCTGTGTCATAGCTATTTGTGCTTATTAAGATGCATACTATTAGAGACAAGCGTCCTCTTTTAACAGAGCAGCTGTTGTATAATTCTCCACCTCAATAATTTGAGGATTTCCACATAGTCTCCCTGGAGTTGAAGACATTCTGCATGCAATCATAGCTGCAGCAGGCACAAGGCAATTACAACAAATATACTGAGTGTTTTTATCTAATTCCCTTATTAAGACTTTAGAGCTAAACCTGTGGTTGTTTACATTTCAGTTTTAGTTTTTTTGGTGAGCCACTTAGGAAATACACACACCTGTATTTACCCTTGAATACCCTGTACCTGTAATGATAACAGGACAAATATAGGATTCAATATTCAAGTCAGTATAAACACTGAATATACAGAGTGTGAGATCAGAGGATATCCTTAATATTATTCATTCAATAATATATTAAACTCTGAGGCTAAAATGTCAGTGTCACTGACACAAAGAAAATGAAGAAAGTTGTTTACAGTAGGGCACAGTGGTGTTCTGCACTGAGGTGTTTGTGTTGAAACAAAAGCAGCTCCTGTGTGTGTACAGTTTAAATTAGGCAACCTACAGCTGGAGGGAAACAGTGCCCTACCGGGACAACATACTACAACACGAAAATACAGACTGAATGAAATGTTAGTTGATACATTTGTGCTGCTGTTCAAAGCTGTTATTACTGTACAGTGAACTGTATTAAAACATAAAAACACACCTTCATGTGATTTTATGAGCAGATATCATGGCAACAAATTAAGCTTAATTTCTTTCTAATGGGAGGCTGTAATATTAGAGTGAGTCATTTGTTGTGTGAGGTGCTTTGTTGCAATGAGTTTACTGAAGATGATTAATGGAAAAAGAGCGAGACCTGACAGCCAAAAGAGTTTTAGAAATGGTTGCCAGAAATGCAAATTTTGCGTGCCAAAGTTGACAGAATGGATAACAAATTTTAATAGTTTATAACCACAGAAGTAATTGTCCTGCGTAAAAATACCCCTGTCAGTAACAAAGAAAATATATTAAAGTGGTCATCCCATTATCCTTAGCAATTACGTCCTTATTGAACAATCTCATATTATGATTTACGTCCAATGCCCCTGCAGGAAGTAGTGTGTCCTTTATGTAGCAAGGCAAAAGGTAATTGTGTGGAGGTCGGTGTGGTGTTTATTGTGCCTGACTCTCATGCAGGAGTTCGGAGTTTGCGTACTGTCACAGACCTGCAATTAATATTTGAATTTTTATTATACATAACCATGATCTTTCCCTAACCTTCAAATGTTTCAGTTGCCTAGCCCTGACCACGTACGTTAAAGGAGAACTCCGGTTTATTTCAACCTGGCGTATTTCCCATAAATGTGGCCATTGTGGCTCTATGGGTCGTGCTAACTTTTCACTCGCTACCTCCGTTGTAGGGAAATGAGGACTCACACAAAACAATGCATATAAGGGCGAGCTGCAGGAGCCTCCTACAGTTTTCCAAATAAAGATGTTTTTTACATAAATCACTTCACACTTGTTTTTGAGTCTGACCGAAAGTAAACACAGAAAGAAGCTGCCTGAATCGGCCATTCTGACTAATTACCTAGGGATCTACAGTAGAGGAATTTTATTTCTGCAAAGATACACATAAACGCCTCTGCAGATCTACATAGACCAGAGTGTTATGGGTAACTGTGGGTCACAGAGTCTCGCAGTGGAGCCGACGTGCACATCTCACAAATCTCAACAATGTGTTGTGCGACCCTGCTCGTCAAACAAGCTGAATGGTTGATCCAGCTTCCTGTCAAGAGACTGACATTATACCCAAAATCCGTACAGGTGTAAATAGCCAAAGGAACATCTCTGAAACGACACCTGTGCACAAGTGGTTGGTGCTTTCTCTAATACTGAGTTGTTCAACAATGTTGTCAGGACTTCTGACAGTTAATGTTTGACACCCCAAACCTCACACCTGGTCTGAAAATAATAGGAACTGATGGAGAGCACTAGTGAGGTTAGGTATCCAAACAGTACAGAGAAAAAACACTTAATTGATTTGGTTTCTAAGACTGAAACAGGAGAATCCATGGAATAATCACTTGTGCCATAATTGACTATCTGTAAGTCACGTACCTGGCCCGCCAGCTCTGTGCACACCTGGATGCTTTCACTCCTGTGGCTCAGCAGGAGGCAGGACTGTTTTTAGTGAACTCCATTCATCTCACAGCCCGTCACTGTAAGGCACTGCCTCCTCAAGGCTAACCCAAGAGTACCAGGTTAAATCTGTTCAGATCTACAAAACTACCTGCTACCCAGTTGCTATCACTCTTCACAGTTTAAAAGCCCAGAAGCTGTTTTTTCCATGGGACTTGATTTAAAATCATTATGGTGTTTGCAAAAAGCGGGTAGTTGAGACTTGAAGAGACAGAACCTGCAGGTACGATATTATGTGGGGGCAGATTTTTACAGCTTCAAAGCACAGAAATTATATTAACATAACTACAGGGGGTTGATATAGTTAATAAATCCATACGACACAACAATTATTTCACCTGATTTGTGAAACTCAGTTTACTGTTTTGGAACACACACTTTGCTTCTTGAGATTTCAGTTAAGACTCCTTTTAACTGACTAACCCCCACATATTGTCTCCTCCATGCAGTCTGAGTTTAGCCTCGTCCAGACCTCTGATTCACTGCCCACATCTTAGATTTGTTCGGCAATTCATACAGGTCTGTTGTTGTGCCCTTTTAACAGCTGTTTTCAGCTGAAATAAATAATTGACCAGTCAGAGTTTAGTAGGGTGGGATTAAAAATTGGGACGTCATCTTCCTACATTGCTACCTAGCTATATTCATGAAAAGTACAAAAAACTGTGACAAGCATGGATGAGATCAATGCAGCTGTACAAGTTGTAAGTCTATTTACAGAAATATCAACTCTTTAATTGACATATTTCCTAGATCAAGGTGAAAAATGTTAAGTTAACTGCTCCTAGCAACAGCTACTGCAGCTTCTGTGTCAACTGAAAATTATATTGGCGGTTAAATTGGTTAAAACAAAATAACACCCCTCCTAACAACAAATTCTCTAAGTCACTCACTGATGGTAAGCAGTCCTTTTAAGTAAGTGACTGGTGTCATGTGACATCCTCCTTTAACTAGAGCAGTTATTGGTTTTCTGAGGGGTGTATGCTGAGCTGAGGAGGCCTTGACAATGTTGTTGCAATTTTGCCACCTGCTGATATTGGTCAACACAAGATTTCCAGATTACTTATTGCTCCTTTTACAGTGAACATGCAACGGTTAAGAATAAAAGACAAGAGCACATGTGTGACTCCACCAGGCTGAGAAGGAATAGAGAAACTATAAGAGTGTGTGTGTAAGAGAAAACCCAGTGTCTGTGGAATGAAGCTACCATTCTGACTTTTCATCACCTTTCTGACATTTGATGATGACGATTAAGATATCACTGCTGACAATGGTAAATTTGTGATCATTTTAATGGCTATACAGCTGCTATAAATAGCCATAGCTGTGCCTAATGGCAGTGAATAAGGACAAGCTGCTCAGTTGCTCTTAGAGGACCTTGGTGATGCAACACAGCAATAGATGATTTGCCGACCCACTGCCAGGTCTAAAGACAGAGGCAGACAGAGCCATTGTTGTACAAACAAGTGATTAAGTGCATATCTACAGTATTTATGGTTGAATGTGACTGAAAATCTGCACGAATCTGCACCTCAATGATTGAGATTCAGAGCCACGCCTAAGCACAGCTTTAGTTTTAGTTGTGAACCTACTCAGAGTTTTATCCACCTGGCCCCTGCAGAGACGTGTGGAGCAAAAAAGTTTTCCACATGGACAGAGCAGTAATGTCTGTGCTTCAGACTGGAACAAACTCCTCAAGAGGGCAAATAGGTGAGGACATTGGCTGTAAACACCATTACTGCTGAATCAAGTTGGGGAAATGAGACATAACAGCTTCTCATTACTCGTTACCGTTGCCTGCACATCAACCCTGCAGCCTCCTGCAACGTCTTCTACAAAGCAGTTAAAGGACAAATCTGATTTTATACCTTATGGCACTTATTGGGGCGGCACGGTGGTGATGTGGTCAAAGCACCCAAAGTTCTGTGTTCGAAACCTGCCGGCCGGCATGTTGTCTTCGTGCTTGCGCGGGTTTTCTCCGGGTGCTCCGGTTTCCTCCCTCAGTCCAAAAACATGCAAGGTTGTCTGTCTCTATGACTGGCGACCTGTCTCCTGCACGTACCCTGACTCTCGCCCAATGTCACCTGGGATCAGCTCCAGCCCCCCCATAAGCAGGTATGGCTAATGAAAAAACTTCCTTTTAAGAGGTAGAAACCTCGAGCAGAACCAGACTCAATGGTGGGCGACCATCCGCCGCTGCTGTGTTAGGATTTGAGAGAGAGAGAGAGACAGAGAAAGAGGTTTTGAGAGACTAAAACTATATGATTATGACAGATTGCACTTAAGCTCTCCTTCCCCTGAGAATGTCCTCTCTGACACTTAAGTGTTTTTGTTAATACCCTCGTCTAAATCTCCTTCTGATCTGTGTGTCACAAGCACTCTTAACTATCATCATCAAAGCACCAGCCAGAAATTCACAGGCAAGTCACCTGTTACAGTTTTCAAAGGACGCCTCAATGCTGTCCAAGAAACAGATATGTTTCTTAGATGGTATTACAACAGACACAACTTTGACTGTCCTTTGCTAATGATTTCGGACGTTATTTGTTATCATTGCAGTGTTTGTGTGGCTTGTTGTAGAACGAGAGGTCAGATGATGAACAGTCATGACCCACAAAAGCTGTATGTGCTGCTCTGAGACACAAATGTTTACAGGCCGTTCAGGAAGTTATAACATCACAGGATGCAGTTTTTGCAGGATTTACAAATCAAAAACAAAATTTGAAGCTTGACAAATGCATGTCGTACGTCTACCACATCAGGAAAGGACTGCACTGCAATTTCCACAAATCACTGTAATTTTGCAGCAATTACCAATCTGATCAAATGACTCCCATCAACATCAGGCAATACCAGAAAAGTTGCTACTAAATTAGAGGGGTTATGTTCCAAACCTGGACAGAAAAATAAAATAAAATAATCCTGCAGGGACTGACTTTAGGAGAGTGCACATGCACATGTAGCATGGTGCCTGGCTTCCTGCTTGCTGACACTAATCCAAAGGCAGCAGGGATTTTCTGCCTCTTGCTGCTTCTTGCCTCACACCCCTGCAGGGATCTCAGATCCACACTGGCTTTCCCAGTCACACACACACATACAAACGTACACAAATGAACACACGATGGACTATAAATATTCAGGCCAAGATCGGCAGTACGTGCAGCACAATGTACGCCGGGGACATAACACACACTGTGCTCATTTCAACCCTGCCACCGAGCTCTCTGTCAGCACTTTTCTGTGGGAAAAAAAACTTCTGCACATCTGCTCATCTGATGCTGTTCATTTAGGCAGACTTGTCCATGAATCCGCTCTCTGGAGCCCAAACTCGAGCGGCCCTATCGCTGCTTTCTTGTCAGCTAGAACAGTACTCATTAGATGTGTTAGCTGCCGCATGACAAGCCAAGCTTCAGGTGTTGTGTGTTTGTTTATGTTTGTGTCTGCGGGTGAGAGTTGCTGTTTAGAAAGCACATGTGCAACACAGCGAGTCACATTACACCATGACAGACTGTCACGGTGAATTAAAGGCAGGACACAAATGGAGGCAATGGTCAGGAAACATCATTAATGCCACGATGCTTTGGTCCACTCTAAACCAGACATGTAGGTGACAGAACTGCCCGAATGAGATTTGTACTGAATACAACCAAACAAAATGTTACCTTCCTAGTTGTTGTTGTTGTTTTCAAGCTTGGTTACGTAACCAATGTACAGATAATGTAGCATGACACTGATAAAAAGAGACAGCAGCTCTTATCTAATCTTTTAGCCCCACAACTTACTGACAGAACGAACGGTTTAGAGTCCAAAATGTCAAAGTTAGGACTGTTTGCAGTCTTGGAAACACATCTTGACTGCTGAGATTAATAGGCTGGAAATTGAGAACAACAAAACACAAATGCAATGAAATACAATGCTGGTTGCAGATTTTATATATATATATATATATATATATATATAAGCTATGTCGATATTGTAAAGAGTGTCTGAGTAACTACATGAGTCAATCCCAGTTAATATTGCACTGTATGTGCATTTTAATTGAGAGTATTGTATTTTTAACCATGCGATGTGTCTCTAGGGGGTGGCAATGTCGGTCGGTCCACCACTTTGGTCCAGACTGAAATATCTCAACAACTATTGTATGGATTGCATGAAATTTTGTACAGACATTAAAGTTTTCCTGGAGGATGAATTATAATCACTTTGATGATCCACTAATGTTTCACATAGCGCCATTGTCAGGTTAAAATTTGTCCAATACTTTGGTTTATAAACAAATACCTGGAAAACAAATGACATTCCCATCAGCCTCAGCTGTACTTTGTGTTTAGTGCTAATTAGCAAATGTAAACTCTAAGTCTTGTTAACAGTTTAATGCTACATGGCAGTGATTCCCAACCTTTTTTTATACTCCCACTGTCCTGTATTCATATATACATATAAATAATAATATATATATATTAATACTATATTAAGTATTTGAACTGGATGTTATGTAAAACTCATTTGCAACGTTTACGTCGGTTTGGTGAAGTTTTGGCGTCGTAAGAGTTGCAGAAGCTGGACATTTCAACCATTTATACATTACTTTTAGTTAACTAGTTTTCAGACACTTGCTCGCACACATCGTTTCAGGTGCTGACTTAATATGTGGATATATGTTTTAATCAAAGTATAACTTTTATTTTTTCAATTCATTTGAGCTAATCTACAATCCTTCCACTTATCTGCATAAGTATCCCTTAGGGTACAAGTACGCCTGGTTGGGAATCACTGCTACATGGGGTACTTTATGTCAAAATTGTTCCATGATACGGATGCATTATTATTAATCTGTCACACTTTGTCTGTTATTTATTTCATGTATAGATTTTAACTGTGGTCGTGGTATATTAAGCACAATTTCATAATTTGTGTGAGCAAAAACACAGAGCCGTTTACCCAAAATGAAAACTGTCATTATCTGCTCATCCCCGTCAGTCACGTCGTACCACCTCCAAACCAGCCTCCTCTATCTCGTGCCCCCGCAGGCATTTCTCACATGTGCACTTCAACAGTGACTTAATGAAACGCCTACAATCACTTACCAACAGCAGATGTAGATGCCTGCCAGTTGTGCTGCCAAGCATAAAAATTACCATGTTGTTTCCGTTGATAATGGTAGCTGCTGGCAATATATCCCCCAATTTACAAACTAAATTACAAACTAGAACTCATTTTGCACAACTGACCCATTGGAATTGTGTTTTGGATATTTGATTATAAGCCTCGTGAATGGTGGAGCATTAGATAGGTGCTAATCTCCTGCAACAACTTTAAAACTACTGTGGAGTGTGGATTCAAAACAACTTAATGTGAAAAAACTTAATAGGGTTGAAATGTTTTGAACCATTATCTCTTTTCAACCTTTCAACCTTTTCAAGCTCACTTTTTATTTCATTTGAAATGTTAGTTTGAAATTTAAAAAGGCTGATAACTAGAAGGACAAGCTAATTTCATTGATAATTTGCAACCTACCAATCTTGGACATATGTGCTGATAAAAAAGCAGATGTGTATTTATCGCATACAAAACACATGTGGAATGTGGAAAACCACTTCTCATGGGAAATTTCGTACAAAGGCGCAAGTGATTTTACATCACATCTAAAAACAACAATGTCACATGTAATATCACGCATTAAACACATTTCACATAAATTCACATATAGGCACATGATTTTCTAACATTTGACATGAATAAATGATACAGGATATTTCACTGGTGAAAACATTCCACATCTGCATTTTTTTGTAATTTCCCGCTTTATCTTTATCTTATGTAACTTACCTGTGTGGTGAACTAAGAAAGACACAAATGTTAAGGTTCCCAACCTTTTCGCTTTATGACCCCACAAAATAAAGTCTACTCATGATCCCGCATCGCAGGCGGCATATGTCTGTTTAATTTGTATAATTGTTAGAGGGTTGAAGAGGAAAAACTACCAATATTTAACCAAAAAGCATATATTAAAGAACTGATCTGAAAACAACTAAGTTAAAACTTTGGTTTGTGTAGCAGAAATATGCTCTCCCCACGTTGGGAACCACTGCTGGGAGTCTTCAGGGGTTTTTGTGTCTCCTCTTCAGATGATTTGTTGGATTAATTAAACCCGTGACTTCTTCCAGGTGCAATAGTCAATTCCTAATTCCTAATTCCAGGTCACAATTCGATCAGCTCTGAATTTTTTTGTTGCTCTGACCAGACAGAGCAGCATTTGCTGCCCAGCTTTCTAAATTAAACTGTGCTGGATTACAATTGCTAAAAACTTTGAACCAAGACTTAATTGTAATTTGTCAGAAGTTTGGCCAATACACCAGTAACGAGCAGTTAGTTTGAAAACTGCTGTTGAATCGCATGTTTATTAACAGACTATCTGATCAGTTTGATTTATCAAGCATGGCTAACAGCCTGAAACCTACTGCAAGGGAGAGACAAATCTGTCTTATTACTATAGTGTATGAATGAAGCACCAAGATGCATTGTTTTTGAATGTTTATTTTCATATTAAAGCACTTTACTGATGACATACTGTACAGTATGTACAGTAAGTAAGACAGTGTTACTAATTTGGGGTTTGTGTGTTTTTTTTGTTTGCTGCTTTACATGTAAAGCTGATTACCGAAGCCATGTTAAACAGTGAGATTTTTTAGGTGATTTTGGTGTGATGTTCCTCTATATGGGACACAGAAAGACATGTAACAGCAACAGAGGAGTAGCAGAGTTCTATGGAGCAGTCATGTTGTTGGTCACAAAGGCTACCAAGCAACTCTACAACTAAAGATTTGTTTTTAATTCACCACTTCTCAACTTTCCCTGACAACAATCTGCCCCCATTTTCCTCCCAATTTAGTTGTTGCGATATATCATCATTTTTGTCACTGCCAACCCCTCTGTTGGCTTGGGGAGGATAGACTACCATGTGCCTCCTCCCATACACATGGAGCTGCCAGCCGCCTACCTGCATGAATTGCCAAAGAAGCAACACAGACACAATCCCCAACCATCATCCTACCTGCAAAGACTGCCAAATGTGTTTGTTGTAGTGCTGGAGGAGTTGGAGTGATTAAAGTGGTGTATACATCCATGTATGGCTAACTGTGGGAGTGGAAAACTTGTTCGCCCACGTCTGACCACTTTTCTCTTGATTGAGAAAAAATCATTTGTATGAAGCAAAATATGCATGTACTGTATATTTCTATGTTTGTGAATACACACAGTCATCTCTGCAGTGGTGGCTAACCAGTATATCACCTGTCACAAAAAGTCAAGCTTTGATAACTCAAGCTGTACCAACCTGGTATTGCTCACTGATTATTACTTTGTAATCAAGTGATGAGCCTTGACTAAACATAATTTGATGGTTTTGCCCTTCTTCCCCTTTTGTAACCAATTTCCCAGTTGTCTTGGCAAGAGCAGAGGTGTGGCTTTATGAGACCAGACATCACATTCCTGCCCACTCATCATCTGCTCTTGCAGAGTCACGCACAGACATTTTGAGAGGCGTGCAGCAGCTCAATTAAACAAACAAACAAAAACTGGTGGAGAAGGACACTTCAGCCCAAAATGGCAAGGAGGCAGTGGCCTGAGCCATGACGCTCAACTCTGAACATTACACTACACTACACATTTCACTTCCAGATAATTACCAGCCATTAGCAAAAACAACCGTTGACTTGACAGCTGTGTTTTTTTCACAGGCTTAAACTGCTGTAATGGCCTACTCAGTGGTTAAGAAACTGCATTTTATCCACAATTGTAGCTGTCCAATATGTTCAAAAGCAACAGGTTGGGTTAAAATGGCCCACACATGAGTCAAAACAACAAACTGTATGATCCAAAGTACACTCAGCCTCAGGAGGAGTTTAAAATAGGTGACTACCAACTTTCACATGGTTACTGTGGCATTGCAGCCATGTTTTGGCTTTGTCAGCGTGCTCTGTCTCAGAGTCTTCCCATGGCTGGACCACAATACGGCGTCTTGTCAAACTGCTGAATTAATTTGTCTGTCACATGCCTGCCCTAAATCATGCCTTCTGCAGAAATCTTAGTGAGCAATGTCATATTTGAAGTTTTAATAGTAAGTTTCTCTTTCTGCCCCTTCATTTGCTTCAAATGGAAAATGTAAATATTTGCAACCTGGAAATACAATTTAGGCACATGGTCTGATTTTTTTTAAACATCTTGAGAGGAAACATGGCAACCCCACTCTTTTTCTAGCAAAAATCAAAGCCCTTACACAAGTCTTTCCCACAAGTGCTGGCTCTTTCCCAGATGGCCAACTTCTTAGTGTGTCCTCTCCAACTGGATACATTTGTGCTTGTAATTTATTTTTTTCTAAATGGGAAACTGTGGTCATGCATCAGACAGATTTATCCATCCCTATCACTGGGTTGGTGCAGAAAAAGGGACATTTCCTGTTTCCTAATCCTCCCAGTTTGAAAACATATGTGCAAATACTACATTCATGTATAACAGTACGTGCAAAGCTGTAACTTGACATATTTTAGTTATTACAAATCTGTAAAACTGCTCAACATGAACACGAGTGCAGTGACTCACACATTGGCCCTGTTCACCTGTTTGAGTTGAGTCAGCTCACCTCAACACTGCACTTGGCAATTTGCAATGATGAATAATGAAGCAATAATCCACAGAAGGCCACAGTACAGTGATATTAGATATGTGGTAGTGTGACATGCACACAGTGAATTGTTGAGTTGTTGCATACTGTCTTACAGTTGCATTTTGAAGGTAACATTCGCATTGGTCACATCAGTAACCTGGGGGAGGAGGATTTCATTCATCTGTAATTGATTAAAGCAGTGATTTATAACCTTTTTGGCTTATGGCTATTTAAATAAAGCAAACTTGTGAGCGATGCACAAATGCTATAGCCTCAGTGTACGCATGAGCTTTGAACAGTTCAAAGAGTAAGTAAGAGTTTGAAGATTTTTTAGAGACCTCAAAATGTAAAAGTATTCAGTATGTCACAAAAAGCTGAATTTAGACATAAGTCATAGAAAATAAACATATTTTGGTGTAAGGGGGGAAAAGGGACCTGGTATAGAAAATAATAATAAAGGTTATTTGTATAGCACCTTTCATACAAGAAATGGTACTCTATATGGGCCGATAACCTGAGTTTGGGCGTCAAAATCTGTATCATGGGAGAAAAAGTTAGATCAGTGCATCCCTCTTTCTTTTCCCTTTAACAGTTACGTCCCTTCAGATTTATCTCAGGACCCCTTGTGAGGTACAAGCCCCCAGGTTGGTAACCAGTGCGCTATAGTATAGGTATAGTATACCTAACACTGATTTATTCACTTCCTGTCAGCAATAATGATTATGATGCTGTGCTTGTACTTAATCTGTTCACTGGACTGAATGCATACTTTCTCACGTTTTTGGTAACAATGGTATTCTGTTTCTGCTCAAAACAGGAGACGCACTTATCATCATAACTAATACGTAAAACTGGAAAATAAGCCATGCTGTTTTTGAGAGAGAAAAATAATTTCTCAGGCTGCTCTGGCTGAACACTTTTTTCCACTTTGACAGGCTATTCAGTGGTGTTGTTTTGTGTGAATCAAGTGACAAGCTGACATTTTGATAATCGCTCTTTTTTTTTGTTAAAAAGTTCAGATAAGAATACTTTGTTGTGTCAGCTGGGAACAGGTCATGCATTGTGAGTATAGGACAATCAATAATCCTGCAGTTTTCCCATCACACTCTTTCAATGTCAAACCACTGTCTGTTTCTAGTTGTGCCGCCTTCTTCTTCTTCTTCATATAATTCCTTCATGATTTAAAAAAATAAGTATTTTTCTGACTTTTCGTGCACATACTGTATTTGCACTTATGGCATTATGCTTCTTTCATGAAATTGAGGGAGATACAGCTCCTCACAAACACCTCAGTCTCTTTGAACTTTTCCATTGTAGATCTCCTTCTGCTCTCATTTCAAAAAGCCTTTTGATTTGTACGAGTTTGTTTTCTTCACAACCCCTCCTACTCCTTTTACTACTTCTACCTCTTTCTCTACTGTACACTCTATAATTGCTATACCACTCCTTCAAGGGACTCTGACTGTCTGAGACAATACCTCCATCAGTATTTAGCCAGACTACTATAATTGTACTATAATAGTATGAAAGCTTTCAGTTTTGCAATAATAAACAATACTCAGCAACTCTGTTCTCTGTTGTTAGGGTAAGCTCAAATTTACGGGAAAGGCCCTGGTTTCAGAATTTTAAAAATTGCATTTGCTTCTGTCCAATCAGACAGAAATGTAGATTTGGTGCTCTGGTCCCTTTTAAAGTTGTACTCATTTAGCCATTCAATGTATTTACATTCTGTATTTACCTCTCTATATAAGAGTTTTCAACAACAGTCATTTTTGGCATTTTATTTCAGTAAATCAGTTTTAAATATTGCAGGGAGTAATGGAAGAAGAAGGAACAACCACAGTGAGATGTTAGATGAAGAGTTACAGGCTTCACACCTCCAACAGCAAGGTAACAACTTTACTGTGTGCTGCTCTTGTGTGGAAAACTACTAGCGCCATGCGCAGCATGAAATCAGATTGTGGTTGCTCATGACATGATGGAAAAAAAACAATTATTGACTGACTTCTTTATTAAAACAACCTGAGTTGCACTGAAAACACCAGCTGCTCTTCTGTTGTAATTCTGACAAACTAACTGCTCAACGACTGTTTGCTGCCCCCAGAATTATGGGAACTGTAGTATGTAGCACTGGCTGTTACCAGTGTTAACCATGGGTGCTGCCAAACCAACCAGGACTGAAATCTTAAGGATTATAACTTTAAGATAGGGACAAAGGTATTATTTACTATTTTATGTTACATTAACGTTAGTGAAACCACAAACCATGAATGTGGAGCAAACTTTACATGATTCTATTTCTAAATCCACATAAGATGAAAGCATTTCTTTCAACTTGAAGGATTTTTGTAAATATTTGATTGTGTCAGAATAGTGTTTATTTCAGAAAAAACTGCATCAACTTGGTATATGCATTCACAGCAGCCAGCTCTTCTGTCCTCACTTTGATATCTACATACATAATGCACTATTTGACGGATTTATACCCTGAATAGCAGAAAAAGTCAGTGTGATCATTTTCTTTTGCTGTGAAAGCAGGGAGGGAAGAATTGCTTGGCGTCTGGTCAAGGCAGCTGATTCAAACATTTGGACTTAATTAACAAGAGAGAAAAGGTGAAAGAGGCAGGGGGAAAAGACCTTTTTCTGTGTGCTCGAATATTGCTCGATTAGACACTTGAGGTTAGGCGTAATTGCAGTGGTATCAAGGTATGCATGATTACTAAATTGATTATGGGCCAGCTTTCCGGGCTGTCATTAAGCCTCATTCTGGACTCAAAAGTGAATCCTTCAGTGGAGAATTTCTCTTGAAGTGTTATCTCTATATCTCAGTGTTTTCAAAGTTTACATAAAAGGGATATCTATAGGAACTTAGTTGGTGTGCCTTGCATGGGGTGAATATTGACTTTCCTGTCTGGCTTAATGATTTACTATTGTTTATAAGGCTTTGAATAATCTTGCTCCAGAATATATTAGTGAGCCTTAAACCCCTGCTTGGCCACTCAGGTCCTCTGAACGAGGCCTGCTAGTTGTACCTCGTTCATGACTGAAAACACGAGGGGACTGTGCGTTCGCTGTCCTGGGTCCCAGGCTGGAACAGCCTCCCCCTGGGAGTCAGGTCTGCAAACTCCCTTGGATGTTTTAAGTCACAGCTGAAATCCCATTTCTTTTCCAAGTGTTTTGTGCTTGAGTCATGTAGCCTATTCTGTTTTATGTGTGTTCTTTTAAGTTTTTATCCTGTTGTAAAGCACTTAGTAACCTAGGTGTCGAAAGGTGCTATATAACAAAAATTTTATTTACTTACTTACTGAAATTAAGAAATGTCAGAAAAATATCAAGGTGTCAAATATTATTAGGTATTTGCTTGAATCTGATCTATGGAGGAATGTGAAATTAAATTTGTTGAAGCATCAAAAAACTACCAATACCCATTATTTAGCTGGTGAAACATGTCCAGTATTCTTAAAATTAATAATAACTTAATAACTTTTATTTGTATAGCACCTTTCATGCAAAGATGCAACTGAAGGTGCTTAACAAAGCAAGATCAGATGAAATAAAACATAAAAAATAGCAACAAGTGAGAGAAAAACAAACAAAAACACCAACAAAGTTAAGCCAAATTAAAAAGATAGGTCTTTAATTTATTTTTAAAAATTCCAAGGGAGTTTGCGGTGTTCCACAGTTTATGGCCATAAAAACAGAAAGCAGCCTCACCAGATTTCTTGTGGGACACTTTAGGTACTAAAAGTGGCAGTGGAAGATCTGAGAGTTCTTGTTGGGACATAAAATTAAAGGCAGTCACTGACATATGAAGGTGCTAGACTATGTAAGGCTTTGTAGATAAGCAAAGGACTTTATTCAATTCTAAAAGACACAGGTAGCCAGTGCCGTGATGCGAGCAGAGGGGTCACGTGTTTTTTTGTATCGGTCAAAATCCTGGCTGCAGTGTTCTGAATTAACTGTAATTTTCTTAAACACTTTTTAGGGAGACCAGTAAAAAGAGAGTTGCAGTAATCTAGGCAGCTTGTAATAAAAGCATATATCAGCAATTCAGCATCCTTCTGAGTTAAAAATGGTCTACTTTTGGAAATGTTCCTTTTTGCGACCTTGTAAAAATGGCTAATAAAATTAAGATCAGAGTCTGAAATCACTCCCAGATCTGTAGCATGTGTTTTAATATGCTTGGACAGGCTAGCAAACACTGATTGTAGTCTCTGCCTTTCTGCTTTTGAACCTGCAAGTAGAATTTCTGTTTTCTGCTCATTTCTTAAAAAAAAAAAAAAGTTTACTCATCCAAATGTTAATATCAGTGAGACAGATAAAAAGAGCATTTAAAGAAACTACGAGGATGTTTTAACTGGTTATGAAACAATCTAAATTTAATACTGAAAATAATTGGCCGAAAAAAAAAAAAAAAAGCTAAATGGGACAAAAAAACATCTATATCTTGCAGGCTTATTATTATGAAGACATTATCATTACTAGGGAATGTTAATAACTTAAGCTTTTTCAACAAAATTACTATTACTGAGTAACCGAATCTGTTGGAGGCTTACATGTAACCTAGGTGTATGAACGGTACTAAAACGAAGTTTGCTTTGTTTCACCATCATCATATTACAGTTATTAATCTTACATAGCCACAAATAGATACATTAACTCATCACAATGCATCCTGCAAACAGCTGTTTAAAAAAAGAAAATAGTATTAAAAATAAGTTGCGTCTTTGTTTTACTAGCTTCCAAAACGAATGCACACGTTAGCCAGATCAAGATCTTTACAATGTAAGGTGGTGGAAACACTACCGCTTTTGTCCACAGGGGACGCCAAAATCCACACAAAATGAAAGTTCCTTGTAGTTGCTTTAAAGAACTGTTAAGTGCAGTTACGTATAAAAGCAATGTTTCCTTTTCTTTTCAATTCTTTTTTTAATCTGATATTGAGAAAAGCGCTGTCACCCATTGGTGCTCACTATGCCGATTTTCCATTTTTTTTTTGCAGCCACAGTTAAACTAAATTGAACTTTGACCCAAACCCAAAACCCGTGTCCAATGGGATTCGGACAACGACAAGGTCGGAAGTTATAGCTACAATTTTACTGTAAAGACAAATGCTGCAAAAGTTTATTTTGTTTTGTTTGTCCCTACTGGGACTTGATTAAAAATCTCAATCATGGCAGAAAATATCAGAGAAGATGAGAATACCTGCCAAGAAAATGAGTATTGGGATTCTTTACATTCTGATGTAGTCCGTAGCATCTTATTTAGCTCCATAGCTGTCTTCATTCTGCCCCATACCTTGTGGAAACTATTCGCTCTTGTGCATTTGCTCTGAAATTGGAGTAAGGCACGTCCGGTGTGTGCTATGGGCGTCAAGTGACATGCGTCAAATAATGTGACACAGTCTGTGTGTGTGTTACACTTTAATGTGGTCTGGGGATTTAAAAGAGGCTCTCAATTCAGATACAGAAAGCAGAGAGCAAAAATTATAGCTTGAGCTCGAATTCAAAACCGCTTAAGTCTGGCTCCTGTGGTCCCCCGACCGAGCAGTAGAAATCACTTGTGAAAACATTTAAGTGAAATGTTTTTTTCACACACTTTGACTAAAAGATGATTATGTATTTTTTTCTTTCATGACCATTTTACATGACTGAACCAGTTGGTTTCTGCCTGGCTTCATAAATGTGATCTGTAACTCGATAGCTTTTCAGATAAACACCTCCAGTTACACAAACACAGCAGGCACTGACTCCGAGTTCTTGTTATCTGCCTTCTGTGTACATGTAATCAAACCTCACTATGTGGAATTGAAGTAGATAGTAGGCAGGCTTGATGACGTCAGCTGTCAAACGTTGAATAGATCTGAAGCTGTTTTCAACTTGACACTATGAACCAACCACACGAACATATTACACATTTGTATCAAAACCAACAGCGAACAATAAGCGATCGCTTATTATTGTTGCAATCTTAAAGAGGGACAATACTGACATGATGCTAATTACAAGCTGCACAGAGCAATAGTGGCTTAGATGTGCTACAATATCAAAGTCACCCATTTACAATGAGATTTAAATCACCCTGCCCTTTTTCTATCAAGGGAAGAGCCATTTTTATATTTGTTTATATCTTCTTTAGTAGATTCATACATAGACTTAACTATATAAAAGAAAAACTGTGAAGATTAGGATGGTTAGGAAAAAACAGGCCTATTTTCTAGTGCTCACCCAGCAGGGAGTTATTGGTCATTAAATTAAATGCATGATAACAAAGAGCACACAGACCTGGAAGTACGACAAACTGACAAAATCTGGGCTGAAAGTCTACAAAATATGCCCCAGACAGTACACATAAAATGACCTTGAACCTAAGAGTAAAAAGGGTTAAAGAGTGCAGCACATCATTATAAACAGACAGTAAAAACTCACTACAGAACCACAGAGAAAAATCTGCATAAAATACTGAAGTAGCTGTTATTTCTTTTCCTGCACGCGCTCCCTCTTCAAGTGGCATCTACAGCTGAGTAGCTGCAGAAACAGTGTAGACAGGACAAGCACTGCATTTAAATAGACATGGTGTAATATTCACAGTATAATGCATAATTCAGCCCCACACTGTGGATTAAACCCTGCTCCCCAGCTGTTACAGAGAGCCACTTAAAAACAGCATGTAGCACGACAGCCAAGACCCTGAACTGTTACTGATATTATGAGGTTCCTTTCTGTTGTTTAGCAGTTGAAATTCACTCCAGAATGTGCACCAGATTGAGTCACATAGGAAAGTCATTCATATATATATATATATATTTTTAAGCCCTCCCTTTTGCCAGTGCTCTGTTTGGAAAAACTCTCCAAGCTCTCCAAAACACACATTTTCCAAACTGAGGGTGAGACATGGAAAAAAAGTACAGAATTACAGAAAGTGCAAATGTTCACACACATGTTTTTTTTTTTTTTTTTTTACACTCGCACTTACCAAACTCAAACACATGTTCACACAAGGAAACACACACACACACACACACACACTGGATAGTGTTTTCCATAGACAAATAGCGCCTATCAAAGATTCCAGTCCTTGTTGCCATGACAATGATTACATTTACCCCAAACACAGGTTTCTTTCTTATGACTTATGGTGCCCTCCACCCCATCCTTTGGGAGAGTGTTTTCAACATAATGCATGGGAATGCAACCCAGGAACAACATTACATGGAGCCAATTGATCAAGTCTGACACACGGGGAGAGCCTGGTGTGCACAGGGAGAGCGGTTTGACAACAATAGACACAAAAAAGAGAGAAACTAAAGAGAGAAACTAAAAGTACGAACCTCCACCAACACTGAACAATTTCTGTCTCATCTGAAGACATCATATCTGTCACTTAATCTGAAGAGTTCCTGAACCTGCATGTATTACATTTGGATTTAAAATGAGGTTTCTGTCTATTAGTTTGATATGAGCATAATTGAGCACCTCAATTATCCAGATCTCCACTAAAATCTAATTAATTGCGCTAAGCAACAAAAGGAAAGGAAAGCCTGTCTAAATTTAAAGGGACTCAGTTAGAGATATGCTGGTGATCGTCAAGTAAACTGAGGCCACAGACAGATAACAGCACATCAGATGCCGAGGGCTTAACGCAATGTGATGTCATTCAGCAGTAAAGTTGTAAAATCCTTCCTCATAGTATTAAAAACCCACGGTCAGTGTTTTGGCGCCTGATAGGCCTTCCATCTCATGGATCTACTGCTCGAACTGGACTTCCTGGATTTATCATCTCACGAGTACACGAAGCAACACAATGACCAACGCTGCCCCTTGATTTTCTTTTTAACGTAGTGCTGTTTTCGGTTGAAATGCACAGGACAAAAGCATAAGCTCCTGGATCAAAGTAAAAATAATAAATTATGGAACTCTCTGCCCATTGACTTACATTCCATCACTGACCTGCCTTTGTTCAAAGCCAAACTTCAACCCACTTATTTAGAATAGCTTTTAACACGTAGTGGCCCTGTGACACTTCTCTTTATGTTGTAATGTGCTCTGCTGACCTATTTGTACTTTTATTATTATTATGTTATTATCATTATTATTTTTTATCTTGTTTTTAATGTTGTACAGCACTTTGATTCAGCTTCGGTTGTTGGAAGGTGCTATAGAAATAAAGTTTGATTGATTGATTGATTGATTATTATACTAAGGAAATTTGTATAAAAAATACACACAACCAGCAGAGTATTAAGAGCTCTATGCGTTCCTGAAATATTGTTCGTTAAAGCTAGCGTAGGTAACATTGGAGAAACTAGCAAGAGACAAAAATCCCGCCCCCTACCTTCAGGCCACTCCCCCAAAACACATTTTCATGCACAATGAGTGCATGGGCAGAGTGCACGCAGGTAGACAGCCACAGATACCGTATTTTTATCATTTTTTCCCCAGGGCATTTGATTTATTGATTGCTGTCAGGATGAACTTTAAACCAATCTGTATTTGGTTATAGTTGCCCATAAAAATGATAACAGACATTATATCTGAAAAATGTCACTCATGATACCATGTGGCAGGTGCATTAAGTAGTGATATACTGTAAGAAAACATGGTGTGTAAAGTCTGGCTTATCATAGTCATTTTTCAGTTTCCAAACACTGAGTTAAGTCCCAGTGTTACAGTACTGGAATAAAAATGACAACACATTTTTGTTTTGTTGCGTTATATTACAATACTTCCCTTTTTTAATGTTACAGTACATAATGTATCTTTTAGATATTAGATGCAGCAGCTACCACTAGAATTAACAAGCACAACCAAGGTGGGGTCTTTTTTGAAACAAATCCTATCCCTGGCACAGCAGGAAATGCTGTACCTATTTTTAACCACAAACATGCAGTTTTTCAGCTGGGACATATGGGAGGGCTCCAATTAGCTCACAGGAAACCCACAGAGGCAAACACTGAGATAACTAATAATATGTCTTTCCCCACATGCTGACACACTGCACCAGAAGGAAACTCAACATGTCTAGAAAGATCTCAGTTTGGGAAGAAGAATTTGATGCTGATCATAAGATGTTTAAGTAATGAAAATCAACATTTCATATATCTTTCTGCGTGACAGTATCATGTGTTATACAGTATGTTATGTGTGATTAAAGCATTCATGTGTTATTTAGAAGACACTCTAGTCTTAACTGGCCTTTTAAAGGTAACAATTTGACACCTTTTTGTTTTTGTGCATTCACACTTTTCTGAAGCTCATATGAATTTGTTTATTTTAAGTAGTTTCAAATAAACTTCTACTCAAACTTGTTTAGATACAACTCACTCATTCTTTGACATGGCCCTTCTCATTAATTCATTCACCCTTTCTTTCATTCACAAACTGACTGACCCACCGATTCATTCATTCACTAGCTGATCGTTTAATATCAAGTAATTCAGTCACTCACTCACTCGTAATTTATTCTTTATTTTTCTTTCATACACACACTCATTCATTCATTCTTCAGCTCTTTTATTCTTTCAACCAATCAATCAGTTATTCATTGGTTGATTATTGATTGACTAATTCATTCACTCATTCAATATTACCTTCTTACTTCCATACACTGAATTACTATTCATTGATTCTTAAATTAATTTAATTTATGCATTCACACATTTAGTCACTGTTGGGCGGGTTGACTTACTAATTACATACTGACTGATTTACAGACCCTCACTCATTATTTTTTACACATAGTCACTCATTTATTAATTTGTTCTTTCACTCATTCATTCACCATTTATTCATTCATTAATTCACTGACTGACCGACTGAGCAGTTATTAATTAATTAACTCACTCACTCATTTACCTTTCTATCCCCTAATGGCTGTTAGACTGTACAGCAGTGACTGCAGCTGACACACTGGACCAGAGTCACTCTCTTGTCTCTGTGTGTCCTGTGAATCCAGACAGAGTTTACTCACAGATCAAACTTCTGAGCTCTCTGAATGTGTTTGAATGTTGCACAAAGGCTACGTATTAATAAACAGCTACTTCATTACGAGCTACTAGTTAGCTAAAATAACTTAAGCTAAATCAATATCCTCCATTTTGGATCCTACCTTGTGATCCCACCTTCAAAGGTCAGGTTCTGTCCAAACTCGATACTTGCATATTTACTTCACTGCTGTAAACAAATCCACAGATCGTTGCAATCCCATTCAAATGAATTACTGCCAAAAAGATTATTAATGAACAAGAATGGTCTGAAAGAAGAGATTAAAGTGAAGGCATATTATCTGCACTGATGGCAGATTTACTTAATTGTCTCAGTCACAGTTAAAGAGGCTGTAAGAAGGCAGTTCACACCTTATGCAGTTAAAGGCTATTAAATTCAGTGTAATAGAGGCTGTCCTGAGATGTAATAAAATCTGCAGTCTATTTGCATTTAGTCGTAGTCTGGTGCTTAATTTTGAGACATTTTCAGTTTTTTTTGTACACCAGATAGCTTGTGCAGAAGATCTCTGGCCCACACAAAGAGATACTGTGACTCCAGGAAAAATCAACAAATCAACCATTTAACAGTAAAAATTAAATGGAATATTCCATCAGTGCTGTGGTAGAAATTTAAATCTGCCAACTGCAGAGTCTAAAGTCTAATGAAGAGGCAGAAAACCATGACTGCATAAAACCAAGGAGTTGGCTGGAGGGAGAAAGGATTTACTGTTAGTGGCCTGAGAAGTAAAACAAAAATCCTAAAAGAGGACGTTGTGGTTTCTCTGCATAATCCAACAGACGTCAGTGAAAGCCTTCCAAAATAGCTGTGTGGACCTGGCCCAAGGAAAATGAATCTGCAAAGTCCCTTAAACATAAAGATGTTTTTCACCCTCTGAGGTATGAGCGAAGCCAAAACAGTTGTCCGCTGGGAGAATTATTTCCACATCTTGTTTTTAATAACATGTCGTAGCATTTACAAAATCAATTACCAAATATATAAAAACATAACTCTTTACAAAAGCAGTCCTAGCAGTTTTGTATTGGCATCCTGCCTTATCATTAACTGATGTCAGATCCTTGAAAGAATAACCAAAGTTCAGTTACTTCTGATTTAAAACTAGGGTAGGTAATGTATTTCAGAAGCATTTTCTGTTGTATTTGTTGAAATTTTCTTTACATCACAACAGCAATCAATAAATCAAATGCTCTGGAAAAAATGAAAACTGGTATCTGTGGCAGTCGCAGGTCTGTAATAAGCCCAGCCAATCAGTTCATTCAGCCCAAATGAAATGATTGGTTGGCGTACCTGCCTGTCTACCTGTCTACCTGCGTGCACTCATTGTGCATGACAGTGTTTTGGGGGAGTGGCTCTGGAGGGAGGCCTGAAGAGAGGGGGCGGGATTTTTTCAGTTGGATACTTTCAAAACTTAGCGGACTCTTGCTAGTTTCTCCAACAAAGACCACAACCATTCACCAAAAACTTGCAGAGATTTCATGGCAGAGCATGACGCTGGACCCAAACTCATATATTTAAAATGACATGTAACAAAAGCCTCATCCCCACTGGCTAATGCAGTGCCCACTAAACCTAAATCTGAGGTTATTAATTTACATATATCAGCACAGAAAATAAAAATGAATAACAATTCTCACCTCAAAAGAAGCCATCAAGATCATACTAATTTGAGCCAAATTGGATAGGATCAGCAGAGAGAGACAAGGAGCAGAAAGGCACGATAACAAATTATCTGAATGAGAGGTAAAGGAGCATAAATAAATTAAAACCGACCTACTGCAGCAAATAAAATCAAAAGGAAAACAGAAACTGTGGAAGCCAGTGGGAGGGTGTGTGTTGTGTGTAAGAGTGTGTGTGATCAAAGAGGGAAACAGGGTGGGGAGGGAGGCTGCGATGTGCCACTGAGGGAAACAGTCAAGCAGTTTGATTAATAATCGCACAGGTCTCCAGTTTACATTCAACAGATATTTGCAGCAGACAGAAGGAGAAGTTATTTGAAGAAAATGTAGCAGCTAAAGTGACATTTCAACCGGTACCACAAACATGAGGAGCAGTGGCTCAATTCAACCACCACCCCACCATTGTACTGTCCAGATGCTTCATCTTGACATCGGTACAATATAAAGTTTCATATCAAACAGTATTTCCCGAGTAGTATATCCACTCTTTGGCACTTGTGGGCTTTAACTACTGTGTCCGGATGTAAAACTGATCAGAAGATATGTTCCAAATATAGAATATAATATTTCATTCATCATTACAAATTAGGACAAAATGTTAAAAACACACCCAGTTTGCAAAATCAGCATGAATGTAGGCTATATTAAATAGCATATTGGTTTTAGTATCAATAGAAACATGCTTCCTTCCAATTTTAATAAACACATGCCTGTTACATTTATGTACAACATATTTGCAGAAGGGCTGCAACTAATGATTATTTTCATTATCTCCTAATCTGTAGATCGTTTTCTTGATTAATCGACTAATGGTTTAGTCAATAAAACATCAGAAAACAGTGAAAAATATCCATCACAGTGTCCTAGAGCACAAGGTGATATCATCAAATTTCTTGTTTTGTCCGACCAACAGTCCAAAACCCAAAAATATTGAATTCACTCTAATGTAAGACCAAAAAAGCAGCAAATTATTACATTTATGAACCTAGAAGTACCAGATATTTGGTGGTTTTGCTTGAAAAAAAAAAAACTCAAATTAATCAATTATTTAAAATAGTTGACGATTAAGTTTCTTTCGACTAATCAATGAATCGACTAATCGTTTATTACAGAATGCCGCCCGGATTAAATTTTTTCTGAACATAATGAGGAAATGTTGTTAATTTAAGTGTCTGCCAAGTCACAAACTGTTAATATGAAATGTATCAGTAAAATATTAATTGATAATGTATTTCATTTGTTTTCCTACAATGTCTGCTCTTACAATACAACATTTGCTTGTAGCAACTACAGCAATAGTTTGACATTTCGGGAAATATGCTTATTTGCTTTCTTGCGGAGAGTTAAATGAGAAGATTAATACCACTCTCATGTCCGTATGATAAATATGAAGCTACAGTCAGCAGCCAGTTAGCTTAGCATAAAGACTGGAAACGGGGGGGAAACAGCTAGCCCGGTTCTGTCCAAAGGTAACAAAAACTGCCTACCAGCACCTCTAAAGCTCACTAATTAAAATGTTATATCTTGTGTTTGTAGTTTTACTAGAGATTTGGTGCCAGACTATTTCTTGGCCAGGATCAGTTAACTGGCGGCTGGTGGTAGCTTCTTATTTACTGTACAGACATTAGAGTGGGCTCAACCTTCTCATCTAACTCTCTGGAAGAATCGAATAAGCGTATTTCCCATAATGTCAAACTTTTCCTTCAATGTTTGTGTTTGCGATTATGTTTAGGCACTTGCAGCGCTTGGTTATGGTTAGGAAAAGATTTTGGTCTTGGATTAATGCAGAAAAAGTCAACAGTGACTTCAAGCATGAGACAAAAGGTGAAAAATAATTGTCCAGTGTTTTTGTTGCCTAAATCCAACCACGCAAGCTACTCAGGACTCAAATTTAAAGTGCTACGCTTTGTACTCCCAACATGCACCCCAACGTCCTCGCTTTGATTTCTGTGAGGTACAGAAATGTAGCGCTTCCTTCCCTAACACAAAGTAATTGAACATAATGCGGGCAACAATTACGTTTCCCATCACGTTATTGGGAAAACAAATTAGTAGTATACAAACATAATTTCTTGGAGACAGAGTTTATAAACAGCTATGGAGAAAAAATACTTGCTTGAGATAAAGTGTGTGAGAATTGGTTGGTAGATATTTCAGTTGAATGATTCACCCGTTGGCCAGCTGCTGCTTTGAATTAATATCTGTAAAATGCTCTTCCTTCCCCTCAGCTCTCTATTTCTGTTCACAGTGACAGTGCCCTGTAGAGAGAGGCGATAGAGACAAAGTGCAACACCAACTGTGATGTTTCTTTTATAAAGCTACTTCAACCTCAGCTAACCAGTGAACAATTACATTCTTAAGGTGTTAAGCAAATATGAGGCCCAAGATATCTAATGCAACATGATGAAATCGGTGAGAAACAGTATAAGCACTGAAAATTTCCCCACATACAGGTTACAGAGATCCAAGGCAGTTAAAAGGCATGACCACAAAACCAACATGCTGTTTCAGGCAAACCAATAACTGCTGATTAAATCACCTACATTAGCCATCCATCCATTTATTATCCATACCCAAAACAAGGACTTTCTTGCTGTGAGATGATAGGGCTAAACACTGAGCCACTATGCTGTCCCTCTACATAATATAAATACATTGTAGTGTGTATTCACACACAAAGAAGATGTACTGTAGAAGGAAAAGAGTGAGGAGTTCCTCCATACTGACATCATCAGCATCATTGCTCGTTCAACAGGTTTTTGGCAGGCTTTCTTAAAATGATAATTAAAACAATAACAGAAGCAGCAGCAGTGACGACAACCAATAAAGCCAATAATCTTTGTAATAATTATAATTTCTTTATTTTGTCCAAACAATTATGGATGTATAAATGTGATGAATGAGTGTAGCACACATGAAGATACTGTCACGCCATCTGATAGCTATCTACATGCAGCCATTTGTAGTCTGACAGTCTCACAGTTTTAAATTTCCTTTTGTTCTTCATCCCCTTTTTCATCATAATGAATGGCACACAAACATCATTTCCCGACTCTTTCAGCATAAAAATGCCACACAGTGAATGTTACTGTTTGTGGCAATCTGCACTCATCAGTCTCACCTCCAAACTCCTGCCCTCTCTGCAACTCTCATCCGAGCGCCCTTATATGCGTATGAATTGGCACTACAGTATTATGGTACACAGTAACTCATGCACAATTACAAATCAAACCATTTGCATGGATCGAGATGAAGTGTGTGGGGGGGATCTCGGTCTTTGCAGACCATGAAACTGACTCATCTTCATGTAAGCGAGTCAAGCCCCGGCGTGCTGATTGGTTGCATACAGCATTCGCATGCACACACACAAATGCACATACCCGCACGCATTCACACATAGTGAGATACACCCCAGGCCCTTTAGAGCTAGCATTAGTCACTCCACATAAAAGCATCTAGTCACTCCAAAGCAGGAGAGCAGAGAGAACGAGTGGGAGACGAGGTCTGTAGAGGTCTGGTCATGGCAGCCATTTTCCAACACGTACAATCGCTGCTCGGGCAGGACAAAAGCCGTGAGACCTTTAATGTTGGAGAGCCCCAAGTTTACATAACAGTGTTCGATACAGGAGGAGACGCCCCCCTGATCCAGGCTCTACTAGGATTCTTGTTTTCCATGTCCACGCCGGCCTAGACTGACCATAGGGTGAAACTTGAGGTCGTCTAACTGTAATTGATGTTGACTGCACATGTGGCACTTACATAACTGGATATTACCTATCAGCATTTAACATTAATGGTTCCCAGAATGTCTGGAACTGGTGGAAAGAATACTCAGATAAGAGGTGTGTATTCAGTTGTACATGGCACTGAATAATGCTGTGATTTGATCTGAATTTAAGTTGTCTCTGTTAAACAGCACCACAAGTGAGTAATATACAGTACCATATGTCTGTAACATCTGTTAGATAATGGTGATATACTACTTACTGACAAATTGTGTAAGATGTAATCATTGAAATATTTTGTCAAGCTGCTAGTATCTGACAGACCAAGAAAAAAGGCAAGAAAACCAAACAGGTTTTGGAGAAAAGGATGGAAGCAGAAGAGGGATTGTTACTGATATTTTAGACTGTGCAACATAATATTGTGGGTGATGAAGAATCAATGTGCATTGAGATTTCTAACTGCAGACACACAGGTTTTGTTGAAAAAGTTAGTAAATCCTAGCAAACTGAGATCAAAGATTTCCAGTTAATGTACAAGAGAGCACTCTACTCTTGCTTTAACTGGCAATCCTACTCTTATTGCGGTAACGGGCATTTTGATTATAACTATTAAAAGTTAGCTGCTAAGCTAAGTTACAAGTCAAGCTGTTGTGAGTGAAGTTGAAGTAAGCTCTCTGCAGTTTGAGAAAGAGTTTGATCAGTGTGAAAGGTGGTGTAAAATAGTTTGTCCCACATCCATCATCTAGCATAGACATTTTATTATGTTATAAGGTTGGTATAGCCAATGTGTTAGCAAGCAGTTGCCTATTTTACACATCCAGTAGATACGGAGCAACATTATCATCCCATTGGAGTCATGTTTCTGTCCACCAGATGAATTGAAGTCCAGTGTTTACTATCCTCCACCAACTCCAGAGAAATATCTGGGTCTTTAACTTTGACTTTCTTCACCAGCAAGTCATTAACTCTGACTGTCGGCTGTTTGTTGTAGGACAGGTACCGTACAGTGGGTTTATCAGAGCTTGTTTGCTGTAAATGGGATTGATGAGAGCAGTAAAATGGAACCATATAGTCAATTTGCAGCATGTGCAACCAAAACAATTAGCTCAAAGAGGCTAGAAAGATCCATAGAAATGTTGAGAGATGGTAATAATTCTCTGCAGTTTTCTAAATGCACATTGCACATAGTCATTGGAATCAGTTTAAACATCATTCATTAATGGGCCTTTAATTCCTATTAATAATATTCCTTATCATTAAATTAAATGCTCTACTCTAAAAGTGGAAGGTCCAGTAGGCTTAGTCTTAAAAAAGATTAAAACACACACCTCCACACTGCTGCTTTAACACATTCCAGTCTGATGTCCATAAGAAATGAAAGTATAATATGAAATCTGTTGTAGGATGTTGTGTTGCTAAAGTTAAAGTGGTCATATTATGTCCATTTTCAGGTTCATAATTCAATTTTGGGGTTGTACCATAATATGTTCACATGGTTTAATTTTCAAAAAGCGCCATATTTTTGTCATACTGCACACTGCTGCACCATCTCTTTTCACCCTGTGTCTTGAACGCGCCGCTTTAGCTAACGAGTGAGGCATCTCACTTCTATTCGATCGTTGTTGGGAGTTGCACATGCGCAGTACCTAGGTAAGGACTACTAGCCAATCAGAAGGAGAGTAGGGCGGGTCCTGACGAGCATGATCCCAAACGAAGCCGGTTCAACCGGTAACTAGACAAGTAATTAAAACAACTTTTAAATCCCATGAAAAGACTCAGTATCTGCAACACTAACATTGTTATCCTCAGTGAAATCAGCAGACAACAACCAAATACACTGTTGGTTATGACAACGGCCTCCACGTAAAAAGCAACTTAAACAGCCGTTGTAGATGTACTTCATCTTTTGCTGGAATCCAGCCGAAATATTGTCGGCAGTCCTATGAAAGTAAAACAGCTCAGAGCCGGTAGAAAAACACTGGGGGTATTATCAACATAGCCAAACATCAGGTTAGCATACAGTAAGTGGATTGCCGACATAACAGCTTGTAATCATAAATTCACCTCCACACTTGAAACACTGTTGTACATCTTATGATCGAAAAACCATTGGCATATTTCTATATAATTTTAGGTAAAGGTGGGCCTAGAGCTGATTAGCAAAATCACAATAACGGCAGCTAACGCTACCAAATTAGCTGAGACTTACGGTGGTTTGGTGCCTTCACATCTTAGCCTGTAACATGACGTTATAAACATACATGCACACTTGGACACTGTTCAACATATTGTGATCGAAAAGCAATCAACATTTTTTATACAGTTTTACGTACTTGTGGGCAAAAAGTTGATGAGGAAAACCATTTGAACACAATAACATTGGCTACAAAGTTAGCAGAGACCTACATTTGACTGCGACCGTAACATAGCAGCTGGTACAAGTTACTCATAAATCCACATCCACACAACAGCATTGGTCCATATCTTGAAATGCACAAACCATCACCATATTTCAACACAATTTCAGCAAACTAGCGTTAACACCTGGTACAACGTTACAACTTTAGCTGGGTTAGCTACAACCTATAACTCCGCACTTGAGCACTCGGTAAACATTGCCTTGTTTATTTTAAATAGAATCCACAACTCATAAAGCATACTTACAGGTTTTGATTCTGAATCTCCAGATTGGCCAAACAGAGTCGGAACTGCACCGTCTTTCAGAAGTAAGCATTAGAAAATCCTGAAATTAACTGTTGCCAGTTCACGAAGCAGTCCTCGGTAAAATGAAGTGAGCACAAAAAAAGGGTGGGGTGATAGTCCTGAGGAATAGTGTAAAAAATTAATTTTAACCACTGACTTTTCAATTCATGCAAACCTATTACACAGACAAAAAAGTATTAGAACACAATAAAGGAAAGGGAAAAAGCCAAAAAGCATAATATGACCACTTTAAAGCTGCATGAGAAGTATGCTGTAGCCTAATATAGCGGGCCTACATTAATAATGTAATTTGACTCATTATTAGTCAGAAGCTCTCTAAAGCCTACTCCTGTTATTTGGGTTACATTATTCGTCAACGTATGCACAAAGAGCAGATGTTTTGATTGAAAGAAGCTCTACAGTTGTTATAAACCTACAAGTTCAGTTTGTGCATAATAACTGTGGACTGCAACTGTAGTTTCTCTTCTATTTTAAAATGGGACAGAGGGACTGAAATTTAAATGTGACTTGCAAAAAAATGTGTAACTGCATAAGTGTCATATCATATCCAGACTGATTTAATATAATGTAAACAATGACAGCACGTTAGTGTGACGCACTGCCTGACCAACCCCATCATCCCCATGTCACAGGTTTGGTTTGTTCTTGATGTACAAGAAAAGGAGAATTTGTCTGTTGTCTAACGTAATCATGAGTAGCCTGAGGTATTTTTTAGACAAACAGCATTTAATTGCAGTTCTGACCGCCACTGATCCAACGAGAAATTATGAAAACAATGAGTAAAATCAAATAAATCAATAATGAGTCAATCCTTTTGATAGGCAAAGACATCATGCTGACTGTTAACATTCCAGAAAAGCAAAAATATTTTCCAACTTTTTCTTTTCAAATATTTACACATCCAACAGCCAAAATAAAAAAGCCCTAAACAATTGTAAGTCACAAGACATAGTTTTTATACGTTCGGTTATTTTATACTACAGAGTAATTTCAGCATTAAGACAAACTGATATGACTCTAATGGGCCTCATGTAAGCAGGAACAAGATATGACCACATCTTTCCAAACAAAGTGAGAATTTGTGTATGTAGAATGTCATGCCTTGACTAAACTATTTGCCTTCCATGTAGTGCATTTCAGTGCTGCAACTAATATGCTTAGACCATTTCCAATTAAGAGTGATATATGTAAATCAAACAAACCTGATGAGTAGTATTAGTAGTAGAGCAGCATTTGCATGTTTGGTGTGTAAACAATGACAATAAGACAAGCATTTGTGCAGAGACTTGGACACAGAGATTTCAGTTTGTGGGACATTCGAAGTGCCTAAAACACAATTAAACTTAGTTTTTTGTTTCTGGGTTTGTTTGTTTTCTCGAATCTGTTCTATATTCTCAAAGCCACTTGCTTGCTGCTGCGCCGCACCTCGTGGTGACATAATGCTATCCACAAACATTATCTGCTTTTCTCTGCACTCTGTATCACCTGCAACGACCAATATCACAGTCAGGGAAGCTGCAGTGTTAATTTCATTGCTTTGCCATTTTCTCTAATCCTTTTTTCAAACCCTTATTTTTGGTCAAAACTGGGTTAAATGATAAAAATCCACGCTAATTTGTGGGAGCTGATACAGACACTGATAGTATCCATCTATACAATTTCAAACTGCTTATTTTGTCCAGTTACCTGAAGGTAACTCACAGTCAGAACATGCAAACTCAACCCATATCCCTCATGTGCAAGGCATCACTTCTGAGTCAGAATTTAAAAAAATCCTATATAAATCTTTAGAGAGCTAGTTTCCATGACATTTTACAATAAATAACTTCTGAAGTGCATGCATGGCTGTCTTCACTCTCCAATGATTTTCCAGACACATACTGATGTGTGTGTGTGTGTGTATGTGTGTTTCTTGATTCCCACAGTGCGATCAGCATCTGCGGCCCCTCAAAAGTTTACAGGACCAGCAGGGCGCCGGTCCTCTGCTCACCAGCTCATCTTCACAGGGAGCGGGAGAGAAAACTTTTTTGTGGTTGAGCAGCTGCTCCATTTAATCAAATCTCAAGTTTGTTCCTAAAAAGCTGCAGCGCTGTAGGGTTTTAGGTAGCACTCTGGAAAATGGTGGGGGGGGCCTAAACTTGATATGACAAATCTTTGAAATGCTTACCTTTCCCAATGCCATAACAAATCTGTAATCCTCTGTTGCCCCAGATTGTCTGTGTGTGACAGCAAACCTAATCAACATTTGACCACACATACCTCTGTGAACGCTGCAGGTAAACTGACAGATCAGTATACCATATCGTCAAAAATCAAATATTGATTTTGTAATCTATTTTATTTTATATTTGCCATCATCAGTATTTCTCTTTTAAACACATAACATGCAACAACTGCTGTTTTTTTAATAACTGTGAGGCAATAGCATAAGCATACAAAAGCAGCTCATAATTAGCAATGCAATCTACACGTCTAGAATGAAGTAATATAATAAAGCCTGGGATGCTGTCAGATTAATGCAGCCAATTAGAAAGACGGGAGACAGTGGAGGGTGTAAAGAATCAGGTTGCTATCCTTCAATAAAAGGACATTATGCAACTGCTACATGGAAACCTCAGGCTGGTTTAAACTTACACTGAGGCTGTAATCCCAAGAGTGCTTTATTACCTGCTCTCGTCAGACTGGGCTGTGAACATTTTGTTTATGTGGAAAATGGGAGGTGACAAACAGTCTTTGCCAAGTACATGATGGCCTGGAACAAGTAAGATGTTACTGTGGATTGCAGTTGATTGGTCAGTGAAAGGGCAGGTTGTCCAACTGACTGTTTGTTACACAGCACATGCAGTTTACAGTGATAGTGGTGGAAGGTTTATCATCGAAATTCTTAGTAATTTTTGAAACAATACACTCTTAATCTCAGACTGAAGTAAACAAAAGCAGGCTTCGTATTTCTAGCCGGTGACCGTTGATTTTGCTGAGTGAAGTGACAACTGTCTGGAAGATTTTGTCAGCTCTAGCTAGCTAGCTCCATGAGTTGGGTAAAAACGCTGTCTCAGGCTGGCTGACTTAATGTTTCCAGCTGACTCCTTTTTAAAATGAGAATCATGTAAAAGGGGTCTTAAGCACTTGATGGCTACATACATGATTTTGTGCAAAAAGATTGAAGCTAAAGCTAACAGGTCCCAGGCAAACTGTTAGCATCCTCACCAGTTGATGGTCCATGAATAATACATGGAAATAAAGAAACAGCATTGTTCTTGTATTGTAATGTAGAGCTCATTAGTTCTAGTGTTATAGGTATGATAGGAAAAATGTAAGATCTGATCTGTTATTTCATTCTAACATAAACCAGATTGGCTACTTAGCTTCCATTCTTGTTCATATTTTCAAACAGTATGTTTCACTTTTAACATTACAGTAGAAAAAGCTTTTAGGATGAGAACTAACCAATGTGTTTGGTGAAAGTAATGCTAACTCAGATCTTCCCCAAATCCTGCAAGCAAGGCAAGCTGCTAATGTTAGCCTAAAGTCTGATAGCATTCAGGACCGGCTGTCACACAAAAGGGGAATACTACAAAGTAAATGTGTTAGTCTTGAACAAGCCTTTTTTTTAACATAACCTGTAACCCCATACACTAGTGTAGTTAGTTAATGATGTGCTCATTGGCCTTGAAAGTAACCTGTTAGGTAACTACTGTAAGTAGTAAGCTAGTTAGCTGGACATGCTAATGATTGCAGCTTATGTTAGAACATATAAACACACTTTTTAGTTAATTCCTAACAATTTTGGTTTTGTGTTAATGGTTTTTTGGAAAGGCTATAGACACCATTATCCAAACTCTTTAAATCCAAAGTTTGATAGGCCTGCAGTGCCTAGTTACGGTTGCTAAGTTATGATTGGGTAATCTTTGTTTGGGCGAGGGGTTTAGCGACTGGTGACCCAACAGAACCAGTGCCAAAAAAATGCTGGTCATGCTTTCTCACCTGGTTGAAAGCCTGTTATCTTTATCTCACTACTGACTGCCTTTGGCTCACTCTTTCTCTGACCAATAAGTTTGGACAGCAGCTCATCAATAATCAGAGTCAATGGCTTTCTTGAGCTGAAATGTAACTACGTAGATTTACTCAAGTATTGTACTTGTACTTTACTTGAGTCTTTTCTTTTCATGACACTTTATACTTCTACTGCGCTACATCTCAGAGACAAATATTGTACTTTTTACTTTCACTACAATTATCTGACACCTTTAGTTACTGTCTACTGTATACATTAAGATTTTGGCATACAAAACATACAAAGAGTTTATAAAATATGATTTTTTGTTATAAAGTAAACTACCAAACAATTTATACAAGTACAGTTGAAATGATTAATCAATTAATGGATTGACAGAAAATTAATTGGCAACCATTTTGATAATCGTCATTTTTGATGTAAAAACAGTTCATTGATCCAGCTACTCAAATGTGAAGATTTGCTGCTTTTCCTTTTAATCATTTTAATGATTTTAATGTATTTTAATAATGTTGAGGTTTGGACTGTTGGTTGGACAGAACAAACATTGTGAAGGTGTCACTTTGGGCTCTGGGTAACTGTGACAGCATTTCTCAGTATTTTCTGAATTTTTTACAAACCAAACAATCAATCGATGATTAATGGAGAAAAAGCAGCAGATTAATCCATAATGATAATAATCATTAGTTACAGTTTTATGAAAAACAGTTAAAAGTTAGCTTCACCTCAACCAACTACAACAGTAAAATCCTGCTTTTACATTAATGCGTGAGTAATAATAATCTAATGATATAATATATAATAATATAACAGTCACAGGACATTTTTCTGCATTGAGTACTTTTACTTTAATACTTTAACTACATTTTCTTGATTATACTTAATACTTAAGTAACATTTTCAATGCAGGACTTTTGCTTGTCATGGAGTATTTTTACAGTGTGGTATTATTACTTTTACTTAAGTAAAGGATCTGAATACTTCCTCCACCACTGGTTACTTTGCAGATTCAGATTATTAAAACAAAATATAATCAACTAATAAATTATGATGTGTTATTATAGATCGCTGTAAACTACGCAGCAGTATATAAAGTATAAAGCCCCACCAGCTGCAACATGAAACTAATGCTTACACATAATGCATCACAATTTATAATCCAATAATATAACATATATTATTCTGAAATAGGCCATTCTGCACTTTTAGTATATTTTGATGCTAATACTTTTGTATTTTCACTTAAGTAGAATTTTGAGTTCAGTAACAGAGTATTTTTACACTGTGGTATTGCTATTTTTACTTAAGTAAAAGATCTAAGTACCTTTTCCACCACTGTTCAATCCCGTCCTCTTTGAACCATTTGTTAATGGTTTTACAAGACGGTAGCTCGACCCGGCTCATTTTTTTAAAGGGCCAACAATTATCGTAAATACTCACATGATGACAACAGCTGGGATCATCTATTGTGTGTGTTAGCAATGCAGCAAGCTGACAGGCCTTTATCAGGCTCATTAATGTATCAGAAAGACAGATGAACGGAGAGACATTCCAGCCTCGTGAAATTCCACTCTGTTTATTTGTTGTTTTCTTTTCATGTTGCTTTGATTACTTCTAAGGAAAATATTTTATCAGTGAGGCATTATCAGTGATGGCTCATCTATGAAAAGATAATTTACAATAATTACTTAAAACAATAATGTACAATTCTGTTCCTCAAACAAACAGGCATTATTATGTTGTTCCAGTCTATGTAATTGTGCTTGATTAATGATTTTTCCACAAAACCATTATATTTATGAAAAAAATGACCGGCTGGATCAGTGGAAAAACTGTGAACTTTCCTGGTCAAATTCTTAACATTTAACCATTTATTTTTTTAGGGAACAATGTGCTGATACAATGTTTATCCTGCACACCTTTGGTGATTTCACTTATTTTGGCTGATTAGTCCTGTCCTCAGGACTGTGTGGGCATTTACACATTGTTTGATTAACATCTCCCTCTCTCTTACACCTTGATAATACTATATAAGTATTGAGGGAATGCACATGAACACAGCAAAAATGGTAAAGAACTGTTATACAGTTGCCTGCAAAAACAGACTCAGTAACAATGCCCATTCATAGCAGCAATAGTGGATTTGTGGTGGTCAGAGTGGTGGTATCACATTAAAGGTATCCTGCAGAGAGGCTGACCACTATGGAGCTATGGTTTAATGTGCGGGTCCTTGTTTTGCTTGTGTCAGCCACGCGCACAAAGACACACACACACACACACACACGAGTGCACGAGCATGCAAGTGACATAATACAAATTCCTGCCAATGGTTTCACACTATTCCACTGATTGACGAGTGGTGGTGATGTGGCAAGAAAAGTAGCAATGCACCAGAAGAGGCAGGGAAGAAGAAGACGGCAAGCTAGCAAATATGTAAACAATGCACGTTTCAAATAAAAAAAACTTTAAAAAAAAAGATGAGGAAGGAAATTCATTCCACATGTTTGTGTTGAGATCTAATCAGTCATAATAACTATAAAAAAATACTTCTGTTGGTGTACAGTGCCTTTAAAAGTTCACATTTTACATTGAGAGGTGAAATATAAAACACTGAGTCTACCCACAGTGCACTATTGTTAAGATAACAACCTGCCACTAAATTTCACTGTCACTTCTCACCTCTGAAACTAGAATATGACTTTTTATCACTTCTGATACCATATTCATGATCAGTGTTGGACATTGCTGCTGTACCAAAAGCATTACATGAACACTTTATGAAAGCTTACATGTGGTTTGAATGGCTGTGCTATCTAGTTGTCAACAAGTTGTTTCCAGCATTGAATACACTAAGAAGTAAGAGGTCATCCAAAAAAAATGCTTTAAATTTTAGACAGGAGCATCAACAATGAAAGAAGATTATTTCTCTCATGGCTGAGTTGCCAGTTTATGAAGTACATAGACCCAACTAAAACAAATGCAACAATGTCTAATACAGCCATACAGTAAATCCTAAGGTGTAAGGATAGAGTGTGTTCTATGTTGTATAGATTTGTGGGACTTGACTCCCTTCATGAAGGCTATAATGTTCAGTTTTTTGTTGAAGCTGTTTTAGAGAGGTGTTGATTCATCTTTATGATAATTTTGGAGGCTGTAGTTTGTAGTGCTGTTTTATTATTGTGTTATACTGATAGGTGTTTTGTAATATTTACTGTAGTCTACCTTAATTGATATAAATGGGGTGGACACAATATTAGAAACAACTCTCTGAATAACACAACGCATTTCAACAGGGCCACAAACTCCAGCCTTCAAAATATAGCGGTTTCAACAAAAACTGTAGAGTATCATCATTAACTCCTCTGCACTGTATGCATGTTCTCCTTGTCTTTGGTTACCTTTGGGTGCTTCAGTTTCCTCCCACTGTCCAAAGACATGCAGGTCAGGTAAACTAGAAACTCTAAGGAGTGAAAGTGAGTATAAATGTGTGTGTCTTTATTTTAGCTCTGTGAATAACTGGCAACCTGTCCAGCGTGTTCCCTGCCTCTCACCCAGTGTATGCTGGGATGGGCTCCAGCCCCCTGTGACCCACAGGTATTAGCAGATGTAGAAGATGGATGGATGTCTTGGCTGCAGGTAGGAGTCATTTTGTGAGCAGCTAAATGAGCCATTTGTCAGCAGGGTCAACTTTGACTTTGACCTATGGCTGTCAGCACAATTTGGCTTCTGTTATGCAGAGCAGGTTGTTTCAATCTTGACGAGTCGACTGTCACAATACTGGTCTGTTACATTCATGGACACAGGTTGAAAAGATCTGTTTAACTGTAAGACATGTCAGACATTTTAATTTTGGAGCTGTTCTGTCTTTTAGTAGTTGGGGCTTTTGCCAACTTATGACCATGTAAAAGGTTGCGTGGCATACAGTTACATGCACTTCTGTAAAACTGAACACAATGCAGTGAACAAGTATCCAGTGGATTCCAGTACACTGCAGAAAGGCTGCACACTATGTTTGAAATAGCCACATTTTTTGACGCTAGTTTTATTTTTAAATTTGTGACATACTAATGAAAGGCACTTAATAGAAGCTTTGGCCGAGACCAAGACAGTAAAATTCAAGCTGAATGATTGTAGGACAACACCACCACAAAGCTAACAGTATGTTCTGTGCTATGCTGGGCCAGGTTAGGGCCCCTATTGAGCCCCCACACACATTCCCACAATGCATTCTGCCCAAAATCCCAGAAGCCAACCAGTATTTATAACCTGGAATACTGTCCTCCCCCATGTTTGCTGTATGTCTGTTAGTTTGTGATATTAACTGAAATATTAAAGATGTCCTTTATGCCTCTCGTGTCCTATGTTATTGTGCTATATGTGAATGTAATTATTTTTTATGTGACTCTTTTAACTACTCCACGCTGCCATTTTGGCCAAGACTCTCTAATAAAAGATATACTGTAATATATTTCAAGAGACTTCTTGGTTAAATAAACACATATTAATAATACATTTTGACTGTGGCCCCGTCTATGAGACTTAGCCTTAAGATAGCGTAAAAATGCAGGAGCCACCGTACCGTTCAGTTTTTAATTGTGCTTTAGAGTTGCATATTACCACACAAATGAGTAATTAATTAAAGTACAACAAAGTAATCCAGCTTTGGTTCTGTGCAGTACAAATATGACTCTGACCCCGTAGAGTTCATTCTACAAGAAAACCGGAATCACTGTGGTTCACTATTGTTTGTACTGTGTACTAGAATGGAGCATTGTAAACAACATATATGAATGAGCAGTCCATTCACAAGAGGATAATACTGTAGCTGTGTCAATACCTTTTAGAGCTGTGACTTATTGTTACTTTCATTATCAGTAAATCTGTCAGTTCAAATCAAATGATTAATCAAGTAATCATTTAGTCCTAATAAGACATAAAAATTGCCAAAAGCACATCAGTAGCGACCATAAGTGTGCTATAGTGATATCTTCAAACTGTTTATTATGTCTGACCAACTGGCCAAAAGCCCCAGAGGTCTTCATGTTACAATGGTATAAAATAGAGGCAAGCAGCAAATCGTCACACTGGAGAAGCTAGAACCAACAAGTGTTTGGTGTCTTTAACAGATAAGTGACTCAGACTATTAAGTGATTAGCAAAACTGGCGATTAGCTTTCGTTTGTACTCTGTTCTTCCAATTATTACATAACCTAGTCTGACATTATGTACTGCGCACTCACTTTCTTTCCACCTCTCCTTTATGTCCTTTGACAGTCATGGAATACTTTTTGAGAAATAACCATAAATAACTCAAACTTTGTCACATGGCCCGGCCATATGGTCTAAATCTGCACTACAAAGACTCACCGTGCACGTGACAATAGGACGCTATGAACAGTCAAAACCATTCAGCCCTGTTATGTGGCTCAGGATGATACAGGCTGTTTTCAGCTCTGTCAGCTCAGCAGCTACAGGCCTAAGAATATGCCTGACCCACACACTTTGCTTGAAAATTTTTTTGGATTGCGCCTCTTGCCATAAGCCACATTATGTAAGTGCTAAGTGTGAGGTATCAAGAGGAGTTGGCTCCGTGCCAGGATGGTGCTGTGTGTTTGGTTGTGGGTGTTGAAAATATCTTGTAAGAATAGTTCCTCTGAGGATATAAACACACAGTGCAATAAATTATTATACACTGATGCAGTGATTATGTGCTGAGGAATGTTGAGAAGCACTGAAGGAGTGAGTGACAGTGTGTGTAGATCTACTGTATGAATGCAAATGTCTGTTGATTATGACAAAAGGCATATTTGTAAGTACAGTATATGGTATCTTTTGATGGATTTTATCTTTGCTCAAAACACTGCAACGTACTGTGAAGTTACATTTTGGCTTTGTAACTTTTCTGAGCAACAATTATTATGTTTTCTCAACTTTTTCCCAACATATGAGACAGTTTCTAGGGCCCAGAAATCTAATGACCCCAAATGTTTAGAGATTTTTTGTGGATGTTAAATAAATGCTGAGATACTTCAAAATTATATTATTTTGTTCTTGTGTTATTTATAATATATACTGCATCTTTTGTGATCCCATCTATAATCCAGGTGACCCCATGTTGGGACAAACTTTGCACTACTTATTGACCCCTCCACACATGTTTTAAGACATAAAAATACTCTTCTTTGAATAATAATTTGTGTCTGATATAGTTCTCCCACATAAAAGTTCAATTACCTATTTCAAATTTCTTAAAATTACATCTACTCCTTCCTCATTCCTGCTGGACACAAGTTGCCTCCTACTTCACTGTAAAGTCCATTCTCAGTGTTTGTGCACTAGAGGCTTCGAGTTCCCACCTCACACTTGTGTACGTTGCATACTGGACCATGACTGGCTTTCAAACTACTTGTGATGTCTCAAAATCCTGCTCGTACGTACACGTCCTAAACTGAGATTTAAGGCACAGAGAAACTTTCCATCTTCATCAGATGAACGTGAAAACGGCCTTCCAGTGTCAAACTCTGCACATACACCATCCTGCAAACTGAAACTCAAACATCCAACTGAAGTAACAAAAAGCAAAACACATTTTTGAATCGATGGGTTTTTCCCATTATGTTTTTCTTACATGTATAGATTTAGGCATCAAAAAGTTTTCACATTTGAAATCCTAAAAGGCATTGATTAGGCTGATAAATGTTGTGAAAAAATATATTCTGGCTTCATGTGTCACAATGTCCTCAATCTACACCTGCTGTGGAAGGTGAAAATACTGACAATAATACGACTGAACAGCAGAGACAAAATAAGGAAACTAAAATCAGTTATCTTTTTATGTGGATGCAATCAAGACTGTCCAAACAAAGCAGGGAGTAAACTCTGTAGCACTTTAACATTACTTTCAGAGTTATGTAAAAATAATTACTGTTCTCAAGCTTTAGCTTAAGTACTGCATTTGTAAACTTGTCAGACACTAATGAGCCACAGAATCCTTTGTGGTAAATCTTCCAAAAGCTTTGGCATAAGTTCTCAGCAGGATGACCTGATGTCACCTTAAATGAGATAATTACAGCTATTATGAATGTGAAGGTGTTTGTAATATTGTTGGATATTAGACCTGAGTGTGGCATAAACGTTGTACAGGAGAAACATTCAAAATGACCACATGATGACTGGAATGTGCGCCATATTCGGCAAGCGTCCATCTACAGTATTTTACGCACTATTACGCACGCGTAATCATGCGTCATTTTTTGGTCTAGGGGGCAACCAAGTGTTGAAAATACTATTGAATTGGCTTGATACTATTAAATATGCTGTGTATCTAAATATTGTACGTAGTGAGTGTTGCATTTGTTGTATTTATCGTCCTTCGGATATTTCAACATATTTTCAGGAGCATTATTGGCTCACTCCCATGACACTGGGAGTTGTTTTCATCATCACTGGATAAAAATCACAGTCACACACGACCTGTAGGCTACATACCTTGGAAGACATCCACATCCCGAAGATCCTCTGAGCTCGGAGATAATCATAGTCCTCTTGAGGAAAAAAAAAATATTTTGTGCACGAAGTCCAGCGGACAGGAGAGGAAGTTGCTCGCAAACTCCCCTCCGAGGACTTTCCACAACAGAGTCATTTTTGCTATAGCTTTCCATCTGCGTCCGTGTAAAGGGATATTGTCATTTTGAGGTGGATTAAATGAATCTGGGGAAACTGTTGTCGCCAAGGCCCCAAGCCTGTCCATACAAAACCTGGCGGGGGCAAGTCATTTCTCCAGCCATTTTTAACTCTGATTCCTGTGCTTTGCTCTCCTGGTGGGTCAGCAACACAAGGCCTTTTTTGGCCTGTTGTGGAAAAGCATATTTGTGTAGATGTCATAGAAATAATTATAGCCCTGGTTTATTTGATGACTGTTAAATGCTATGTCTTATCAATGAGCTTTTTTTTATTAATATTATGTGTTGGAACAGTAACAAAAGTGTTTTATCTGTCTTCGGCTTTTCCTTTATAGGAGTCCAATTTGTATTGGCAGCGCATGAAAGAGGTTATTAATATCCTTAGTTTGCTCTCTTTGAGGAAGTTGCTCAAACATTCTTCATCTAAGTGGTCAGAGGATGACTAAATTATTGCCATTTGCATGGCCTACAGTTTCTGTCTCTAAAATAAAAATCAGCCAAACCCAGCGTAAAGTCTACATTAGTGCAAACAAATTTGAACTTTATTGCATAACAGCAAAACGATCATCCCTACCCTTTCTGTTATTGACAGATGAAACTCATAAAGTGCGAATGCATAGCCTGTCATGTCTAGAATTTCGATTTGATGTCAGATTTGGAAGCCCGCACAGGTTAGATGAATTCATTAATCAACCCATTAGGTAACTATTGGTTATAATTGTTCTACTCGTTCCTAAAGTTTAATCAGCGTGGAGAGGATTTGGAAGAAACAATTGTTCTGAGATGGAGAGAATTAAATATTTTAACTTGCCAATTGGTGACCTGTGAGTATGAGTGTGTGTGTGTGTATGTGTGTGTGGGATCTGAGGCGTGCGTAAAACTTGTGTTAGGGAGACCACCTGCTCTTGGGCATACAATATCTTTATAGGGCGTATTCTTCTTTAGAAAAAAAGGAAAAAACGAAACTCTACTTGTAATCACACGTCAGTCTGAATGGATTTTGAGTTAGTACTGTTTTTCCTGCTTATGTCTGTGCCATTTCCTTTACTAGGGCTCTTGTCCAGCCCGCAAAGCGACTCCGTCACCCCCTCCTCCATCTCCATATACTCCGCTTTGTCACCCAGCGAGGAGCCAGAGGTTGAGCCTTTGAATTTCCTTAGAAAGTCCGGGAAATACGGGCAGCCCGGGGGCATGCTCTCCACCACCGGCGTCTGGTCTTCGTTATCAGTCTCCCTGTGGTAGAAGTAGTTGAAGTTGGACACTATGACCGGCACCGGGAGCGCGATGGTTAACACGCCCGCGATCGCGCAGAGGGAGCCCACTATCTTCCCACCAACAGTGATGGGCTTCATGTCACCGTAGCCCACCGTGGTCATGGTCACCACGGCCCACCAGAAAGCGTCGGGGATGCTCGTGAACTGAGAGGTGGGCTCGTCCGCCTCGGCGAAGTACACCGCGCTGGAGAACAGGATGACACCTATGACCAGGAAGAAAATGAGGAGGGCCAGCTCCCTCATGCTGGCACGCAGGGTATGACCCAGGATCTGCAGCCCCTTTGAGTGCCTGGACAGTTTGAAGATGCGAAACACCCTGACAAGGCGGATTATTCTCAGGATGGCAAAGCTCATCGCTTGCTGCCCGTTGCCTTGGTGCTGCGCCAGGTCCGTGCCGAGAGTTATGAAATAAGGCAAAATGGATACAATGTCTATTGAGTTCATAATGTTTTTAAAGAAAGCCGGTTTGCTCGGACTCGCAAAGAAACGGACTATAATCTCAAAGGAGAACCAGATGATGCAAACCGTTTCCACGATGAAAAACGGGTCGTTGAAAGGAGTAAATCCATGGTCAGGTTGAGTGGAGTTGTGTCGTGGCTGTAGATACTCTTTCTCATCCCTGAACTCCGGCAGCGTCTCCAAGCAGAAAATGACAATAGAAATGACTATAACCAAGACGGACACGACTGCTATCCCCCTGGCAGGGCTCGAACTCTCCGGATACTCAAAAAGCAGCCAAATTTGGCGCTTGAACTCGTCCTCCGGCAGAGGTTTTTCCTCCTCTTTGACAAAACCCTCATCCTCCCGAAACTTGAGTATCGCCTCTTCCCCGAGTTCATAAAACTTCACCTCCTCGGAGAAGATGTCAAACGGGACATTGACTGGTCTTTTCAACCGCCCCCCTGACTGGTAATAGTAAAGAATGGCGTCAAAACTCGGTCGGTTCCGGTCGAAGAAGTACTCGTTCCTTAGCGGGTCAAAGTACCTGATTCGCTTGTCGGGGTCTCCCAGGAGAGTGTCCGGGAACTGAGTGAGAGTCTTGAGCTGAGTTTCAAACTTCAGACCCGACACGTTAATGACAACTCTCTCGCAGCAGCCGCAGTCGCTGTAAACATTTTCGTATCCGGACTGAGGGCGCCTGTCAGTGAGCGAGACGGTTTCCTCCTCATCATCCATGTTACACAGAAAACTCGACCTCTTGCTTCCCCGGTCCCCCTCCACCTCCTCCTCCTCCTCTTCCTCGGCTCCCTCAGCCTCTTCCTCCTCTATCATCATGTCCTCCTCGGATCCGAGCAGGGCCAGCTCCGAGTGGCGCAGGTCCCCGCCGAGAGTGGTCCGGCTGCGTCTCCACCGTCCGACGCCGCGCTCCTTTTTCCGCTCTCTGAGAACTCTCTGCTGCTGCTCGGGCTCCTGCTGGTGCTGTGGCGGCTGCGAGGAGGAGGTGGAGGAGGAGGAGGGGCGCGAGGCGGTACCGCCGCTGCTGATGTTGGCGCTCGTGGAGGAGGCGGCGCGAGACTGATGCTGGCAGTTGTTAAGGAGATGAGCGCTCGAGGAGGAGGTGGAGGTGGAGGTGGACCCCCCCACGCCGCCGCCGCCGCCGCCGCCTCCTCCCTCCACACCGGACCCACCTTCGGTAGCTGCCGCTGCAGCCGCCGCTCTAGACTGGGCAACCTGGCGCTCCCTCTCGCGCTCCCTCTCCCGTGCGCGAGCTTGGGCATATCCGTAAGGCAGGTGACTATTGCACCCGCCGTCCGCGCCCACCATGGCAAACTCCATTTTAAGTCAATGAGCGGTTCGGTCCGTGAGCGCTACAGTAACCGCCTCAGGGCGATGTGGATGCAGGCCAGAGGATAAAAGTTGCAGCTCGGAGCGCACAGAGAGAGATAATGAGGCATCAACCGGTTCGACCAATCAGTTGTGAATATGAGAATGTCACAATAACAAACGCACCTCAATCAAGTCCATGCTGAGTGCAGTCCATGTGGCTACTTACATGGTAGGAGACACAGGCCTCCAATATTTTATGACATCATTACCAAAATATGTAAGGCCCGGTGGCATAGCCTGTTACGCAGACGCTCTGTGTCAAACTTGCAGCGCCCTTTATTTGTTCAGCATTATAAATCACCAAGTCAACAAGCTACACCAAAACAGTCTCTCCTCGCTTTCTCCGGTGCCCATCAGGTGGTTAAATTCTCCACGACCGCGGCTTGCGCCCAAATGCGTCTTTTGATCCTCCGTGGTCACTCCTGGTTGCCATTTTATGTGATGAGATAAAAAAAAAACTGGATCTTTGCTGTTATATTATGGAGCTCCGGTGAATCTGAATGACTTTATTCATCTGATGCTCTCTGGAGCTGCGAGGAAAAGCAAAGACAAGACAAGAGAAAACAGCAGTTGGTTTAGGCGGAAAAAAAAATGTATTATGTCCGTTGTTTTGGCGACTGCATAGTCCGGGATAACATATTTTGCAATGTAAGGGCGATAAAACTTCATTGGCATATCATTATTATTATTGTTATTGTTATTATTTATTAGTATTATTATTGTTATTGAGTGAACGTGAAGGTAAGCTTTCGGAAATGAATGCATGGAAGACATTTGTGTTTAGAACAGATATTACGCACACATTTTGCCCATTAAAATAGCCTACCTTCATTCTGACATTCATACTTACATGTGAAAAGGGGCCAAACGAAATCGCCTCAGCCCCCCTACAAACAAATCTGCTGGAGGAGGAGGAGGAGGAGGAGGAGGAAGGGGTAGGTTACGTGAGGATGCAGTTCTTCGCTTTTGCCCAAATTTCCGTCTGGATTTTGGGGGGTAATATCACAAATCCCTCGTCGTATCCAGCCAGCGACCATATCATCCACTATATACATCCGTGCTCTGACGCACTCTGAGGAGGACACTTTTTGGCTGCGTCTCGACGTCTTGTCTCAATTCAACAGGATCTATCGCCACTTCAGCCCCCGTTTCTGCTGCATCGCTCCTGGTATACTGGCAGCAATAACCATTGAAGAAAAAAGAAGCAGGTGTGCAAGCAGCGAGTTGGCATCAATGACACCTCCACACGATCACGGCGAAAAGATGCGAGGGTGGGTAAAAGTTTACCTTCACACAGGCGAGGGGAAATGGCCCCATGGTTGAGTCTGAGCATCACACATCTGTCTGTCTGCCGCTGTAGCCCTACCTATACTCCGGTATCCTTCCTATTGTGTGTGTGTGTGTGTGTGTGTGTGTGTGTGTGTGTGTGATGATGGAGAGCCTCGGTGAGAAAGTCGTTCATGTACCGCAGCGCATGCAGGCGGTGCTCGGTCCTCCCCCAGTGGATGCAGCCGGTCACTGCGCACCGTGCTGCAGTCTCACACCCGAGGCTCCTTTGCCCTTCATCATCACTGCTGGGTGGCAACCGGTGTCCTTACCCCAAAAAGTAATGCATTACTCTCCATTCATCCCTAAAGTAACGTCGATACTTGTAACTCGCTAGGAGTGGAGCGTAAAAACGCCTTTGCACTTGGAGTTTTAAGTTAAATCCATCCTCCCAACCCAAAAAAACATTGGTTGTTTTTGTCCTATTTTACGTTTTAGAAGTGATCATAGAAGAAGGTCCCTGCACATTTTAGTAATGCTCAGAAATATTTATTGAACACTTTTCCTTTCAATATTTTGTCTTCATCAAGCATACCCCACAAGACCAGAAATCCATATAAAGAATTCACCTGTGTGGGTCCCAAATCAGAGTTTACATTATAAATGTGTGATTTTAAAGCATTGGCAATACTCCATTATACATTTCTCTACACTGATTTAGCATCAAGCCTATCAATTTATTATATGTTTCCTTGACACCCCCAAAATATAAGTTTAGTTCTGTGTTTTACAAACCTTCTAAAATCTTAATATATTTGCAATTTCCCCTGTGAGTAAACAGGGAAACTAAACATCATTAAAGTCCACAGTTTCTGCCATCCCATTTGATATTTGAATAATTAAATAGAGCACTTGGACGCCACCCATTTCAGAAGTGAATTAATTTATTTGTTCATTATCTTTTTACTGTGTCCCAGAACCGTTCGGTCAATAGAAATCAGAAAGAAAACTGAACGTGTGTTGATGCTGTGGATGTAAAATCAACAGCTGCTCAGACAAGTAACGATAAAATACAACTTTAGTGTCTACCACAGTGGAAATTTGCTTTTGACAAACCCTGAGCAGTATAAAACATTGCAGTATTCCAGTACAACATGTAAAAACATCACCTAAGACATGAATGACATCAAATCTACATGGACAGCCCAGCAAGTGTTACAGATATGCAAACTACATCTCTAGAAAATTCCAATTGTATTGAGAATGAAGGACTTTTTGTAAATATTCTTTTTTTTTTTGCCAGAGGTATAAAAATCATTCAGCACGAATGAAATGATTGTCAGGGCTTATTACAGGCCAGTGACAGCCACAGGATGTTTTTCTTCTTTTTTTCAGAGCATTTGATTTATTGATTGCTGTCAGGATGTAAATAAGAATTTCAACAGATATGACAAAAAAAAATGCTTCTGAAATACATTACCTACCCTAGCTTTAAAGATACAATACCTGATCCAAATATAAACAAATTTCAAAACACAGGAATAAGATCTACTGTCCCTCCTAAATGAATGTAGAGATCTGTTAATAGTTTCGCTAAATTAAAGTTAATCATGATTTCTAATATGTTAAAGGTTTGTTTACATCATTACTTTTTTTAAACACAGCAGTAAATGTGGTTTATAGTTTTTTAAAAGTAATGAACATACACAAATCTAACGTAACCACCCAACTGTTTGTAATATGAGGGTGTCACGTCACAACCAAAAGCTCTGAGGTTCGTATCAGGTGCGCACCCAGGAATTATGGGCTCCATACAGCAGGAAGTGACTCTTATTCAACTAGGCCCTGTTTTCCTCTCATCCTCACACAACCATTATGACGACAACAAGGACACGCGTCAAACACGGCACCACGCTTTGTTTCACATTGATCCTCTTTGTTCCAATTTGCCTCTGTTGTATCGTAGTTTGAGGAAGTTTCAAAGGTTAGTAGATTTCAACCAAACTTTGTTTAAAAACAAGTGGTGGAATATAACAGTATAAAATATTCATAAATCTATACTTGAGGATAACAACAAGCCAGACACTTCAGGAGCCCTCTGCTCGGGGCCCTGCCATCATCTGGTCCCTGTTAAAACCCCAACAGCGGAGACAACAATGTGTTTGTGCCCCCGGAAAGTGTCACCAAAAATGACTGTAAAATGAATGTATATTCAGTACTTAAGTCTTCAACAGTTTCAGACACTTGCCTGTCTAATTTGAATTATACAATTTAAAAATATAATACACCAATTCATATACGGTATAATTAGAGATCATCTTCTCACCCTAAACTAGCTTGTAAGAGAAACAGCAGAGCACTTTACTCTCTAAGTTCCTTATCTTTCACACGAGAGAGACCTGAACTAATCTGAGTTTTTGAGAGTAGGAGAGAACACCAATTTGAAGACTGTAACACAACAATTAGTCTAACAAATGACCGTGCTCAGGTATTAATTAGTCAAACAATGCATTACTATTGAAAAAGCAATTAAGAATGCATTACTTTTTTGAGTAATGAGCATTGAAAACCACAGACAAGTCACTATATTCAATATCATGGTGATTTGTCATTAATGTAGCCACATTAGCTCTTATTTTTATAGAGGTGTATGATACAGTGTTGTGCAAATAAAGATAATTAACAAAAGGATTGTTTTTTTCCATTGTATGCTGTACACAATAAGCAATATGATGATTAGTGACCAAGCAATTACAACATGTGCTGAAACCTGCAACTGACAAAAATACAATGAATAGTCACAGTCTTTTACTATGAAGACGAGTAAACAGAGATCTAACAGAATTGTCCGTTAAACAGGTAGGTGGTAATACAGTATATTTTTTATATATTATCCTGTAATATTACCTTTGCTTTATCATGTTTTTAGCTTGAAAATCTGATGCTTGTGCTGTTGGTCTTTTCCTTGAGAAGTGCACATAGCCTTTAAAAACTTTAAAAACCAGACATTTCAGCACCTGGCGAGGTAACTGTTGAGGCACTGTTATTAATGTTATCAACCACCCTATTGCCACCACAGATTTATTTGGATCATTTTGCGCTATGGGACAGTAAAAGTCTTATTCATTGCACATTTGAAACCTCCCAGGTTTAATTTGATTGTGCAGATAATTGGTTTTTCTGCAGGTACCACCGCAGGCCTGGTGCTGGGATACACAGCAATCAGTAGCTATAGCCCATTCAGTCCAGTCCATTTGATTCAAACTATCCGTTTGACTCAAAAACTCTAATTAGGACAAGAACAGCCTGTTATTCCAGACCAGAAAACTAATGCACTATTCCTCTAAGGAATCCTAATAATTCCCTTAGGTATTTTTTAAATCTCTAGTTGTAATATTCCTGTAGGGATATTTCTGGTTGCTTGTGCAGTCTCCTTCTAAAATGAATTATACAATCGCTGTGCTTCTTTTTCATAAGAGGACATCTGAAACAAAATGTAAAATCCAATGCAGAGGCGTATGCTTGTGAAATAATCAGTACTGCTGACAGTGCAAATATCACTCACTGATTCTTTAAAGAGCTCTTCTTCACAGTCATCTCTCTTTCTCTGTGTATTTCAGATACTTACCGAAGACATTAGAGGAGCTCTTTTTTAGTCGGCACAACATGTAGGCAATCTTCCACCCACCTCACACACATCATGCACACTCACCCCTTGCACTTCATTGAGCATCCACCTCAGTCAGCACCAGGGGGAGTTGTGAGGTCAGTAATAATAAGAGGTAATAGAGTGAGGATAGAAGGTGCCTTATTACACACAAGTTTAGATGCACTTTGAACTGATGCCAGAGCTGCAACACAGCTGCATCTGTTGACGAAATCCTCCTGCATCTAATTGAAAGATAAAAACTGTACACAGTGAACAAATCCAGCACACTAAATTAAATATATTTGAAAGAAGAAGAAAAAAACATTTAAATTTGAAAGATGTAGTCAAGTGGCATGTCATTCTATTGCTCATCCTGTAAACAAGGACATGCTTTTATTTACAATTCACCCATTTGTTCATCATTACAGCAAGGACGTTTAAGCCAGAAAAATAACAAATCATTCCAAAGTAATTATGATTATTGTAAAAACTAGATTCCTTTGTGTCATTTTTACGAGAACATTCAAAACTGGCTGATGAAGTCAGCAAAGTTGGAGACTTTTGACACAGTGTAAGAGTTGATGATGCAATGATAACCTTTTAACCTTGTCAGTATGATGGAATGTCAAGTTTTGCATCAGTGGACAGCAGGAAAGTTTCATTTAGTCGGGTACATTTGTCTCCTTGAGACTGAGATTCCTGTGATCAAATTGCATAATACTGCATGAAGAAATCATTTAGCTAAACTGTTCAGTTCACATATTGATATATATCATGATATGGCAAATGTGTGCAAATATAAAATAATCAAATTTAAAGATGAACTTATCACCCCACCAAACTCTTTTCTTTGCTGACCTCCAATGGTTTAACTTCTCACCTTGCTGCAGTGATGAACAGATGTGCTCCAGGACACTGTGACATCACTGTTGGGTGTGGTTAAAGGTGCAACAAAGCACACAGGTGTGGTCTGAGGTGAAACAGACTTGAAACATTTCAACCAGAGAGGGCAGTGAAACTCAGCCGGGTGTTAAAGGGAAACGCCACCGATTTTACACATCAAAGTCTGTTTGATGACACACACACACATTAAAATACCTAATTCAATATTTTAAATCATTCAGGGGAATGAGTGAAGCAGCAAGTGACAGATACTAGTGCTTTACAGGAATAAAATAAAGACAGAGTAATAAGAGGCTCCAGGGCTGTAGCATTGAGGACACCAAGGTCATGTCCTCTGTGATGTTTCTGGGAATTTGGGTGAGGGGTTACATTACATCAAAAGGATTTTACATTCTACTTCACTGTTTTATACATATTACACATGTGGGGTTTTAAGGCTGATTCTGATATTTGTTTAAATATGTTAAAATTTGACTCTTTTTAAGAAAAAATAAAATAAAAAATATAGCTGCAAGTGGCTATTCCAGGGTTCAAGCCAACACAGACTGTTAGAAGTTTAAAGCTTTTGATCTGGACCTGATCAAATGTGGCCAAGATGTGAAAAAAACAGTGAAACCTCCCTTTTTTGCATTTTCACAAATAGAAAGAAGAAAACAAATAATTTCTGATTCAGTCTGATTCGTGTTATGCCTCGTATATTTTTTGCCCTGGTAGAGCCCCCCTAGCGGTCGATTTGAATAAAACTTTCAGGGTATGTTTCAGGTATTTATGTGGACATATCCTGTAAGTTTTGTGATGATTGGCTCAAGGGTTGTTGACTGTGATCTATTTATGTGCTGAGCCACGCCCCTTTTGAAGTTCACTGGTCAATACCTTGAAAACTAAATAACATATCAACAAGCTTTATACAACTTTTGATAAGCTTCGTCCAAAGATGAGCCACCGAAATATTTGGTAGCAATCGGACCTACTGTTTAGGAAGAGACGTCAAAAATGTGTTTTTCAAAAAACAGTGGTCCAAGAGGGTATTTTGTAGAGCACATTGAGATGGACTTGTGAGAGAAATTTCAAGTCATTCAGACTTACGGTGTGAGGGGCGTAGCCTGTTCCAAATTTCCTTAAATACAGCGCCACCATGTGGCTGATTGGGCTCATATTTCTGTGGAAGCACATGCACATCATTTTCAGTTAATGGGCCAAGTTTCGTGTTTCTAGTTCATTCCAGCTCACGGCAATTTGGGCCGCGTCATAAGACAAATAATAATAATAAAACTTTATTTATAGAGCACTTATCAAAACAAAGTACAAAGTGCTTCACAACAAGAGATATAAAATATCACAGTGAATGATGAAATATAAAGAAATAAAATACACAAAAGCAAAAAAATAAACAGCCAGCTCAGGTAAAATCAGGATATCAGGCTTTCTGATAAAAATGTGTTTTGAGAAGAGACTTAAACGAAGACACTGACTCAGACAACCTCATTTCTTCGGGCAAGTTGTTCCAGAGCCTCGGGGCCCTGATAGCAAAAGCTCTGCACCCCTTAGTTTTCATCCTGGACTCAGGAACAGATAGGAGACCCCTGCCCGAAGATCTCAAACTACGTGAAGGTTCATAAGGGATTACAAGGTCTAAAATATAGTCTGGAGCCAGGCCATGAAGACACTTAAAAGTAATCAATAAGATCTTAAAATCAATCCTAAAACAAACAGGGAGCCAATGTAAAGAGGCTAAAACAGGTGTGATGTGGTCGTACTTCTTGGTCCTGGTTAACAGCCTAGCAGCTGAGTTTTGTACAGTCTGCAGTCGTTTTAAAGTTTTTTGATTAAGACAAGTGAACAGGCTGTTCCAATAATCAACGTGTGAGGAGATAAAAGCATGTACAACAGTTTCTGCATCAGTAAGATTTAAAATAGATCAGATTTTTGCAATATTTCTGAGGTGATAGAAACATGATTGGACAAGCTTAGTGATATGTTGCTCAAAACATAAATTACTATCAAACAGGACACCAAGATTTCTTGCAACAGGCTTGATATGTTGTGACAGGTTACCAGTAGATGGCAGTATTTGTTTAGTGATGTGTTGGGGCCCAATAACAAGGATTTCAGTTTTATTTGAGTTGAGCTGAAAAAAATTTATCGACATCCAGTTTTGTATGTCAGACAGGCAGTCCTGCAGAGAACTCAGCGTACTAAGGTCAGTGGGCTTGACAGGGAGGTACAGCTATGTATCATCCGCATAACAATGAAAAGAAATCCCATGTATGCGGATGACATCACCCAAAGGAAGCATGTATAAGGAGAACAGTATTGGTCCCAGAATTGAACCTTGAGGCACACCGTACTTGATATGGGAGAAGGATGACATGAAGTTATTAATGCTGACACAGAATTTCTTATTGGACAAATAAGATGATAACCAGTCTAGTGCAGTTCCAGATATGCCCACCCAGTGCCTCAGTCTATCTAAGAGAATGCAATGATCAGTTGTGTCAAAGGCAGCACTTAAGTCCAGCAGCACAAGAATTGAGCACATGCCTGCGTCGGCATTCATTAAAAGGTCATTAGTGACTTTGAGAAGGGCTGTCTCAGTGCTGTGGTGTTGACGAAAGCCAGATTGGAACTTTTCAAAGGTATTATTGTTTTCCACAACAGCAAGAAGCTGCTTAGATACAAATTTTTTGAGAATCTTCGAAATACAAGGCAGTTTGGAGATTGGGTGATAGTTATCCAGGAGGGTGGGAGCAAGCCCAGGTTTTTTTAGGACTGGCTGGACACAAGCAGTTTTAAAGTAATCTGCGACGCAGCCAGTAGACAGCGAGCTGTTCAAAATAATTAGCAAAAGGGGCGCAATACAATCCATAACTTCCAATAGAAATCTAGTTGGGATTTTGTCCAGAGGGCTGGAGGATACTCTCATAAAAGACATGATGTCTGCGAGTTCAGGCAGAGTAACAGCAGAAAAATTGCTCAAAGAATCCCTGAGCGGGTGATTCACATCTAAAAAGGCAGGGTTGGGGGTGATATCAGATCTTATTAACTCCACCTTTCCGGCAAAGTGCAAAAGAAACTTTTCACAATCAGCATCACAATCAGCAGGGGCACAAGGAGAGGCTGGGTTAACTAACTGATCCACAGTCTTGGAATCTGGGGTTGTGCTGATGGGCCGAAATAAGTGCAGAGAAATGACATGTTCTTGCATCTTTCACCATCCTATTATAAAGGCGTAATAACTCTTTCATGGCCACAAAGTGGACCTGGAGACCCGATTTCTTCCATCTGCGTTCTGCTCTTCTGCATTTCCTTTTACAGCTTTGAATACTGTCATTTAACCATGGCTGTTTTCTAGTCTTTGGGTTTGGTCTATTTTTCAGAGGAGCTATGAGATCTAAGGTTGAAGAACACAGGTAGTTAAAAGAATCAACCAAATTGTTGGTGTTGGAGGAATAGGGAAACACATTCCCAGGAGAAGTGAACAGAGTACAGAATTTTGAGGCACTATGCTTATTAACATAGAAAAGGTTTCAGTCGTAGTCATCTGGACACTGTTTTCAGAATCAAGACGTTTCGGCTCCCATCCGGAAGTCATTCTCAATTGAGAATGTGAAGAAATGGGACGGGAAACTTCACAATTGAGAATGACTTCCGGATGGGAGCCGAAACGTCTTGATTCTGAAAACAGTGTCCAGATGATTACGACTGAAACCTTTTCTATGATAGAACACTCCTGGACGAATGAGGGACTACACCGTCCTATGCTTATTAGGGATGCATGTGTACTTAGAGCAGGAAAATAATAATAATTAATAATAACACAAACACCACGAACACAATATGGTTTCAAATTCAAATTAAAGGGATTAAATGTCCACCAGAATTACATACCTGACAATGTAGAGAAGCGACATTTAGACCCTAATGTAGGGAGATATAATAGTTAAATGACTAAACAAAATGTTGGATTTTGAGATAAATTGAAAGTAAAAGATTCGCCAGAATTGTTTTAGTGACTAGTCAAAAATGTCTTGGGTATTGTGTTGGGGGCAATTTGGACAAATTATCTTAGTATATTTTAAAATCCTGGCTACATCCCTGAACCACACAGATTAAAAGACCACAGCAAGTATGTTTAGTACGTAACAGACAAAGGAATGCTGGTATGCTAATAAAAGAAATAAAACAATATTTATGGAATGAGATTGAATGTAAAAATGGAAAGTGAACAGAGAAAGTAGAGAACAGAAGACAGTGAAAAATCATCAGCAGTCGATACACATAAACACACCTACCACCTACGTCCACACAGAAACATCCAGCACAGTCACCAAACAAAAGTCTTGTCCTTGGTAGTGCTGTAGAGGCGTTTGTTTAGGCCTGATGGATGGAGGGTGAAAACGTGAGCGTGGGGGGATGCGGTGTGTTCAGGGCCTCGTTGAGTGTTTTTGCATGCAACACGATGATTTTAAATAAGTCTGTTTCTGTCGGTGACTGTGATCACAGACTCGTACAGCAGCAGATGGAAGCGGCAGAGGAAGCAAGGCTCTGCAGAGAGGGTAGTAAGGTGTGACTGAGTGGGTTTGTGGATGTTGTCAGTCCTGTTATGGCAGTGTTTACCGTGTGTTGATAAAAAAGCAAAAGGACTGTTCCAGAGCTCAAAACCAATGACCCATGACTCAAATCTGTGATGTCAGCAAGATGCACGGCTTGGAGCTGTTTTATGTGTAGCTTCATATAAAGCTTGTTTGAGCTGTTACACCCAAATGAGCTTTTTTTTTTTATAGTAGTGCTTAGAGTTATGAACCAGAAAATGATCCTGGGCCCTGAAACCATCACCTCATCCATCATTTCCAAATTGATTCCCAGTGGACATTACGGGGCAGGCCTTCTCTTCATATGGCTGCGGGAAAGAGAAATAAGATGCTCCCTCAGACATCTGTTTTAATGCTTCTTCGGTATTGTTTTCTTTTAAGTTGCTGCAGCACAAATTGGCTATTTTTAGGACCGTGATATTGACATGAACTTAAAATTCTTACTTGCCCTTTCCAGATTCCAGGTTGACTGTAAGTAAGGTGTTAATGTAATAAGCATATCAATGCAGTGCATGCGTGGATGTAATGTTTCAGCTCCATACTTAATAAATCAATTTTCACTGCAGATGCACTCATTTTAAGAGGAATTACCCGCTGTTATTCAGACTTCTCAGAAAATGACTAATGATGTGTTCTACTCTGAATACAAGATTAATCAGCTATGACTGGTGTTCATTAAGGACAAAATGCATGCTAACAATGATGTATTTCAGCTGAGGTTTCCTAAAGGAAGTAGTGCTTAGAGGACGAGGGTGACACTCTATAAAAGCCCTTGCAGCCTTGTTAGGCAGGTATGGCAGTTCGGCAGGATGCTGGGGAACCTGAATCCCCGGTGGCTGCAAGGGCAGACGGAGCAGCAGTTGGATGAACCGTGGCTGCTGCCCAAGTACTTATAGTCTAATGTCACTGCAGACTGTCCAGCTCGTGGTGCAGTGCTAACTTTTTACTGAATGCAGCAGACTACAGTCAGTCACAGGCTCGGGGGCTGCTTCAGCTGTATGAAACAAAAGGGAGACAAGCAGTGGTATTAAAAAGGTACATTTACTCCACTGTACTTAAGTACAACTTTGACATACTTTACTTGAGTAGTTCCATTGCATGTTACTTTATACTTCATTACTCCATTACATTTGTCCTTTTTACTCTACAAATTTATCTGGCAGCTACTTACAGTATGTTACTTTGCAGATTCAGATCTTACAGACGAATCATTTGATCAGCTCAAAACATTTCATTGATTAAACCAACAACAGTATATAAGATTATCTACACCTTGACCAGCTATAAGAGTAACATGCATTAGTGATAATGATCCAATAATATACAGTAAATAACAATATAATACTTTACATAAAGAGTACCTTTACTTCTGATAAGTACATTTAGCTGATTATACTTACTTTTACTTTAATGCAGAACTTTTAGCTGTAGTATTTGTTCAGAGTGGAATTGCTACTTTTTCATTTGAATTCTACTTCCACCACTGAATCCTAGTGAAAACTAAATTGCACCTAATTAATAAAAAAAATATAATTTGGCGTTGTAAATTTATGATTCATACAGACAGATTATTCATACAGATTGAGAGTGCAGATAAGGTTTGAATATAAAGGTGAACAAACCTTTTTCCAGTAAGATGACAGAAGTTAAATATATTGTGTATAATATATATTTGTATATAATTCCTGAACTTCATATACATAGATTACAATGTGTGTTACTGCCAATAATACACTGGAAAAATGACACAAAACAATGAAGATGGAGCATAGCAAATTAATTACTGATGCTCATGTCCATGTTTTCCATCTCACTGTGAGGGAAGATTTATGTTTTATTTCTGTAGTCCATCTAAGCCTTTCACTGAGGTAGTCTAAACAAGATTTCTGTAGATACCGCCTCACTCCTCCTCATGTGTAGAAGGAATGGCCTTGAGCCTCGGGCCATCCCTGAACCGTTGAGGGAAAGAGATGAGGATTTGCTTTTAAGTCTTAACAGGTAGGAAAAATAGCACCGAGCCCAAGGTTGAATAGATTAAAAGGATTTATGAGCAGCACTATTTAAGTAATGGAGAGGACAGCCACAGGTTGAAAGCTGTTACAGATGTTTAGAGAGTAACAGAAGAATCAAGGTTCACAGCAACAACAAAGCTCTACAGGTACGTTTTCTTTTAAAGATTTATGTAAATGACATGCTGCTAAAAATGTATCAATGATTCTGTTGTTCTGATTATATAGAGTTATGCAACTGATTTGAACGTTTAACAGACTTTGCTTTTCTGTGAAAACAGATGATAAAACAGTCAAATTTATAAGAAAAATAACCCATTGAAGCACCTGTGAGGAATTGGATTCTCTCATATCAGGGTAGTTTTCAGTAAATAATATCTTCATGTATATGCTGTGTATGTAAAGGTAATTTAAAGTTATAGTATATGCTGGTAACTATAATTCCATCAAACCCTCTTTTATCCCTGATCATCTTTGTACTGCTGGTGTTGTTAAAGGATATTTTCTAACATGCAGCTTGAGGAATATGTTTTAATAACAGTCATATGTAGTGAATACAGCATAATACCGCTATAACACCATTTGTATCATATTTGATACACAAGTGTCTGAGACATGTACATCATGAACAAGATCAATAATGATCTGACAAACCTACTGTATACAATCTGGCAATCTGGATCTGAGATCGGTCTCTGAGATTTCTTCCACCACTCCATAAAATGGAAGTGAATGGAATTTCATTTGTTGTTTCACAGCATTCAAAAATGCATTGAAGAAACATCTCTTTCCAGAAACAGTGTCCTCATTATTCTGGATAATCCACAGAACACACGGTACGTCTTTTGAGCGTAGAAGTATTTGTTTTGTAAATATTAATTCCAATGAAAACTGTTTACACTGAGCTCTGTTGATTAAACAGAGCAGGAACTGTTTCAAAAAGACAAAATGTAAGTTTTTAATGCTTAAAGCTCCACAAACAAAATTCCATTTACCTCAGTTGTATTGGGGTGGAAATCTCAGAGACGGATTTCTCTCAGCCTTGACAAATAAAACCAGAACTATCTGTATGGCTAGAGAGGTGTAGTTTAGGTGAACCAACCCTTTAAGTCCTGATAGAAAGTCTACAGGGTGAATAACAATCTGAAGGTGACGAATTTCCGTTAATAGAGGCACTGTAAAACTATTTTGGTTTCCACTCTGAAAATAAATTTGGCACAGTTTTCCAATCAAATCTTATCTTCTCTATTATATATTTCATTACAGAGTATATTCTACTATACAGCACGTACATACTACTACCACTACTCCGGATGTTTCAAGTAGATCCAAATTTAAGGAGGCAGAGATATTTGTGTAAGACCACCATTAACCCACAAGCCTCTGAATGATTTAACCGCCATAATTCTGGGAAAATTCACAAAGTGATGATCACACAGTGCCTCTCTTTAATCTACATTAACTTGTTGGATCTTGTGATGAAGTATCTGATGTGAGACCCGATCCCCTCTTGTGGCAGGCGTCTGTGCTGCACCCGGCAGAGTATGCAGCTGGTTGTCATGGCAGCAGTGCTGGCACTGCTGGGGGCAGGGCAGGGCTGCAGCTTCGGCTGTCATCTAACCAACGTCAGCATCCCCGTGGAGAGCTGTGGCAACACCGAGAACGTCTACACCACCATATGTGAAGGACAGTGCTACCACAAGGTAACGGATGATTCAAACTCTGAACACACTGCCTCTAAGTTGTAAAACAGCACTTGTTTATAATAACTAATGAGACAGCGTGCCAGCCTGTGTATTTATTCTGCTTATGTTCATGAATATGTTAAGCTCAACTCTGCCAACTGATCATGCTCCAGTGTATAAAGTTGTCACAATATGAATATTATTATAGTGTTCCAAAACATTATTTATAACTTTCTATGTTATAAGCTTTTTAATTGATTTCACCTCAGTTGTGCGGTGACCCTGGGAGCTCAACGCCCTGCAACTTAAGAAAACATCTTCACCTATTTGACATCACATGTCTATTTGCATGTTTTCTTAAGTTGCAGTGAGTTGAGCTTAATACAACTTTATCACAGATTTATCATTATGTTGAATCACATAACAGAATAAAACGAGACAAGTCAACACACGTTACAAGGTTAAAGGTTAAATCTGTAATTTTATGACACATAAACTATTGATATATTCACATACTGTAACTGACAATTAAAATGTTTTAAAGAGCATTCTGTGTGCTTCTCAACTGAACAAAAAGAAAGATATAGGCCTGGGACGATGATCTAAATTATCTGGATAACTTTATTGAGTGAAACCCAGAATCTTCTAAATTATCAGAATCAGAAATACTTTATTGATCACCGAGGGGAAACTCTTTTGCTACAGCAGCTCACTATCGCGTCAGTGCACACAGGAATAGAAGTACTAGGCAAAAAAATATAATACACTATAATACAGGTCAGAAAATAAATTATGTACCAAGTGGGTATAAGTATAAAATAAAATGGAACAAGCACTAATGTAAAAAAGCACTAATGTAAAAAAGACCTGTTGCATGTTTTACTTTCAAAAGTGAACTCTGTAAACCTGCTTCTTGAAATAGCCTCCAGGTTTACTGTTGCATTTACGAACATTACTGATGTAAACAAACCTTTTACAACATCTATTAGATTTAGATGTGGTCAAGTTTGAGTTCTTTTATTAAAAGACCTGTCACCAATTACAGATTTGATACAGATTAGGTTAGACAGCCCTTTTGTCTCCATTTGAATCATCCTTCGTCTCTTTATCTGTTTGTACTGTTGAATCACAAGCTACCCAGCAGTGTCATTAAAATTAGCTCCACCTTTACCAGCTGCAACATTACCATGAAGTACACATTAATGCAAAATCCAACATTCGTTTTTCTGAAATGGGCCACACTGCATGATGAGTTTGATGCTTATACTTTTATACTTTTACTTAAGTAAAGTTTTGAATGCACAACTTTTACTTGTAACAGAGTATTTCTACACTGTGTGTACTGCTACTTTTACTGAAGTAGAAGATCTGAGTACTTCCTCCACCCCTTGTCAGCAGTATGCAATTATCTACTGTTGGAAAGCTGAAGATTTTTATTTAAAACTTTTTGTCATGGTTTGCCATGTTATCACAAATCACCTAATCATGAAGTACTGAATTAGATGCATTTATGTCCACGTGTTTAATCTGATACTGTCGTCTGTTGGTGTCTATGACAGGATCCGGTCTACATCGGCCATCATGACTGGGTTGAACAGAAGATCTGTAACGGGGACTGGTCCTATGAGGTGAAACACATTAAAGGATGTCCTGTGGGTGTCACCTACCCTGTGGCCAGAAACTGCGAGTGTACCGCGTGTAACACAGGAAACACGTACTGCGGGCGCTTTCCTGGAGACATATCCAGCTGTCTGTCCTTTTAAAGAAACCTGTCATCTATCCTACATTTACTTATCTTTGTTTCACTTGACTTGGTACTAAAATAAACAGGTATCACTTAAGTTTTTGTGTTTTATGTGTTTTTCACAAGTTACATTATGTCCTTTTACATGTTGTAGGGCCACAAGAACACAGTTGTCTTTAATCAAAATCGTATTAATTAGCAGCGCATTTCAACCTGCTCTGTAGCTGTTAACACCTCCAACAATTTGTCAATCCCTTCTTGTTCTGAAGGTCACTAACCCCTGACATTTAAGTTTTCATGCTGAGAAAAAGAGCCGGCCTCACCGCTTTTTTGACAGGTGAAATGAAAATATAGAGTTTGCAATATATCCAAAAGCTCCACTAAAGTGCTTGCTGATCAGTGGCTCTCTTCAGTGGGACGCACTAAATTTAGAAACAGCTCAGTAAGCAAAATCTTCCTCATCAGACAATGCCATACATTGTTTGGGTGTTGCAGATACAATGTCAGGAAGATAATGTAAAGGACGTAATGTTATGCAACATGAGTAATGAATACTGCTTGTTTCTGCACTCGAGCCATTACTTCAATAGGGTTTTATTTGTGATAATGCTGGTTCCACTTTTTACTTTTTCTGCACTGTTGTTAAAGGAAGAGTTTGACATTTTGGAAAATATGCTTATTCGCTTTGTTGCCGAATGTTAGATGAGAGGATCTATATCACTCTTGTCTGTCAATTAAATATAAAGCTACAGCCAGGAGGTGGTTAGCTTAGCTTAGCATAGCATAAAGGGTGGAAGCAGGACATAATCCCCTAAAACCACAACTTGTTGTTTTTACTCTTTGGTTTAAGTACAGATTAAACAAATGAGTTTCCAGTCTTCATGCTAAGCTAAGCGTCTCTCCAAGCTGTAGTTTCATATTTAATGGATAGATCAGAATTAGAATCACATTTTTTGCAAAGTAGGTTTTCAACATACAAGGAATTGGTCTTGGTATTTTGGTGCATAACATTCACAATAAACATAGTAAGAGAAAAGGAAAGAAACGAGCACTGCAACAATCTTGAATATAAAATAGAAATTTACAACAGAAAATACAGAATAAAAAAAATATATTGAACAAATATCTGTTTTAAAATAAAAAGTGTGTGTACGGTACATTCTGTGTCTTTACCCACTCTATTACCTCCATAACAATAATTTCCCAAATACTGGCTGTTATAGACTTCTCCTTGGTTACTGGAGTTAACTGCTGTAAACAACAGGACCTGCTAGAAGCCTTTATTGTGTTTTTGACTTGAAGAAGACTTAATATGAGCATTGTTTTTATCTCAAATTGAAGAGTTTTGCCTTAAAATTCAGGAAACTAGAATCCAAAACTCCACAAAGGCAGAAATAGTGAACATCTTTGCAGAATAATGAGAAGAATAATAAATCAGCTCTCCACCCTAAAGTCCTCTGCAGACTGTCATTGTTTCTATGCTACAAAGTGGAAAAAGCTTGTTTTAGCCAAAAGCAGGTGCAGCTTCTGAGTCTGCAGATTGTTAGAGTAACATTAATCCAGAGACATAGACAAACCTGAGGCCCCTGCTAATGACAAAGAACATGACAAGCTGTTAATTACTACCTACAGTGTTGTGACTTGGCAACTTAACCAGCTTTACCTGAACCTGATCTCCTTTAGTGTGGACAGCGTCTCACTCAGGCAGTAAAATGTGCTGTCAGCATTAGTGCGGTAAAGGAAAGTCATTGAGAAAATCATCATGTCGTGATTTATTTTAGTATTTAATGTTTGCTCTGAGGCATAACAGTGATGGCCGTGGTAGGAGGGAGCAGGACCAGTTGTTTCCCAGTCACATCTCTTTTTTTATTTTTTAATGTGAAAATGGGGGGGAAGAAAGAGCAGCTCCAAATGATGAAATATTTATTGGTTTTATTACTTGTAAAGGGGAATATTAAAGCTCATATATTGCGAAGAAATGGATAGAATAGCGACAGCACACCAGCAAATATGGGCTTTGACTTTTTAAGGAATGCAAAAAATGTGTCTTTTCCATATTTGACAAGGTTTTTCTCATAAATGGGTACTTCAGCAATTTAGTATTGCACTTCCATAAAGTTTGGGTACTCACAAGAGACAGATTAAACAAAGAATGGTCAAAATCGAAACTGCAGGGGCCGAGATATTCTGACTTTTAGTCCTTAGTATGGGTCAAGCTCCAGAAGCAGTAGAGCAACTCAATTTTGTCTTTCACATCATCAAGGTTATTTTTATAACCATAGAAAGCTCCCTGCAGAGCCAAAGAAAACATTCTACAACTGTTTTCACAGGATTAACTCCTTATAACGAGTAAACTGAACTTTGGTCGGGTGCCCCTACATACTGTCTCAGAAAAAAGATGTGGATAAAAACATCTGTATCAGCGTGGTTACGTTGAAATCAGTGTTTAACATTTTTTGCCGTTAAGTCTTATCTGGAGTGTTTGTTAAATGTGTGCAGCTGTAGAAATCTTGTATTTAAAGGGTATCAATATTTCAGCCTGACAGTATAGTGCAAGGGTCAAAGCCAAAGCGCCCTAACAAGTGAGACTATCAATGAAATGATTAATGATAGAACATAATGGAGCAGGATGATCAATGATAGAAAAAGAGGTTGGAAAAGAAATAAGATGTGGGAAGATTACAGAAAGTATTTTTGTACTTTAAGACTGCAGGATAGTGAAGCAAGTTCAGGGAGAAAATATATGTGAGAGGGAGCTGAAGTATTTCATGGACAGACATGTTTACAGCTTGTTGTTTGGAAGCTGGGAGGAAAAAGGAGTTGAGACTAGATGACTGACCCTGCAGGTGAAGCTGACCTAAGTCACTTGTAGAGTACAAGCTGGCATGAATAGATGGACTGTGGCCTGAAGGTACTGTGTGAGGGTGCTGCTTTCTTAGCCTGTACTGTATCACAACATTAACATTTTTTTTATTTCTATACAAGCACCCTGAGGCACACATCCAGCAGAGAGAGTGCAGGATAGATGTGACATGATGGAATCTCGGGAAGATGAAGATAAAGTTGTTTTCGACAGCGGTATAGTTCTTCTCTATATACTGGCAAATAAAAGGCATTAGAAGAGTACAAACCTCCAACAGAGCTGAATAAATCCCCAAAGACGTCATCTATACCACTTACAGCTGCACATTAAAGCGAATGAACTGATCCCAAACCCTAGAGCTAAAGTTGGAAATCGATCTCTGTTATTTCTGTTATTTTCAAGAAAATCTGATGTTATGTTTAAGAGATAAGCAGCTCACAAACCAACAAACTTGTATGTGAAAACATCAACTTCTTACCCGAGGTTCAAATTAATTTGTGTATTTCTGCCAATTGCTAAAGAGACAAACACAGGATGATATATTATTTTAGGGCGGGAGGTAATGATTACGTCTTCATATTAGACCAACAGTCCAAAACCCAAAGAAATTAAATTTACAATGATATAAAACAGAGAAAAGCAGCAAATCTTTGCATTATTAGCTCTTGGGGTGGCAATGTTGGTCTGTCGGTCCACCACTTTGGTCCAGACTGAAATATCTCAGCAATTATTGGATGGATTGCCATGAAATTTTGTACAGACATTCATGTCAACCTCAGGATGAATTTGAACAACTTTGGCGATCCCTAAACTTTTTATGCAGCGTCATCATCGGGTGAAAATTTAAAGTTGTCATTTATGAACAAATGCCTACAAAACTAATAACATTCCCATCACCCTCAGCTATTCTTTGTGTTTAGTGCTAATTAGCAAGTTAGCATGCTAACACGCTAAACTAAGATGGTGAACGTGGTAAATATTAAACCAGCATGTTAGCTTTGTCATTGTGAACATGTTAGCATGGTAAAGTTAGCGTTTAGCACAAAGCATAGCTATGTCTAAGTACAGCCTCACAGAGCCGCTAGCATGGCTGTAGACTCTTAGTCATGATGTTTGATAAATGGCTGAAGAGATTAATCGATTATTAAAGTCGTTGTCAATTAATTTTCTGTTGATCCGAACAATTAATTGACCAGTTGTTTCAGCACTACTGAATTTATTAAAACAAGATGGTAATTCATCCAATTCATGATATATATACTTAACTGCGCACACACACACACACACACACACACACACACACACACACATATATATATATATATATATATATATATATATATATATATATAGTGAAAGATGGGACAGCCCCATTAGTTCATCTTCTCTGTCAACATCCAGACAGACCTTCGACCTACTCACCCTCCTGTTCATAGATTTTGTTTCAACCTTTAACTCACAGACACAGACAAACACACACTCTTCTGTCACATCTCCAGTTCAGTGTGAACACTGCAGGCTGGATATCTGCTGACAGATTTCAGTCCTTTCAGGTCGTTGGTGTCCTTTAATAGCGGCTTGTTTTTATCCAACGGCTCCCAGGAGGTTTGTGCTCTCTCCTCACTAATGACTGCCGCAGCCAATATTTAGATGGACATTTTATCAAGTTTATAGACGAGTCTGTCGCTCTGCCTCCTCTGCTGGAGGGAGGAAATGGACACGGTCATGTAGTGGATGACTTGTGTCAGGCTATGATGAATTCTTCCATGAGTGGATTTTTCTAAAAACTAAGGACAATAGATTTTTTTTAGAAAGATATATACAGCACGGTCCAGAGCACAATATTATCACTACTATCTTTCATTAATGGCTGTTAAAACCACACAGGACATGAATATGTACTTTCCAGGCATTTCTTTAATTTGGATAGAAGTTACTTTGCTGAATTGTGTTCTGCATTTGTTCCTGTATGTTGTTTGTTTCTGTGTGGTATCCTGGTTTGGCAGCTTGAATTTTATTAATATGTGATTCAAGCCAGTGAGAGTACTGGTGTGAGCGAGGCACACCAAACTGAAATGAGAGCTGCAGCCCTCCACTGAAACAACCAGTAATGTATTCATTCCCACAGCAACTGGGCTGCTTTGTGTTAGCAAATTAATTCATGTAGCCTATTAAAGAGACTAAAAGTCTAAAGCCATGCTAGTGGCTCTGTAAGGCTGTACTTAGGCACACAGGTGCTCTGAGCAAAATGCTAATGTCAGCATGCTCACAATGACAATGCTAACTTATATGTCATTAGTTTTGCGGGTATTTTTGTCATAAAAATTTGGACACCAAATGTATTGGACAAATTAAAATTTGGACCTGATCAGAATCAGAATCAGAATCAGAAATACTTTATTGATCCCCGTAGGGAAACTCTTTGTTACAGTAGCTCACCTTTACGTCAGTGCACACAGGAGAAAGTACTAGCAAACAATATGATACACTATAAAACACTATAAAAACAGGTTAAAACGGAAAATAAATTAAGTATCAGCTCGGTATAAGTAAAAGATAAACTAAGTGTCAAGTACCAAGTGGGTTTACCGATGGCGCTCTATAGAAGGTTACAGGATAGCCAAAGTTATTACATTTCATCCTGAGGGGAACAAGAATGTCTGTACCAAATTTCATGGCAATCCATCCAGTAGTTGTCAAGACATTTCACAAAGCTGCAAAAAGTCTGGACCAAAGTGGTGGACCGACCGACCAACAACGAACCATGTCGCTAGCGTGGCTAACAACATGACATGAATGATTCAATTCCAATACATTGTAAATTCATTGTGGAGAATTTTTTACATCTGAAAATCAAGTAATATTTGAAAATTACAAACGGTTCACAAGACACAGAAAAATTAAGAGAATGTCCTGATGTTACTCCTAACATCAACATAACAGTATGTAATGTCCTTAATATTCCTACCAGCAGTCAGGAAGAGAGAGTAGTCATTATTTAAAGGTTGATATCTGGTTTTAGAGTATCTCCTGTACTTGGATTTGGTGCAACACGATTTTTTCCCACTCAGAAAATATTTTGACTTGAACTTAAATTTGAGTTTGGAACAAAACTTAAGCTGCTTTGATGAATGACTTGTTTGCACCGACTCGCTCTCTGCTCTCATCGACTAGGTTTTATAAATATTAATAAGCTTCATTTATATGTAGCCCTTAAAAAATGATCTATAAAATGCATTATGAAGAGAGGCAATGGAAACATAGCAAAATTAACAGAGCAGCACACCTACATTTATTAAAACAACATGGTTACTGTGGTATTATGGTAAGCTGACTGCACACCACATTTCTCCTACAAGACAATGAGGACTAACATTTGATTTGTGGGGTTGTCACTGCACTCTGACCCACTGGTGCGTTATCCTAGATGCATATATACATAAAACGAAGAGAGGGTCGCACTCAGGAATTTGTCATTCAATTACGTTTACTTAATCATCTGTCTGATAATAACAGAACGTTTTGTTATTACCAGACAGATGATTAAGTAAACGTAATTGAATGATAAATTCCTGAGTGCGACCCTCTCTTCGTTTTATAACTAACATTTGATTAACATTAATATCCACCATTGTAATTCCTCACATTAGTTCACATTAGTCAGGACCATGCTTTCATTTCAGCCCTTGCTGCCAATGTTTCCTGGAAATAAGCAGAGGATATGGAGGCAAAGCAACCCTGGACTGCATGACACTTGACCTACAGCTGAGCTCTCAAGGACAGCAGGATGTGTATAAATGAGACATTACTGTCTGAGCAGTTCTGCAACTCTTTCTTTAACCAGAGGGATGAACTGCTGTGTCATGCTGCTTGCCTACAGCCTTTGGTCAGCATGTAGGGGCAAGTAAAAAAGATGGGTCCCCCTAGTCTGCCAAATGATAATCAAGCAAGAATGACCTAATAGAAATAAAAATTCCATCTTAAAAGGGCATTAATTTACTATTTGGATTACTGAGATGACTCAGACGCATTAATTAGTGCCTTTACTTGTTAAAAGGCTCCATATAACCTCAAATAATGGAATTATGACGTTTAGCCAAAAAAGGAGGGTATGCTTTGATTTAGGAAGGATTACCTTCCCCTACACCACTGCCTATGACTGAACACTGGACTAAAGGTGACCTGACCTTAGAACCACCAGCTTTTTAGTTTTTTCCCCACTGAAGAGAGGATCCTTTGATTCATTCTGTTAATTTAACTCAGTGGTTTACAGCAGCTCCTGAAGTAGAATAGTTTAAAAACAGTTTAAAACTTCCATCCAGTTTAATACACAGCATGATACTTTCCACAGATCTTGCAGAGCTTTTCTTCTTTTTGTTAACTGCTGAAACCAATATGCTTTCTCCTGGATTAACTGTTATCTTTCAGCGTTTTCCAGATCAACACTTCTGACTGTGATGAGTCCCTGAAGAACCAAGATGTTTGAGTGTAGCTATAGCAAGAAATGTCATACATATGGAGGTGTTTTGAAGCTTGAATACTACGAAGACCAAAATGTTTTCCTTCTGCTATAAAACATTGTCAGGGATTTGATAAATATTTCAGTTTTGCATAAAATATGCAACAAAAAAAAAGATTATTGCTTATAATGGCTCCAAAATTCATATTTATTATTTAAAATTAATTATAGTGTTACTGAAAAAGTTTGCTTGAACATTTTTGGTCCAACCAGTCTTCTGTAAATAATTCAAGTAGAAAAGAAATTTAAAAATTCTTAAAGTATATTAATCTTCACATTGGGATAAAGTGGAAGAGGAATTTCACTTCACAGTTGGACATGAAAACATCAGGTTAAATTACTCCCACCTCTGCAAATGTTACAGCACATCAACAGTGCAGACATTAAACATCAAGAAAATAAGTTTATTAACACAGAATGGCATATAAGAAGCGTTTACTGGAGAACACAGCGGCGGGGGGGGGGACAACATTTTTTAAGAGCAACAAAATGAACAGTCAGCAGAATACTTACATTGTTCTGCATAGGTTTCTACCACGGGCAGTATCTTTGCAAAACCTGATAAATATCAGTTATTGTGGAAGATTTGTTTTAAAAAAGCATCACAGTCTTGAATGGTCTATCAGCCTGACTTGCAGCTGACTTCAGGGAGAGAGCAAGTTTTGATTCCCAGAAGTCCCCCTGATAACATAATTGAGCATTTAAAGCTTTCAACTAAACAGCAAACTTGTTCCGGATGATCTCTCCACCCTCCACCTCCACCTGCTCATAGAGCCACTTCCTGTCGCAGCGGCACTCGACTCCACACTTGCGTGAGCCGCAGTCAGGGCAGGGGTAGAAGCAGCCCATACAATCCACATCCAGACAGTCACACATGTCCTCGCTGTTGGAGAGCAGTCGGCCTTTGCTGTCGTACACTCTGCTCTTGGCTCCAACTGTCTGTCTGCATGCACGACATGAAAGACAGACATTACCGAGTGACTTGTTCACTCTCATGCTACAGGTTCATTGACTTTTCCTGAAGCCTTTCTCCCCTCAGCGGTTTTCTTTAATTACTGTTTCAGTTTTATTTATATCTGACTGTATAAAATCATCACAGCTGAGTAGAAACTCTGTCTGTATAAATTTACGTCTTTCACGATTCAATGCAGTCTGCACCCACCAGTCTGGCAATGACAATTAATATTATGAAACATTCACTGAGGGGTAAAAACCTGGGGACAGTTTTGTCTTTCACATCATTATGAAACAAGGGACGAATCTACACTCACACTGAATTAATCTCATTATCCAGCCCAGGTCCTAAAGGAAAACCATACCCTTGGAAAACTCCTACATGACTGATACAATCAGATTGGGATGTTCAACAGATTCCAGCTGCTGTTTTGTCATGAAGTGTTGCAATTTATGATTTTTGGGGCACCAACATTCCCTAAACCTGCTTCATCTAGTCCTACATCGGTTACCGATTCCCTACATATGGCATAATGAGTTACAACCACTCACAATTCAGACACTAATTATTTCTTTCTTGAAGGACAATGGAAGCCAACTATTTAGTTTTACTAGACAGGTCATCTTCATTTCCTCCCTACTGCGCCCCCTATGGCCAGCTGTGGTACTGCACAAACAAGCAAGGAGGTTAGAGGAGTCCTAGCATAAGAAATATATAAAATAACACTGCCTGGACCTGTCACCAGTGTTGGGAAAGTTACTTTGAAAAACAAAAAAAAAAAGACTTATTACTCTTTTAAGCAGGTTACTCATTACTTTTGTGGGGTTTTTTTTAAATGTATACTAATCTGTACCAGCCACTGGTATCTTGTTCACAATTTATTTGACTCTGTAGTAGACATAAACATAATTACAACAACTATGCTTGCATTTATTGGTTGTTCAACAGATAACTGCACTAGCTGCACGCAGAAGCTGTGTATTTAGCCATATTTTGGTAAAAAAAAAAATATGACTGTTTGGAAGATGCCGAGTTCATGGATGGTCAGAGAAGTGGATTATGTTGCAGGAGTGGTTTAATGTTTTGATTGACTTTTTTCTGCTGTGAAATTGGGTTGCATTTAAATCCATTGTTCCCTCTGTGAATCAAAGCTGAATCCAGCAGCCTTCTACTCAGGATGCAACATTTAGCTGCATTTCAGTCTGTTCTGTTAAGATACTGTGGGTAGGGAAATCTGTGTGTCTGCCTCTCCAAAAATGGATTTCTAATTGGTGAATGTTGGAACGACAGTTCTAGAAACTAGCATTTGCTCTTTAACTTAAGATTCAGTGTTGTTCAGGTTGTGAAATTTTTCCTGCTATCAAAATCTATTGTACCTGTGCTGAAAATATCTCACCTATGCATCTATTGGCTGTGTTGGTCAGGTATTAGTGTCAGAAAAAAAGAGACATACATCACAAATTACATTATGACCCCTGAAATGTAAGATACAGATAGGTGACAAATTAAAGGAAAAACCAACATTAAGTGTCTTAGCATAGAGTCAGGTCACCACGAGCCTCCAGAGCAGCTTCAGTGCTCCTCGCTGAGTCTGTGGACTTCTATTAGAGGGATGAACACCATTTCCTCCACAAGATATTCCCTCATTTATATACTCAACCTTTTATTTAATCAGGTCATCTCACTGAGATCAAGATCTCTTTTGAAAGAGAGACCTGAGTACAGCAAATAGAAAGGAAAACAAACAAAAGGACATACAGCATCAGAGACAGTTACAGACATCACTAAATAGATCTGAAGGTGAAAGTTTATATTGTATCATTTGGTCTTATGGAGATGGTGGTGGAGAGCATTGTCTTACACGTTGGTCCAAAATCTTCCCTAGGTGTAAAACTGGGTTCAGATCTGGTGACTGAAAAGGCCGTAGCATTTTATTCACGACATTTTCATCCTCACCAAACCTTTCAGTGAGCCCTGCTGCACCCAAGCATCTGCATTTGATATGTTTTCACTCTATTATTCAGGTTTGTCCTTTATCTTGTCCCCTGTCTGTATGTCACCAGCAGCTGTTTTTAATTTGTTCCATGTCTTTTTCTGTGTATTTTTCTGTTTCACAAGAAAATCTGATGATGGCCAATTTACAAACGGAGTCAGAAGAAGAAGCACATTTTCCACTTAATCACCCACACACACCTAACTAGTGCCGGAGTGAAACAGCAGCAGGTTTATCTGGGATGATGAAAAGAGCTCAGTGTTTCAAAGGGCACACATTCACTTCACTGAATAGCAGAAGAAATACTTCTGTTATACAATTCAGTAGAGCTACAGTGACAATGAGGAAACACCCACACACACTGTCTCACCTGTCAGACAGTTGTTTTCCTCCACGGCCTCCTCGTCCACCCTGTGTCAAAATAAATAAGTACATTAATTAATCATAAAAAGAAAACAGACATCCGAAAAATGCCAATTGTGATTTAATGCTCATAAGAAAGCACAGAGACAGCTTTGTTTCAAATGATGATGATGGTGAATGTTCTATTGTAGCTCTGATGCTTCTAACAATAATATTAATATCTTAATATTACATTTGAATAAATTATGCCCCGCCAGATACAACTTTTAAAACTTGTAATAATCATGGCAATCTGATTTATACATTTATATTTTGGTCTGATATATAAAAGAATATACCCAAATTAATATTTGTTTTTGTTTTTTTTATTCCACAATTAATATTGTAGCTCTATTGTAGCTCCTTTTTACTGATACATTTAAATAACCTCAATTTAGTTTTTAAGTCAAAGGGATTAAGGTGAACAGCGCTGAGTAAGTGATACTGAAATCAAATTTTACTTTCCAACAGTTACATCTGGTTGTGCTTATTACTGTTCTCATTATGCTACAGTAGGGCTATCTGCTGGGACTCCAATGTGAACTATACACAGTTAGTGAGTCTGCAGTATCAGTTGTCCCTTTGACTTTATTTGGATGGTGTACTTTGTGGTTTCTTGTAACTTTTTGTTACAATAATATAATGTTCTGTTATGCTCTGCAGGTGTTAATTAAGCAGATAAACATACAGATGACTTTACAGCACATTGTAATAAACATTATGAACTGTTCTTATCATCATCACTACTATAACTATTATCACTATTGTTAGAAGTAGTAGTAGCAGTATTACCATTTACTACTTAAAACTTAAGGTATCCTTCAAAAAAATAATTATCTGCAATATGCAATTTAAAATAAATGAGCTATCACATTCAAAACACTGGTATGATACTTTAAAAGGTAAACACAATATTACAGTACAGACAACGGTAACAGAAAACTCACCCTCATTCCTCCTCTTTTTGCTCTTTCTCTGTCTGCTTGTGTTCCCATTTGATTCACGACGTTTGTCTCCTTCGGTATCACACCTCTTTTACGAAGTTCAATCTGTGGAATTTTCACAGTTCATCTATTCACTAAATATAACAGTAAAACAGGATGACTTGTTTAGACTGAAAACTAATTGTTGGAGAAGAATAGTCTATATAATGTTGTGAACCCCACACCTTTGATGAATCCTGTGAATGGGTAAATATGGTGGGCACTGCATCCTCCCTCAGAAACTGTTTGCCATTGTAGTCCCTGAAGCAGTCGGTCCTGAAATGCTCTGAGCAGAGGCAGGTGTTGGCAGTTGGGATGAAGTTTTTCATCCCCAGGCTGTGCACCCATTTGCTGGCAAGTTGAGGCTTGCTGAGTGGGAACCTGATACACAGGAGAGGAGGAGACGGCTTCAAACCAGGCTGCATCATTTCAAACATCACACCTGTTAAGTTAATGACTAACAGCCTGATGGTAAACTGTCTATCAAGGTAGACGATAACAAATAAGTCTTAAACACTGTACATTTTTTTGCAACTGGACACAGTTATGAGGAGGGAAATAATACTCAGATACATGAAGCTTTTTTATTAGTTGTCTTAACATCAGGCCAAGATGCTTTCCAAATCTGTAAATCATGTAGGCTGCGTTTCATTAGTCGTTCAACATGCCCTCTGCATTTGCCCTCGAGGGAATCCCCGCTGCCATCATAAGTGTCGTTCCATTTGTCTGAAAAACTGAAGTGAACTTGGTGAGATCGACCCTCCGAGGGCTGAGGGAGCGAGTCAAAAACGATGGTCACTCCAGAGGTGTATCACCCACAATGCATTGCAGTTATGAATTTGGTGCAAGAAAATACATCCATGGTTAGATTGCAGTAATGTAGGGCCTATATAAAGCTCTAGTTTCCTAGTTAGTTTCTTAAGAAAATCTCATTGATAGCTTGATATTTTACTGAAAAATGTCTTAACTAATTGCAGTTAATATTTACTTAAGTTAATATTTGCTTGATTGTTGTACTGTTCAGTTTAATGTGTGATTCCTTTATTCCCAACATTATCTGTAAATGCATGGGAAAATTGCTGTTTTGCAAGATATCATAAACCCGTAGCAATAATAGTTATGATAATCATGACACAATTCACAAAGAGAAATTTCTAAATCAGAAACTGATGCAGCTAATTACAAAGTGACTACATATTGCAATTATCCACAGTAGACGCATTCGCCAAATTGAAATGAGTCGGCACTGTATTTCTGATGATTTGTAAAAAAAAAAGCAGTATACCGCTGAGCCTACAACTGGCGGTCGATCCATGATCGTTTGGTCTGAAACGCAGGTGCGTTCCTTTTAAATCCCCAGCTCACTTTCCCTCTGCTCTCCAAGTGGCCTCCATGCGATGTATGCTGTTACGTAATACCGAGGGCTGAGGGGAAGTGGAACTCCTCATGAAACGCAGCCATAGTCTTTCCTGTATGTTGGAAATATTCAAGTGGACATATACAATTGTGTGAAGGAAGCTGAAAAAGGAAGAATGTCGTGTAGTTTTCAGGGAGGAGCTGAGACAGACTCTGGGTGGTCAGGAAGTGCTCCCAGATGACTGGACCACTACAGCTAATGTGATCGGGGAGACAGGTAGGAGGGTACTCAGTGTGTCATCTGGAAAGAGGAAAGTGGACAAGGAGACTTGGTGGTGGAACGAGGACGTTCAGGAGTGTATACAGAGAAAGAGGTTAGCTAAGAAAAAGTGGGACACTGAGAGGACTGAAGAGAGTAGACAGGAGTACAGGGAGATACAGCGTAAGGTGAAGGTAGAGGTGGCAAAGGCCAAACAAAGAGCATATGAGGACTTGTATGCTAGGTTGGACACTAAAGAGGGAGAGGTGGATTTGTACAGGTTGGCCAGACAAAGAGATAGAGATGGGAAGGATGTGCAGCAGGTTAGGGTGATTAAAGATAAGGATGGAAATGTATTGATAGGTGCCAGGAGTGTGATGGGAAGATGGAAGGAGTACTTTGAAGAGTTGATGAATGAGGAAAATGAAAGGGAACGAAGAGTAGAAGAGGTGACTGGTGTGGAGCAGGAAGTAGCCAAGATTAGCAAGAGTGAAGTGAGGAGGACGTTGAAGAGGATGAAGAGTGGAAAGGCAGTTGGTCCGGATGTCATACCTGTGGAGGTATGGAAGTGTCTAGGAGAGGTGGCAGTAGAGTTTCTGACTAGTTTGTTTAACAAGATCTTGGAGAGTGAGAGGATGCCCGAGGAATGGAGGAGAAGTGTACTGGTGCCAATTTTTAAGAACAAGGGAGATGTGCAGAGCTGTGGCAACTAAAGAGGAATAAAGCTGATGAGCCATACAATGAAGTTGTGGGAAAGAGTAGTGGAAACTAGGCTAAGGGCAGAGGTGAGCATTTGTGAGCAGCAATATGGTTTCATGCCTAGAAAGAGTACAGATGCAGTATTTGCTTTGAGGATGCTGATGGAGAAGTACAGAGAAGGAACATAGGGAGTTGCATTGGGTCTTCGTAGATTTAGAGAAAGCGTATGACAGGGTGCCGAGAGAGGAGCTGTGGTATTGTATGAGGAAGTCTGGAGTGGCAGAGAAGTATGTTAGAGTGGTGCAGGACATGTATGAGAGCTGTAAGACCGTGGTGAGGTGTGCTGTAGGTGTGACAGAGGAGTTCAAGGTGGAGGTGGGTCTGCATCAAGGATCGGCTCTGAGCACCTTCTTGTTTGCTCTGGCGATGGACAGGCTGACAGATGAGGTTAGACAGGAATCTCCATGGACTATGATGTTTGCGGATGACATTGTGATTTGTAGTGAGAGCAGGGAGCAGGTGGAGGAAAATCTAGAGAGATGGAGGTCTGCTCTGGAAAACAGAGGAATGAAGCTTAGCCGCAGTAAGACAGAATACATGTGCGTCAATGAGAGGGACCCAGATGGAACGGTGAGGTTACAGGGAGCAGAGGTGAAGAAGGTGCAGGACTTTAAGTACTTAGGGTCAACAGTTCAGAGCAATGGAGACTGTGGAAAACAGGTGAAGAGGCGAGTGCAAGCAGAAAAGTGTCAGGTGTGTTGTGTAATAAAAGTGTATCAGCAAGAATGAAAGGAAAGGTGTTCAAGACAGTGGTGAGACCAGCGATGTTGTACAGCTTAGAGACAGTGGCACTGAAGAAAAGACAAGAGGCAGAGCTGGAGGTAGCAGAGCTTAAGATGTTGAGGTTCTCTTTGGGAGTGACGAGGATGGACACGATCAGGAATGAGTACATCAGAGGGACAGCTCATGTTAGATGTTTCTGAGATAAAGTCAGAGAGGCCAGATTGAGGTGGTTTGGACGTGTTCAGAGGAGAGACTGTGAATATATTGGTAGAAGGATGCTGAGGTTGGAGCTGCCAGGCAGGAGGTCTAGAGGAAGACCAAAGAGGAGATTTATGGATGTAGTGAGAGAGGACATGAAGTTAATTGGTGTGAGTGAAGAGGACGCAGAGGACAGGGTTAGATGGAGGCACATGATTCTCTGTGGCGACCCCTGAAAGGGAACAGCCGAAAGGAAAAGAAGAAGAAGATATACAATTGTGTGAAGCATCAACCAGCACACAAGACATCATGCCATCATAAGTCATCAGCAACCTACATGTTAAAGGGTTTAGTGTGTAAGTGCAGGTTTGTGAATGAATTATTGTTGAGTCACCTCTCGTTCACCTCCAGAACCTTTGCCAGTTATTTCTGTTATCTCTGAACTAATGTTATGAGTATTTATTTGAATATGTTTTATTATTTATTTATGTTTCAGTGTTGATTATTATTGCCCAGCATTATTTTCTTTCAGTCTCTACTACACTGCCATCAGTCGGACATCTTTTTTGCTCTTTGTAACCATGTATATAAAATAAAGCTGACTTTGAAATTTGCTGTGTGCCCACCTTGGCAAGCATCAGCACACCTGATACAGTTCAACCTGTTCCCTGTCAGACTGGCTAGTTTAAGATAATTATACGTGATGAAATACAGCAGCAGAAAGAGCTGCAACAGGCAATCTTTAAGATGTATTATTGTATTTTTACTCCAACTTGATATTTTATTAAATAAATTAAAATTGTTCATTGATGGTAAAGATGTATGCTGCTATGTATTTGCACAAGCAAATTAATTTGCTGTGCATTTAAATCCACTTCAGCCAAAATGGTTCAAATGACACATTATAAAAAGGCAAATGTTTGTGATTTATATTGCAAGTAGGTACTTAAGTGTTTTGCCTAATTTTTCAAGCTCGCGTATGGTTTAGCGTTAGCTAGCTTATCACTGCTAGGGTGCGGTTCAGCATAAACACATACTAATACCAGAAAAGATGCCACACAAGGTAATTGTATTATGTCTTATTGTATTTAAATGGATGGTAATATAAGGTTATTATAGCTACCAGAACCAACGTTAACGTTAGCTCTGACGGACCATGGTGAGTTATACCGTTTATTGAAGTCGCAAATTTAGTTTTAACGTTAACCTAAAACTTGCACTGGTCATGAGGAGATATCGTTAATGAACCTAATTTAAAAGCAAAGTTATTAATGTCGATTTCTATGTCGTGCCTTATCAAATTAATGTTTAAGCTAACGTGAAATGGTTGAAAAATCAGTTGTACTGAAAACTTACGCTCAACCGGTGAAAACGTACCTGTAAAATCTTATTTCCGAGCCTTTGACAAACTTATTGTTGCACCCGATTGCCGCACAAATAACGGGCATGGTGTCCTTTTTGTCGAAACTAAGCGATAATGCAGAAAAATGTGCTGAAAACGTGCAGGAAAAGGAACAGACACTTGCGGTTTGTAATTGTTTTCGTTCGGTTTCTTCTTCGGCGAAGATAAAATGTATTTCCGCTTCAACTTCCTGTTTTGCCTTGGGAGAGTCTGCCCTCCAGCGGCGGCTCAGATATTCATTCAGATTAAACAGTAGATGTGATCTTTTCCTCACTGTCAAAGAAAAATAAATGTGTATATCTGTCAACAACTGTAAGCTTTACATGTCTATGCCAGACCTATAAATAAATCATTTACAGAAATCCAAAAAATAACCACATATAAAACTTTTCTCTAAACGTTGTGTGCAAACTGCTGGAATCGGTAAAATTACAATTTTGTCATGTTTTTCTGTGCAGATTAAAATGATAAGGGGGGGCGCTAGTATGAAGGGGTGGAAAGTACCTAAATGCATTCATTAATTACCTTACACACTAATATTTTACATACAAAACATTAGATCAATTTATATGATTGCTACATTGTTATAGATTAAACTACCCTCAAACTATGACCATAATCCATTAATATAATATATAAGAATACTGACAGGGACCATTCGTTCTTTATTACTCTTTTTTTGAGTGCATTGTGCTGATAATTCTTTCATACTTTTACTTAAGTAACATTTTGAATACACGACTTTTACTTGTAATTGAATTTTCTACATTCATGTATTACATTTACACATGTAAGGATGGAAGTAAATGGACTGTACTTATATAGCGCCTTTCTAACTACTCAAAGCGCTTCAACTACATATCTCATTCACCCCATTCACACACATTCATTCAGCAGTGGCAGAACTGCTCATCAAGGTAACTAAGCACACTGAAGGAACAGCCCTCAGGAGCAATTTGGGGTTCAGTGTCTTGCCCAAGGACACTTACTTCTTCTACCTTATACCATTGTTGGTATGAATATGACACAAATGTGCCCAATAATTTATCAGTATATGAATGTGTGGAGCTGTTTTTCATAATGTTTTTTTTTATGCCAACCCAGCCAACCTCTCCATGGGTTCCCACAGCAGATTTCCAGTTGAGTTTGTTGCATTTTGTTTAACAAGATAACATCAGCAAATAAATACACTTTATTTATTTATTAATTTTTAATCTATTTAATCTTCTGGATGACCTCAGCATAAGGGTTGCTACCCCAGGAATTAATTGCCCTGAGACCCACAAGGAGCACTGTAATAGTGATATAATCCCTCCTCTTTCTGTATAATGTACAGACACAAACCACATGTGACCCTCACATTTAACGCAGCTGTCCATTTTATCAACAGCCTAATATACAAGACTGGACCATCAACTGGGCAAAGCAGGCCACTACCCCAAGCTCACTGTGTGTCAATTGGTTTCTGGTAATTTGATTAACTGGAAATGTGTTATGGAATTTGCACAGCTAAAATACAATATCAATTAAGGCACATCTTGCAAGTATTACCTAATATTGTGGTCATGTCTTGTAGAGGGTCCAGTGTCAAAATCTAGTTTTAACACCTGTATTATTTTAGTTAATTTTTAGCTCATATGGTGAATATTCCTTCACACGGAAAACCACACGTCCAGTTAACAGTATTCTGGTATTTGAGTACTTTTAGGCAGAATTTCAGGGTCTCTGGACATATTAAGCTATCATGTTAGTTTGCTGTGTGTATCTTACCTAATGGGCACTATGACAGCAAACAATTCATGGAGGGTAAGGTGGGGGCTCAGCAGAAACTGTTTGCCCCAAAGCACCCTAACATTTGTCTGATTAATCTGACCATGACAATATACAACCAGTGTCATGTTTTGGTAGTTATTGGTAATGTTATATGTCGTATCATATTTTACTTAAAGTTTCCTATACCATTAACACTTGATAAGGGGGGCTTGTTGGGACTTTACACACTCTTGCTGCCTGTAAGACTGAGCACAGGGCAGCTCTCAGCCTGATGAAATCTGTCTCCTGCTGCGCCATGGTGCTGCGCCAGCCGCAGCGGGGTCGCGGAATCACATGATATAACTAAGCTGGCTAACGAGCTAACATGCTAGCTTCGGTTGTCAAAGCAGCTGTCAACAGCCACGAACCGACGGAGTAGCCTACCCTAACTAACAAGTAGTCGGAAAGTCGTGAAGTCTCTGGCAAGTCAACCAATTTTGCCTTTTTTTTGTCATGTTTGTGGTGTCCGTGATGTTAGGTTAGCTAAGCTAGCTAAGTTGAACTTGTTAAAAGGGAGTTCCTTTCGAGGGACGCGGTGTTAGGCTAACGTGTTAACGATATTGGCCTTGTTTGGATTGACTATGAAGCTAATCTCGCCTAAACGCCCTGTTGTACTGTTTTTACTAGCAATGTTTGAAGGCTAGCTAGTTAACGATTGGTACATTCAAATATTGTTAACGTTAGCTAATGTTTACAAGCCAGACTTGTAGCTAGCTAACTACGTTACATGTGTTTGCCTACCAGTTAACTGACAGTAAGGGTAGTTAAATAGCTAACTAACTTGGCTAATGCAGCGTTAAGCAGCAAGTTTGTGGTTAAAACAACCACGACACAGTGTCAACAAGAAATTTGGTAAATGTGTTTTTAAATTGCGATTAACTCTTTCAGGTGTTTACATAAGACGATTGCGAAACAACGGTACTAACGTAAATTGTCAGTTGACAACTAAGCTAACAGGCTAATAACAAATTAGCTAATTTGGCTTGACAAAGGCTGCCAGGCTGTGACAGTTTGGTCTTACATGTTTTCATTTGCTAAATATGCCCGGTTGTAGTGTGCGCGTGCCTAAACAAAGTTGTAATTAAAAGCCCCTGAACATCCCTGGTCCGCACACTCAGGTGGTTTCACTTATTTTGTCCGATTAGTCCTTTGTGTGGCCGTGAACAGATTTGACATCTGTTGCACCTGTTGTCAATGCGGGATCAATTACATCTTTTATGAGTTTTATTAGTTTGGTGACCTTAAATAATTCCCAGCACAGCTCCACCCACTGTTAACCTGAGCAGAGGTCTCTAGTCAGAAGAAGTGAAAACATCTGGGTGGGTCTGAAAGGCCTTGAAGCACTGAATGTACTTCTTCTTCCATCAGTGTGTTGGTGGGAACTTTGATTCATTTTGGAGCCTGACACTCCCGAAAGCACTGACTCTTTGCTTTCACACCAAGTTGTTGCTGAGTATTGTAGTCCATTTTTGCTTCACTGAAGGGCGTTACATCCGTTGGTACTTTGAGAAAGGGACATTTCCCACTCAGTCATGCTGACTGTATTTGCACACTGATGTTTAGTTTACTGACTGGGAGTTACACAGCTTTCTCACAATCACTCTGAGACACGCCAACGTGGGTCGCTGACAGTGACTGGGACATTGCTGCAATTTTTTCAGGCTTTGTTAATGTCCTCAGCACAGTGTTGCTAATAGGACTGCAACTAAATATTATTTTCATTATCCATTAACCAGCTAATTATGTTTAATAATAGATCAATTCATTGTTTGGTCTATAACCAGAAAATGGTGAAAAATTGCCGTTATAAGTTCCCAATTTCTGTAAATTTACATATTAAAATAGCTTATGTTGTCCAACCAGTAGTTCAAATGTATTCAGTTAACAATAGTAGAAGACTAAGAAAACCAGCAAATATTCTCATGTGAGGAGCTTGAACCACTAAATGCCTTTCTGCTTTGAAAAAGACGAAATGAGTCATAAATGATTGATTCATTGGGTACTTGCTTCAGCGCTAGTTGCTAAATAATCTCAAGTGAGTAGTTGTATTTACACTTGCTTGTCTAATAAGCAGTCTAATTTTGAGTGCCAGCGAGATATTGTATTGGCATTACTAATCTAGTTGAATTATAAAATTGTTTACCAGAAATAACATGAGGTTGACAAAAAGTGTTAAGTATAATCAAAGATTTTGGTTTTTGGTTTTATTCAGCGCTTTATTGATTTTGTTGCGTTCATTTCATTTCCAGGAGTCTATGAAAACATGCACATGAACAAAGGTGACTGGCTGATAAGATGCAGGGGACATTGGACTTGAACAGAGAGATCGGGATGACATGAGGTCACAGGCAGAGTAGAAATGTTTTACAACCAAAGAATGTGAATTCACCCAATAAAACTCAATACATTTTGATTACCGAACTATTGTCTTTAAAACAGATTTTAGAGCTTGTTATAACAGAAGTCAAACAAGCTTAGACTTGTGATCTGCTATGCTGACATAATGTTTGACATGTTGATTTGTGGTTTCTCAATATGTGAATATTTAGACATGTTCTGAATCTCGATACCCCCAGGTTAGAGTCTTTCTCTTTCAGTTAAATGACACATTCAAGCTAAAGGACGCAATATTGTTTTTGTGAATTTTCTCTTCATATGCTGTGTGACATTTTTGTGACAAGGGTTTTGAGTGGTAACATCCTTTTACAGATTGGGATCTCAGGCAGTGGAGCACAATAGTGGTTATATTGTGAAAAACTGGAGAAAGATGGGGTCATCCTCAGGTGTCTGTGTGGTATGAGGCTGTTTGAGTAAAACAGGCTGCTTAAATACTCAAAGAGGAAAAGGCTGCAGCACCACAGTCCTGTGGGGATTTAAGAGCCACGCAAATGACCAATAGTAACCTCTTGTGTTCCCTCTTTCTCCCTCCCTCCTCCCTCTCTCTCTCTCTCTTCCCTCCTGTCTCCCATTGGGCATTGTAGAAAGGGACTTCTTTCCTACTCGCTCTCCTCAAGATATCGAGTCATTAAGCTTCTGCCCAATAAGTCGCAGGGGTTTTGGCATCCTCAAGGCTCATCAGGCAAGCAAGTCCTCCATCAGCTCAGGGTTATTGACAGACTGAGGTTGTGGACTCACATGGGCAAGATGGATAGACGATAAATAAGACATCAACTTCAGAGGTAAGGTCAGTCCAACACTATGCCTGTCACAGAGTCACTGTGGCAGATCAATTTGAGCTAAGTAGGGCTTTGTATCAAAATGTTGTTTGTTTTTATTTAGGCATCGACTTATGTTCTCTAGAGCAAAAATGCTTTGTAGTTGTCAGTGGAAATATTTAAGTTGTTTTAGTGGGAGAAAAAAAGGTTATTATTAAAAAATCCCATTAGTATTTCCTTCTTTTTTTCCAGCAGATTTGAGATGTTGCTGCTAAATGCTGACATGGATATTTTGAAGGCAAACATAGTGTTAGTCATAGTCATACTTTGCCTCATTTTAGTGTTATATTAGCCAACATTAAATGAACAGTCACAACTGCTGTTTTTTTGTTTTGTTTTTTTTTTAAACCAAAAGCCACCAAGGCATCTTTATGCCAACATGTGTCGCCTTCATTATTACCTCCTGTGCGAAAGCTTTTATCTTGGACTGCTGCAACAATAACCGCTTTACTGTGGTATTTAGAAGCTTATCAGTGGGGCTTGGAAAAAGTCCTGCCATCACCACTGTAGTGGCTTTCATTTGTTCTGTTTTATTATGTTTTTTTCCTTTTTTATTGTCTGGTGAACATAACCTGATTAGAGTTATGTAATTTGAGACAGTCACATTTAATCACAGTTGTTCTTTCATTCCCTTTTATCTGTCTAGCGTTGAGGTTACCTACCTTTTATGATTGTTGTGAGTAATGTCATCGGTGACTTTTTGTTTTAATACTTTTTGTGCAGTATTGTATTGCAGGGCCTGACAGTAAGTTTTAGAAGTCACTAGCAGGCTAACACCTGCCCCCAGCTTTTAATTTCCAAAGTTGACAGAACAGTTGCCATATTTTAAGTTGTTCATAATTGGAATGGTATTGGGTAATTATATCCCATATTTTCGTTTGTTTTTGGTTCTATCTCCGGCTCTCTCTGACACTTAACAACACACACAGGTACACATAAAATGAATAGGACTACTAGCCAGCAGCTCAACTTTACTGTTAGGTAATATTAATAGTGATAGTCTAACATCAGCAAGCAAAATTTAGATTGTGCATTTGCAATGTAATGTATTTAGGAAGGTAAATTATAATCGATGGAGAAATTACATCCCGCAACCCTGAACTGATTTGTAGTCGGCTGTCTGATTACAGCCATTTCTGTATGTAGATGCGGAAAAGAAGGTAAGTATAGAAATAGCTCTTCATTTTTAAGAATGTGATAGACATTTTTAGAAAAGGATTGGAAGATTGCCCTTCTGTCTGTCTTGTCTGTCTGCTATTTTTTTAAGCATACAGTACAAAAGTGATTGCCAGCAGGGGCAGCAGAACCTCTGTGACAGTCTCAACATAATTTGAACACTGTAAGATTAACATAAGTAGTAATGGAATTACGTATGTATACCAAGTAGATTGGTACAGTGCCTGTGCTTTTTGTTATGTTGTGAACCTTGCAGGAGTTGTGGCCCTGTTCCTAACAAGGAGCTTATCACTATCTGTGAATCAGGAAATAAACAGAATATACAGTTTTTTTGATTTTGACACTCTGCCCAATACCACAATGCTCTGACTGAGCTTACTGTCCACTGATGCCATGTAGTTATAATAATTAGGGTTGGGCTATATAATGTTTTATACCATTAGATGACAGAAATCTGTCAGAGATGCTGTTATACTGATGTACAGTATCTCTAGTTGACCTTTGTGCATATCTGCCAACACTCCCGTTTTTCCCGGGTTTCTCCCGAATTTTAAGGCCATCTCTCTGCGCCCTCCCATTTTATTGTTTCTCCCAGGAAACTCCCATAATTTGCATGGTCCTCAAACCTTTTTTATGAAACATCATCATACACGTATCCATGTTTTAGGTGTTTGTCTGACGTCACCTAAGTTGCCAGATTGTCTATGAAACACATCAACACACACAATCCACACACTACATACAATTTCAACATACCTGTCACTGCAACCTGGCAACCCACAACCTCATCCAAGGGGCGTGTGCGCAGCTGCTCTCTGCGCAGGCCAATGTCAGGGCAGGATGGCGTCCCACCAAAATAATTTAAATACACCTGCAAATTTAAGCAGGTGTTTAAGTACAGTGCTGTATTATATCACATAATAATAAACCTATAAGATATTTTTATGAGTTATTTTTATTTTTCACAACAAATTACAGAAAGCCTATATTTTAAACTGGGTTTTCCTTCTTGCAGGCTGGTTAAGAATAGCCTAAAATCATGCGTGTGTGTCTGCTGAATCAGTTTCCTGAAATGCATCAATATGTGACACATGACAAACTTTCATTTCTGCTTTTACAGCCAGTTGGCTTTCCTGTACATGGAAGGATCTGAGTTGATTCCATGTCATATTTTAGATCTTTCTAAGAACTGCATTATGCTGTGTAAGATCATAATAATTGCCCTGCCATTTATGTCATTTAACGACATCCCTGTTTTGATTGTGTGCACACCTACATAAGGTGACACAATCTACCCACAGTGTCAGCAGGTTTAAATTCCCACCCCTGTTTATCGCTCTACTTTCATACGTATTGTCTGTTATTGGGTGAATACTACTCTGAAGCCTTAGGTCACAGAAGTGTCCTTCTGTGAAATTAGTTAAAGTTTAAGTTAAACACATCGTTTTGTAACTATAGTGCAGCTTGACATGAGTCTGAGTCTCACACTTATAAGTATGTCACAGGAGGCTGCCTCTATGTCTATGTCCATGTCTTCATTGGAAAATCTTTGTCCCCTTGATGGCTTACTACATGCAATGCAAACAGGCTGACTGAGTGCATAAAATAGAGCAAAAAAATGTTATTTGTCACACGTGTGTCTCTGTCCCAGACTAACACTAGACAAATGTCCACTAGGGACATTTTCCTAAAATTAAAGTTCATGATCGAGCTGGGACCAAGTCATTTATTTTCTTTTACTAAGGTTTGCGTGGGAGTCCCTGTCCAATCCAAGGGAGTTTTTATGTAGCTGGATTTCCCTGAAGGGAGGGGATGCAATCAAAAATTTTACTTCAGCGGATGTTTGCTTTAGGGATTCATTTTGGTTATACTTGTAAAATTGTCATCGTAATTTAGTATGATTGTTATTTTTATTGCACAGGTAAACGTTGATTTCGTAATGACAAGCTGCTGTGCAGAAGATGTCCACGCTGTCTGTGACTGATATCCCAGATGTTGGTCATGGTAAGAGGAACCACTTCTATATTAGTCCACAGTCTGAGATCAAACTGGACAGAGTTAATTTCTCTCAGTTTATCTCTTTGTTTTACTATGCCACAAAGGTTGTATTATTTTCTTACTGTGGTTATTCAGCCTGGTCTTTTTTTTATCATATTATCTATTATTTTGTCCACCTAAAAGGAACATCTTGATTTATAATAAAATCAAGTTCATGCATGGATGTCTGCTGAATCAGTTATATGAAATGCATCCACATGTGGCACGCTTTGATTTCTACAGCCTCAAACAAAAGAGTGGTTTCGGCAGAAATTCAATATTATAAGCTTCAGAAAAGTAGCAGTCATTCCATGAGTATTACAATATATCGTATGTGTGTTTCTGTTTAGTACCAGCTTTTGGCTGACGATTGTCAATGTTTATTTTGGACACCTGTAACGATGGTACAAGGTGGTTGTTTTGAATGTGTTTGTGTCTCCTCTGTCAGATGAGAGTAAGGTGTTGGACAGGGCCTCTGAGCTGCAGCTGGACTGCTTGGTTGAGGAGAGCAGTGGAAGCACCACAATGAAGCATGAAGGCCTGCTGTCGCTGGCTGACCTCTCCCACCCAGATGACTTCCCCGTCCTCCCTCATAATGGCCCTTCACTGACTGAGATGAGCAGCCCTCTTCCGATAGAGCCAAATGACATTAAGCTGGATCCAGCTGCAGGTGACACATCTGCCAGCATAGGTGAGAGAAAAATATTTACTTTAAATAGCTGCAATACACAACTTTAATGTTTCTCTCCAGAACTGACATTAAATTTGAATCATTGTTGTATTGAAGGTTTTAAATGTTTATGTTTAAAAAAACTGAATTAAATACAGTATATATAAATTAAACAAAAATAAATAGCACACATCCTATGTTAGAGGGAGTGTTCAGTTGTGTATCTAGAAAAACAATGTGCGGTTTCTCTAAATGTTGCTGCTTTAGTCACTGCCATTAGTCATCGTTGAGGGAAAACAGGACATCACTGAGTGCATCAACGTCAGAGCAGGCATGGCTAAATCTGAGTCCAGAACACTTTTATGATGTCCATCTTTACTTAATTTGGGTCAAGATGCCGTGAAATGGTGATCTTAACATTTTATGGAAGTATATTTTCTAGCACGTTCACAGTCAGGCCCTGATATACCAGTTGTAAATCTAGAATCTAATATAGCTGTGTGGGTTTCCTCAAGTATGTCTGTGTGCATAATTGGACTGGTGTGACTAGACTAACCAGTATTTTTTTTCTGTTAATCTCTCTCAGACATGTCTTGCCCATATTTTGACCCTTTTTTATGCCACAATTGTTGGCGTACTTATTGTAGTTTAAAAGTTTATTTGAAATCTCTTATGTTGTTGTTGTTTTTTTTTTTTATTATTATTATTATTATTATTATTTATTATTTATTATTGGTCATTTGAATAGTTACACTGCGGTACTAGTTTGTTAGATACACCTGTCTAATCTAATGCAGTCCTATTGATTTTGTTATGAAACTCATTTATGTTAATAGAGGTGAACAAAATATTAGAAACTTTTATGCAGTCCACCACTAGTTACAGCAATAAAAAATATTATACAGTTGAATTAACACATCTGACACATTTTCAACAAAATTTACAGTATTGAGTTGAATTGGATCAGATTGGAATTCTAATAAAACTGGTAATTCAGTGTATTTATTATGTTGCAAAGTTGCTAAAAGTTTGCTGAGGTAATGTAATTTGAGCCACAATACCCTTTTTCATTTAGAAATAAAATGTTGAATATAAATATACAAAAGAATCTGGACTCGCAAGACAGCATATGCTTGACTCAGTGAATTTGCAATTTATATCTTGCAAATACGTACTGGCATATTTGCATACAGAGCTGTCTGACTTGTCTGTTTTAGATAGATGCCTAGAAGTACTCACCTTTCTTCATTCAAATGAGGGTAGACAAGCAGACATTACCTAGCCTCCAGCACACATCGAATAACCCTCTGTATACAAGTTGCAATTGTTGAAAGTCCGTATATGGTTTATTTTTTTAAATTTTTTTATGTTTGTGTAGATGGTCAGCCAGTGAAGAGAAAGAAGGGGCCTGCTCCAAAGATGCTTGGCAATGAGGTGTGCAGTGTATGTGGTGACAAGGCCTCTGGTTTCCATTACAATGTGTTGAGCTGTGAGGGCTGCAAGGGCTTCTTTCGTCGCAGCGTCATTAAAAGTGCCCAGTACTCCTGCAAAAACAACGGCCGCTGTGAAATGGACATGTACATGCGGCGCAAGTGCCAGCAGTGCCGCCTGCGCAAGTGTCGGGAGGCAGGCATGCTGGAGCAGTGTGAGTGTCTGTATGCCAAATGAATCAGAGATAGAAAAAATTTAAATTCCTCTGCTTTTTAGGCATGTGGGATTGCAGGCAGAGTGAAAATCATGACAGTAAAATGGAGCTTCCTATTAACTCAGTGATTGAGCTTTAGTCAGTATGTACATCCCTCTTTTGACCTGTAGGTGTGCTCTCTGAGGAACAAATCAGACTGAAGAAGATGAAGAAGCAGCACGAGGAGGAAACGGCCCGCACGTCCACAGTGGTCACGCCCACCCCTCCACAGGAAGCAGCCCCACTGGATCCACAGCAGCAGGAGATGATTGAGAAGCTGGTCGCCATGCAGAAGCAATGCAACAAGAGGTCTTTCCTTGACCGACCAAAAGTGACAGTAAGTGAACATCTCAGAGGATAGATTTGGGTTGTTTTTTAACCAGTTAATTGTCTCTCGTGTAATATTAACTATATAACGACCAGTGATTTTATTATACTCTTATTGCTAACTTCAGTAGGCCTACTTGTTGGGTGGTTTGCGATTGTAATAATTAATTGGGACAATAAAATTAGCTTCACTTAAAGAATAAGTAACAGGGGCTGCATTTAGGTAGGTATTCAGTGTGGGTGGACGGTATTCTGCCAGGACCTTGCAGCTCTAGGTCAAAATATAGTTGCTATAGAGACAAATGTAGTTACTGTGTGACTGCTGAAGTGTGTAAGTACATTGAGAGTCAAGGACATCTGAAGTCAATTTCTGGTAAAAGCATACTTAATTTGAGCTCCTCTGCTGACCAGGTTTAACCTAGAATATGCTGTGTCTGCTGTCTTGAAAACATATCAGGGGAATGTTTACTCCATGCAAGTCAATTCATAAATTTGCGAGTGTGCTAATGTTGTTGTGTGTGCATCCAACAGCCGTGGCCACAGAGTCAGGACTTGCAGAACCGAGAGGTGCGTCAGCAGCGGTTCGCCCACTTCACTGAGCTAGCAATCATGTCAGTCCAGGAGATTGTGGATTTTGCTAAGCAGCTTCCTGGTTTCCTGGAGCTCACAAGAGAGGACCAGATTGCTCTACTGAAGACGTCTACCATTGAGGTTTGTCATTACTTATCATGACATGTTGTTTCTTGGAGCTGTAGCTTTACTTTTTAATGCACATCGCTTATTTTAAATATATAAATAAACACTTTCTTGAATATGTTACAAGTGAACTTTATGCAGGAACTTTCTATAAGAAAGAACAATGGACTCATTTCAAAATATGGTAATAAGGTTATACTTCTTTGCAGTTTTAGCATACGATATGCAAAATAAATTTGTAATACATTTAAAAATTGTTAGCACCAATAGATATTCTACTCCTCAGCAATGCTGTTGTGAAAACTTAGCTGCTATCTACATAATTTTCCCAACTTCTTTGAATATCTCTACATATCCATTTGGGTGTATATTAATATTCCACTCACCAAGATGTGTTTTGTCTTCCTTAGATTATGCTGCTCGAGACATCTCGGCGGTATAACCCTGCTATCGATAGCATTACATTTCTGAAGGATTTCAGCTATAATAAGGAGGATTTTGCCAAAGCAGGTGCATTTGCTCATTTCTGCCTGTCAAACGTTTATGGAAGATATGAATATTAGGTATCACTTAAGCTGATTGCCTGTATTCTATCGTCATTTTATATGTTGCTTAACCAAGTTATGCATGTTATGTCTTTTGAAGAGTTTTTTCACTCGATGCAAATATTCATTTTTTTTTTTTCTTACCCACGCATGCCTAAACTATTGTAACAACTAGACAGTCACCATCAGATATGAAATACAACATATGAAACTCATAAAAGCTGTGTATAGTTGGATAAGAGAAACATTTGTTGCTCTTATTTCACTGTTTCCAATAATCACGCTACCTCTGCTAATGAAACCACAGTGTATTAGTGCACCACATTTCCTTCTTTAAAGTAACTTTTTGTTTCCTTGTCCCTCTCACCTCCTCAGGGCTTCAGTTTGAGTTCATTAACCCCATCTTTGAGTTTTCAAAAGGAATGAACGACCTGCATCTGGATGAGGCCGAATATGCCCTGCTCATCGCCATAAACATCTTTTCTGCAGGTCAGAATTCATAAACTACACAACCTGCAGTGAATCCTCAGTATACAGGGCTCAAAGTGAAAATGCATTTAGCATTAATGCTTCCCCTGTCAATTCTTTAAGGGACAAATGGGCTGTTTACATTTTGCAGAAAGCATGAATCACATTTTATCACAAAAAAGTGATATCTGTAATAAGAGATTAACAGGTGTCTATTTGTTTTGTTTGGTAAACTCTGTTTAGATCGGCCAAATGTGCAGGATCATGATCTGGTGGAGAGGCTGCAGCAGCCCTATGTGGATGCACTTCGTTCTTACATCATGATAAAGAGACCAAATGTAAGTGCCCAGTGGTTCATGTAATTTCTTTTCGTGACCGTATGTCAGCATAACCTGGTCGTCGTCATCACAACAAGCACATTGGGTCAGGGCTGAGGTTCACTTTTTTTTTTGTTCAGACTGGTGGGGGGCTTGAACAGTTACAAGAGCAGTTGTGTGCTAGATGAGAAAGGCCATAAGGAGAAACTGTAATGCAGCTACTAAATGTAAGCCACCTTAATCCTTCACCTTCTTTTTTTTTTTTTTTTTTTTTTTTTTTTTTTTTTACATCAACTGAAAACAGGGCTATAGTTCGACATAAGTCATTCATAGAGACATGTTGCAGAAGTGATTGTAGGGCAGGAAGTCTCCTCTCCTAGTAGTATTTTATTTTATTTATTTAGTTTGAATTGTTTCCTCAGGATCACTTGATGTTTCCCCGTATGCTGATGAAGCTAGTGAGTCTTCGTACGCTAAGTAGTGTCCACTCGGAGCAGGTTTTCGCCCTTCGCCTCCAGGACAAGAAGCTTCCCCCGCTGCTCTCTGAAATCTGGGACGTCAATGAGTGACTACAAACATGATGTCGCACTCTGTGGCTTTATGAATCCTGAGACAGACACGGCATCCAGCAGGAACACTGACTCCTTTCTGCCCATCTGGTCAGGGATTGGTTATAGGGTTGAGATTTTTTTTTCTGGTGGGACGAGAGCATCATTGCCGTTTGCTCTCAAACAGACTGCTAAATGGTTTTGTGTTCATAAGGACAAACATGAACACCTAGTTTTCTTGGAGCCTTTTGTTGTTCTTTTTGTGTAGATGCTGACATGATTATGGCGATATTAAATACCAGCATCAGGCTCTTTAGCCAGTTATCTCTGATTTAATATTTGTTGAAAGTTATGTCAATCTCTAGTGCAGTTCTATACTCATCCTCTAACAATTCTAATCAGAAAGTTCTGAGCAGGTCTTGGCTGTGGCTGTCTGAAATGTCAGGATTACAGCTGCGCATTCAGTTGAAATAGTGATTTTTGCAGTCGTGCAATAGATGGAAATGGATACAAGCATGAGCAGACCCATATCTGCTGTTTGCTTTATTGATGTTAGGGTAAAATGATAGGCCATCTGGTTGGTATTGTGCATTGTGATATGGTAACAAATAGTTTGTTCCTTTTGGAGTAAGTGCAGAAATTAAAAGGTTGGTGTAGTCGCTCAGGTAAAGTAATGTGAAGTAGACCTCTGGGAATTGGAGGCTTCTTTAATTTCTATTCGATTACTTTAGTTTTCCTCCAAGTGCATAAGGGACCCTTTTGGTCATTTATAGATGCCCATTAACTTTCATGTAAATTGTATATTTATTTTCACAGGAAAAATGTATAGAGTGCACACATGAAAGTATCCACAAGATTGTACAATCACATACTAACGCACAAGAAAGTAAACCTCTGCAGGTGACTGGCAGGCTGCGCCCTCATTTACAGGAAATGGTGATTCTACTAAATCTTTTTTCTTTTTCTTTTTTTTTTTACTCCGAGCACTGGTACCTTGAAAAAGGTAATACTAATGTGTCTTCAAATTCCTTGTAATGATTAAGATGTTGTTTAAAAAAAGGAAGTCAAGCTATCATCTCTGTGACCCTTGTTTCAAATGAATAAAAAACATCCTGATAAAGTTGTATTCATAAATCAAAATAGAAAGGGTTGCCTCTATTAACACCTTATTTGTCATTATGTGTATGTGAGTTGTACTTTTATTCATTTCAACAGTTATGTTCATATTCTGATTTGGGTTTTTTTTTATGACAGGCATTTCAAGGTGAGAGAAATGTACAACCAACATACATACAGGATACAGAGAATTTTACAGCCTTTTTATTTTTGATAATATACTGTATGAATGATACTGAGGAAAAAATGTATAGTTGAATATCTGGTGGAAAACTAGCTTGATCTAAAGGTCTACCATAGTCTTGAGTATCTTCCTTGAGGGGGTACTCAACATCAGCAGCTTTAACTGGTCAGATTCTGGAAAGCCTTGCTAAAAACTGTACCAAAATCTATATTAACAGGGAGCAGAGAACAACAGGAAATGAATAGAAATGTTAAATATTTACGTTATAATAAACTTTATAACTACAGAGATTTAGATGTTTATATTCATGCTGTGTTTTCCATGCATTCTCCTGTGCAGTGTTAGCTTGAAATGAGTAACGGATGATAAAAGAATGTCAATGCAAATTCATGTGAAGTTTATTCTCTCTTCATGCTGGACGACATAATGCCGTCGCAGCCCGTTTTTGAAGTGACAGTAAATTCATTAGCTCTCTGTACCATTTACAGGCATCACCATTAGACTTGCATAACCATAGATGCAAAATGCTGTTTGCTCTGACCTGACACAAATGGTTTCAACCAGTTCAGCTTTTCACCGCTGGTATGAGGTGCCAGTTAAAATTGGGCATTATACATTATTGTAATACTTTTTTCAGCTGCAATTTCTTGTGGCTTTTAATTAATAAAAGTTGCATTTAACTGCTAACATGTTACAGCTAAGATGTGACATTGATTCGTCACATAAGAACAGGGTGACGTCCTTCTCAATTATACAAACAGGCACGGCTGGTTTTGACTTGTTCCGAATTAGATAATCTTGTCCAAAAGCATTTGGTAATGGATCTTATGTGTTTTGATCATTTGAATTTCAATGTTAACTTGTTTTTTATGTGTCTGTATTGCATGATGTTTTTTGTTAAATTAATGACCTATCATATATCTCCCAGATGGTCAAATCATGTTTTATTTTAAAATAGGCCTTTTCCACAGCAGACTTTTTGACTTGTCACAGTAGAAAAAGCACACCTTTTACTAAAATCATTAACAATAGCTCCGTTATATTCAAGTGTCCCAGTAAACCATGTAGACAGTGAGCCAGCGTGCATAATAGCCGGACCCTGAAACCAAAGCAGCTAAATGGAGTTCAGTCATCATTATTTGGGTTATTTACACCTGTGCTTTTCCTACTGTGACATGTTAAAATGTCCTACATGAAAAAGATTGATTGTATATTCCTGTCCATTGCACAAGACAAGAGCATTTGCCTCTGAAACCTAGTCTTAACAGATCAAGGGAATACTACAGTACTTACTAGTACAACTCCAATAATGGTGAAAGCATAAATTGAATTAGGCTGTGTTTGCCATTCAATTCATCTATGATTTATAAAATTTATTTTTATGTTTCATTCTGTTGATAAAATGATCTGATGGCTAATTGGGTCAGTAGACCATAATTCACTGCTTCTGCCTGGTGCATCTGCATCTTTAACCCAGCTGGGTGAAAACTGGTTGACTCTGATTTTAAAGATTTGCCTCTCACACCATAAAATAATTGTAAATTGTAAATGGGCAAAATGCAGTGAGCTCCACCTATTGGTTGGTTGAATAAACACAAACAAATGGATGTTTTCCTTCCACATTCTTTATTGTATTAACAGTGGTATGCTCTTGAGCCTGCAGAATCATCACAGAAACAAAGAGTATTTTTTATTCCTTTCCCCCAACAGTTGCATGGGAAAACACCTGGCAAAAGTCCAGTTATACAAGACAATATGAAGTTTCATTCCCAGCTTTAGCTGTGTTGTGCTACAGTGCAATGAGATAACTTCTGTTATGAATTGGCACTATATAAAAAAAATTAAAAAAAATAAATTGAAAGCTGCCTGAATTAAATGTCAAACTTCATCAGTAAACTTAATTACGCTGTAAGAATAAAAGAAGAATTTCCTGAGGCACGCTTTTTTGTTCAGCAGGAACACAAAGACAAGTCAATGGTGTCTGGGTATTTTCTGACCACGGATTGTATCAAGCCTTTTGTCTTCCCTCTCAGAATTTGATTTACTTTCAATTGATGCTCTAAAAATGGGAACATAACATTTTTGTTAGAGATTTAATTTTTTTATTTTTTACATCCTAACCCTTTAGTAATGTATTAAATGGTTTTCTTTTTGACGGATGGATCAATATTAAAAGAAGCAGATTAAAGTGGGAGTGTGCAGCATTTTGAAACCATACCAGTGATTTGTTTCAGTTGGCTATGCAAAACTTTCTTTTGGGTTGCTTTGCAATGAAATGTGAGGTTTTCTTCTGGTTTTTGGTTCGCTGCTACTTGCAGGGTGTCTGTAGCCAAACACTAACCATTAAGTTAAAAAGTAGCCTCTGTAATATTGGGGTGAAATTTCCACCGTGCCGCAGTCGAATCCCAGTGGAATTTGATGAAACTGAATTTAGTTTCTCATGGTGTGCTGTACTCTGATCAAATGAGCAAAAAAGCATGTTGTCGGCTCTTAAATCTTTGTTTCTTAGTGTACATGTTACGCTAATGCTGTAGGTATCAAGGTTAATTGTACTGTATATACTGTAATTGTCATCTCTGATCTCATTTAATTCCTGTCTTCAAAGGGTGACACTGTAAACATTATTGATATATAGAAATGCAAACCTATTTTAATACTTGTAACTCCTGAAGACCTTTTGTTTTCTATGTACAGTATAAATTAAAGCTATGCTGTAGCGCTGATGTGTTTGGAATCAAAATCACTTGTTTGCTGGTCAGATTGTTTATGTGTTGATGCTCAGGGACTCAAATCAAGACCTTAGTGATTGTCTACATTTACTCAGATTAATTTGCTTTATTTGCTGGAGAGTGAATGACTCATATCAGTGACTCCCAGTGACGAATGATGGAATAACAGAGGGTTTTGAATAACTTCAATATTGCACCAAGTGTTTTTTTTTTATAAGCTACATATTTGTATGCCTAAATTCTTTTATTTTCATAGGTGATGAGTTTAAGTTGTCCCTTGAAAATATTCTCAGAGTTCACAGAGGATGACGTTTGAAACACATGGGGTACTGCACTACCATATAGCAATGAATCAGTGTAAAATGGTCATAATCATGATAAAATGAGAAAATACGAAAACATCAGGATCATATTCAAAGTATAATCCATAACTGGTACATTTTACAACAAATATACCAAAAATAGTTTTTGGTTCTCACTTAATTTTCTGAGTGGGAATTTTATAAATAATATAGCAAAAGAACTCAGCAAAACCGAACAAAGTGGCTGCATGTCAGCCACCAGGGGGCCCTGGAATGAATTGAATGTGAACTGTCTTAAGAGTACTCCACTGATGTAGCATTGCGCTCCTATAACATTGCCGCACTTACGATAGACAGAAAAAAAGTAAAGTATAAAATGTATAAAGTATAAAAATGGATGCAGCAGAACCGGAGATCATTTCTTTTCTTTTTATTCCACACATTCTTCTTCCTTGTCAAAACCTGGTGCCTACATTGCCCACAATGCATCTTGACCGCCGAAAGTTCTGTCAGAGATTCTGGTGTGTTATGCTAGTAGCGGCTAATTGAGCTAATTCGAACAGCTAAACTCAAGCAGAGATGATGAGCGGGCTACAGAGGTCAGGTAAACTCATTTCTTTCTAACGCCACACGCCCTTTTTTCAATTTCAATCTTGTAGTCTTCAGGCCCAACCATCGCTGACTCAAGTGACATCACTGGAGGCAGTTTATCAGATTTCACACAGCTCCTTCTGGAGCCACGAAAGGATTTATATAACTTTTTTCACATGTGTTGTGCAGTAGTACTCCCCAAGACTTGTAAACACACCTTTGCTGTGTAAAATCGAGGGAGTTCCCCTTTAAGGTTCCTCTTTTACTGTATTTTTATTTTCTCTAATTCAAGTATTTCAGAAAGTTCATTCTTGAACTTAGAAACAGTAGTCCAAAATTTTAAATGAAAAACTTACTGGCTGTTTCCAGAGCTTTTGATAGCATTTCACTGTGTTATTCAGCTGATGGGGTTTATTTTTCTTATTCAAATTTAATTTGCTGTGGAAGCCAGTGAGATGCGTTAGAAAGCTCCGGAAAGAGCTAATAAGTGGACCTTGAGTTAAAAATTTAAATACACACCCCTTCATCCCAAAATGTTGTGCTAGCTACTATTTGGGGATGTGGTGGTAATACAGAAAAATATATTGTTTGAATGAAATCTTGAGGACACTATACTACATTTTGGGATAATGGGGTTCTACAACATTATTTGGGATTTTGACACATTTTTGTGAATAGAAACCAAATGTTTGTACCAGTGTCTCAAATCTAATACTACTATTAATATTATATCTAGTACCAATATTTCTTTTAGCCAGGTTTTGTCTTTTTAGTAAATTTAAGTGTCATAAATTGTTGTTAATTGTCAGCATTAAGTGGTTTTCCTCAGGTTTGTTTGTTTTCTTCTATCCCAAAAATGGCATTATATAAAATATTTTGGCAACACATTTCATGGTCCCTTTACCAAATGTGTGTGTACCAGTGGATAAAGCTAATACTAGTGTTAATAATAAAAGGTAGTATTGGTTTAAATTTCCCTTTCAGTAATTTTAATTGTCATAAATTGTAGTTAATAATTGCACAGTTTAGGGGTGGTGGGGTGGCTATCAGATCACACTTACAGGTCCACAGAAAGGCTTTGACCGGCCCTGTTAGGCGATAAAACACCTAAAATACTGCAAACTGTCCAGACGGATTATTGAGTGAACTACTGCTACCGCAGACACACTAACGTTAGTCCCCCGTAGGGAGCATTAAGTGGGTTTTAGTCAGGCTTGTTTGTCGCTTCCGTTAGGTCGGGCTCTCAGTATGCGGAACTCCCTGCAGACGGATGATGATGAAGAGGATGTTGTGAAGGCAGGTTGTAACTAACTGACCGAGCCACCCGTTCATCGAGCAGAGAGGCGGACACACATCTCGCATCATTTATTATGCTGCGAACCAGTTAGTCGGAGTAGCAGTCCTTTTCAGTCGTCGTCCGACGTTTCCAATAACATATATAACTAATCTAAAAGAAAGGAGAATTCAGATCAACACCGCTGCCTCCCTCTCTCTGTGACCGAAGAGGGCACCCACCACCCAGGCCGTCATCAGCAGCTGGCTTCGCAGTGAACGTTAGCGGCTAATCGGCTAATGTAAGCAGGTAAGGATGTTCTTACTCGTCGTCTGTACTGTTTAAACTCACCCACCGCATTTGTGGCGTGTGTTTTCGAAACGTTTTCCGTTGTCGCCACCGTTTGTTACATTGTGTCACGTTACTATTTGTGAGACAAAACGGTCAAGCTGCTGCTAGCAGCTAGCTAGCTAACTAGCTAATCCATCCGTGACGTAGGAAACCATAAAGCTAGCGGAGTGGAGGCGAGAGGATGCATCATTGGGGGTGAACATGTAGGACGAGCCAAGGCCTGAAAGCTTGTCATAAATATAAAAATGATAACACAGCCACAAGCTACACGGCCAGCTCTCTCGGAGCTATCAGGAGGCGTTGGCATTGCCTTATCACACATGTTTTAATGTTACCGGGAATGATATCCGCCTCTCACCGTATGTCGTTTCCCTAATCTCCACAGTTAACTAGCTTGTTAGTTAGTAAAATTCCCACTACTACACCTCGTAACTAACGCTAGCTCATGTGGGATTTGTGCTTTGCAACCTACACCCATCGCGTTGAAATCGTGTGTCATTAAAAACTCCTCACTCACCACGTCTAAAGCATCGTTTTGCAGTTGTATTATCATACACAATGTCAAACCAGCTTCCGCCCAAAAAACACGACTGATGTATGAGATCAGGGAGTTAATTTAAGCGTAAATGGATTGAATGACCATTTATTTGGGGGTAAATACAGAGGTAGTTATCAATGTCAGCAAGGTGAAGAACAGACTAGCATAGAATGAATGAACCTATATCATCCTGGTGCAAAATATTCTAATATATAGTTATATTTTTAAGATACATATATAAATTCTACATTCATTTTAATGTAAAATTGTAAGGTAATAATCAGGTCAAAAATATCTAGTATCTAATATCAAGCAGCCATAGATGTTACAGACTAGCTTCACATTTGTGACTTAAGATGATATATCGACCTCATTGATCCTGAAGTAAAGTGTGACTTAGATGTCAAAGCCTCAGCGCAATATACTGTATGTAAAAACAGCCCAATAAAACCATGACAAATATATACATAGGACAAATACGTCAGGTACCCTATACTGGAGTTTCTTAGCTGTGGATTTCCTGTGATTTTTTTTTTTTTACATTTTTATTTTAAATGCAGATTGAGTCGTGGGATATTTTAAGGATTGAATGTACATTTTAACAGTTATTTTCCTTTAGACAAACAGACAACAGAATACTATAAGTGCTTTGCTTATGTACATTTTGCAACCAAAAACAGGGGTCACAGGCTGGACAAAGTCTAGAAACCTGGTCATGCACCAAGCGTCTTTTGGGAATTGTTTTAGAAATTAATCTATAAATAGAGAGGAGAGTATGGTGCTTTGTCAGTGTAGGCCTGAATAGGTCCAGGCTCTCATTTTGTGCTAACCAGTTTTATTGACAGGGGACCAATTGTATCTGTTCAGCCATGGAACATCGCACCATTGGGTCAATAAGAAAGGATTGTAATCTAAAAGTGAGAATGCATTGATTAATACTCTCTTAATCTACACTTCATTCCTCTCTCGTTTGTGTGTCCTCGCTGAACTAAAACTAATCTTTTCCATCGCTTGTTACTGCTGTTCACTGTGACTGGCATGAAATGCTGTCCATGTTGGAGGCCTGTGAATCATATCTATCTTCTCTCTGTGCTTATATAACCAGCAAGTGCCGCCTGCAGACCCCTCTGACCAGATTTATCTGTTGTGTTAACCTACATCATTATCTTGCCTTTGAAGATTATACAGTGTTGTGGTGATTCTTTTATCTGTCCTTTTTTTTTTTTTTTTATAAAGAGAGAGAGAAACAAGGTTTAGTACCAAGCTGACTCACTAAATACAATCAGTGAAGTGGTGTAGTCCTTCCATCCTCATCTAAAAATAATACTGTGGTCCTGTATCTTTGTGCTGGATGAGTCTGCCTCCAGCTCAGCTTTCAGCTCTGCTGCTTCATAAAATAGCCATTTTGGCTTTGCACCAGGAAGCATTCATGTTGCCAGCCCTGCATGTTGATTCATTGTCCTGATGGTTTTGTAAGATAAAGAGGGTTAGATATGTATTCTGCATGTTGGAATATATTATGTTGTTGGAATTATTTCCTCTCTGTAATTAGCCATCGCTGTGACGGAGGTTCAAGTTGTTACAGCTCTCCAACATGCTCAGAGCTGTGCCATGTATGTAGAAATAGCTAGAATTGTGTAAGAATTAGGAGTGTTTCAACACGAGGGTATGTCTACTTACCAGTCTCTCAGAGCAGATATGCTTATTATTGTTAAGTGACAGTTAACTTTGGTCTTCTTGTTAAATGACATGACACTTGGGCAGGATGGCTCAGGAGGTAGAGCAGTCGTCTAGTAATCGGAAGGTTCCTGGATCCTCGATCCCCGGCTCGTCCTAAAGCGTGGCCATTTACATGCAAAAGCCAGTCAGGCTTGCAGGGTATTTGAATAATTTTCCAAATGTGATGAGTGCTGACTGAACAAGACATGTTTCAGCCCACTGTGTAGTGCCGTTTGAACTTACGGCACCACACGCATCAAATATTGTTGTTAGCCAGTTTACTCATTGCTTAAGTTAACCCTGTGAAGTATGGACCAGCTTAATTTCTTCCCAAAAATAGAAAAACATAAGAAAATATTCCATAACTAAAGTGGCCATGATACCAATGTGTCAGTGACAATGGTGTAAGCATTCTCTATTGAGTCTGTTCGTTAGTAAAATTATAACCATTTTACCGTTGTGCTCCATCAAGATTAGTCTAGTTCAAATTTGTCTTATGTCCCTCTGTGAATGGCTCCTCTGCTCACAATTTCAGCTATTAGACATAATTAGAGTCATAATGCATCTGAAGCCTTCTGTGATAAAGTCTACCCTATTGTCCACTGGACACAGCTGCATCACATGCTAGCTGTGCCGTGGCTGCTGGGGTTAATGACAGCCTGTGTCAGGTTGTGAGACTGTAGTGAGACTGTAGTGACCCACTCATGACTTACATTCAGTCCGTTTGTCTGTCCTGTTATCTTTGTGTGCCTGGTCTGTTTTTTGCCAGACAAGCTTCCATCTCAAGCATGAAATTCACTTGTGAAATGTTGACATTTATTTACAATTGACATACATTCATATTTAATCATGCATTTCAATTGTTAATCACATTAAAGGTTGTTATGGTTTCAATGTTCATATAGCCAACCTATTTTTGCAACAATATAGATAGAAAATGCAATCTCTTTATTTCTTCTGATATTATTTTTAACATATAAAAAAAACAGTGGGAGTTAATGATCATTTTTTGAGCATCAGGCTTTCTGTCAAATTATCTCATAATGTAATGTTTAATAGAGTAGAGTAAACGTTTTTGTCCCCACAGTTTACAGCTGAAACTATGGAGAGAGAAACCTATTTGCTAGTCAGTAACACACGTAACTGAAGTCCAAAAACCATGGAAAAATAACAAAACAACGCAAAATCTGTCAGGCTGCTTTAAGATATACTGCCTGTGGAAACGAGACGGTGCAGCTGGACAACAACGCAACCATGTCTGATAGACCTTCATTCAAAAGCAGCTCCTGTAACAGCACTGAAACTGAGGAACATTTGCACAAAATAACATTTTGAAAATGAACTTATTTTTAATGTCAAAATAATTATAAACCTATAAATCTTTCTTTTTTGTATTGGCCTGTGGCTTTTTGAATTGAATACACTCACAAATAAGTAAATATAATTAAGCCTGAAGCCACTGCAGACGTTTGTCTGATTATCTAAAAATACTAAGACTTAATAATCTTTTATTTTTATTTTTTTCCACAGCCTGGATCTTGCTTGCAGGTCCAGTCCTTTCCCCACCTCAAGTTACTCTTAGTTTTTTCAGTTGGAATGCATGAATGGTATATATGAACCAGTGGCTAAATTATAGATCCATGAGCTTATCCGTGCAGGAGATAACCTTTAAGAGACAGTGAGAACTGCTCTAGGTATAGTGTTTGTGTTTCAGGGTGGAGTTTCTGCATGTGGCATTTGTTGGTGTTCGAGTAAAGGTTGTTCCCTATCGCATGACACTCTGGTAACAGTAGATTTTCCTTTTCTTTTCTCTTCCTGTCAGATATGTTTTAATTTTTTTTTTCATTGTCCTTGCTTTACTGTGATTGATGGTGTTATGTATATATTAGTAGAATGTATGAAGTATGATATAAAAATGTAAATCTGTTTTCAGCAGTGCAAGGCATCAGGAGTTAGCAGTCAAGATGTTGGTGCTCATCCCTCAGAATGAAACAGTGAGGTCTTCTTTGTAGAGCCGCCATTTTATAACGTTTAACAATCAGGCTGGGAGAAATCTGTTGTGGAAGAGACAGAGATACCAAGTTCTTCTCTGACTGTAGTCTTCACTGCAGCCACAAGCTGTTCTTTGAAATGAAAATGCCCATTTATGCTCTTTCGATGCTGTCTGTATCCCTGTAGATGTAAAACACAATGGTATTAACAGTAGTTAACTGACAGACGTAGATGTAAATAAAACACGTTAAGTTTGATCCTGACCTCCTTGTGTGGGGGAGTGGCAAGTTCGTTATGCACATCAGTAACATATCACATTATTGCAACTATTAGCGTGACACGAATTATCTGTGGGAATGTGAAAATACACCATGTTTCTGCAAATAGTTTTGAGAGTTGAGTCTAGCATAATCCCTACCTTATCCTGGTTTATTGTTATTTGTTTTTTTTAAACGGCTTGTGTACCTCATGTTACCTTTACAAGTGTACATTCAGGACATTTTTCCTTTGAGACTAGTATTGTTGGTGTAGCTTTGTTTGACTTAAGCACAGCCTGGTTGCTTGCGATGTCCTGTCACTGAAGCAGCGGAAATATTGTTTTTTCTTTTATTGTAGTGAATAGCTGTTTAGTTGTACACATGTACTTTATGTTGTAAGAAATTTTCATCCAGGTGTGTCAAGTTCATAATTTGGAGATTACAGTATCTTGTGGCATCCTGACTTTGAGAAGATACTAGACTGGTGCTGTAAGTGGCTCCATGGTGGGAAATAGCCATCTGTAGAGGTGCTGGTTGAGTTTGCTGCAGTTACCTGTCAGTCACAGGGCTGTAAGGGCCATAGTACAAGCTATGAAGGGTGCTTATTCCACCAAGGCCCCTAAGCTGCTTACTATATCAGCAAGCCTCTACTGAAAAGTCTTTATCCTCCAAAAAACAACAACCAGCTGACATAATCGTCACAACAGGAAAAAAATCAACACTAAAACACTTACAACACTGTTCCTTTATAGGAACATACCATGCATTTGTATGTCCACTCTGTTTAGAGGGATGCTTGTATTACCTTTTATTATTTGGGGTAAAATTAGGGAACATTGTTGTACACTGGAGATGCTGATGTAGGCTTGTCTGACATCTTTTGTGCTCCTCTGTATTATTGTCAGCCATGTACCCTGACTGGTAGAGCTGATCACATTGTAAAATGGGAATTTTGAACATCAACCTGACATCTTTTTTATTGTCTTTAAGTTTCTGTAAAGTAAAATGTAGATGTGACATTGCAGTGGCATTTCCAGCTGATCTACAATGTTGTTTGATAGCAAGAAAACATCTTACATCATTAACTATCTCTGTCATGTTGACAAATAATTAATTGTCAAACAAAAAGGAAACGAGTTTTTATGTCCTCTCTAAACGTACCTGTACCTTACCTAGCCTAAGTATTCAATGAGACAGGTACAGGCAAAGTGGAGACTACTGCAAACTTGAGTAGAATTATAGTGCACACAACTTCTTTATAGTCCTTGACATTTAAAAAAGTCATGATACCATATTTAGCCCAATTTTGCAACTCTGAAAAATCATGTGGCTGGTCGGTGTTATGTATTGGTAGTGGAACAGATTTATTCATAATGCATCCACATTGTTTGTCATTGGTTTACTCTCTAGTGTTTATTTCGTTGTGGCCATAGAAACACATGATCTAAGACAGAATTAATATTTTTCTCATCTTTTTCTTGTGTTACAGGTTTGATTCAGTCATTTTTATTTAACCATCACAATGATAATCAAGGAGCTGTGTTTCAACTTGACACCTGAACTTTCCCAGTTGTGATGGAAAGGCACCACTGACTCAAGAGGGAGCATTAATCCTGGATGCCGTGACATACAGGACGTGGTCAATCCAAGATGGAGAAAAAGAAAATGTGCCCTCGCCTTCTTGACTACTTAGTGGTGGTCGGAGCAAGGTAAGAAGTTAATCTGACTTTAAGTAGTAGTTTTGGTTTCAAGGAATATCTAATTCAACTTAGTCATAAGGGAGGCTGTAAATATTGCTTTCAAAACCGAAGTTTAGTGATTCCAATTGAGGAGATATCTGTAGTCAAGTCTTGGAGTGGTATGTTCTTTAACAGTGATTAACAACAGTTAATTTTCTTGACAAGCCATTTTGATGTCTTACCTCTAACATAGCTATAAGGTGTTACAGCTACTGAACCCATGAAGGCTCCATCAGAACGGCAATTGTGCCAAAAATTGCAAAAACTCATTCATTTCAATGACACTGCTATGGGTTGCTGCTATAGGTGGTGTTGTTGCAGAGGTTCCAGCAGAAAAATGCAGGGTAGTCCCGCAAAAAATACTCTACTTTTGCCACAGTCAACACTCACGATCACAGCATCAAATACTGTATGTGAAAGCACACATAGCACACAGGTTCAAAGGATGTGTAAACTTCCTTGCGGTGTCTTGGCGTATGATAAGCATTCAAACTGGACTTCCTGGTTGTTCTATCATCTTCTACCTGTACCCTGCAGAAAGTCATTGACACTTCACCCTCAACGCCTCTCGCATTGTTCTGTGGCACTGTTGTTGTTGGTCTGAATGCACCCTAATTGCTTGCTGTGACTGGAAGTTTTTGTAAAAGCCCAGTCTTGACATTTCAAGAGTTCATTCACTTTATTAATTTGATGCACTTACTCCCACATGATGGAGCATGCATAATGAAGCATAGTAGCACATTGTTTTAAGCACAGTAGCCACAGGGGAAAATGATGATTCACATGAACACATTGAAATTGGAGAACTGTCCGATTTGCCACATTTTTCAAGTTGGCCACTGATTACTCTCTACTGGAACATTTAGGGAATTCAGTGTTATGCTTAAGGGCAATTTGTTGTGGCCTGGGATATTGTTATGTGTTTACTTCTCCTGGCCAGATTTCCCAAAAGTTCCTTGGATTTTCACAGCTAAACACAGTTATAAATTTGCTTCTGTAGACTACTGTCAGGGCTTTGTTAGCCAAGGCTTTGATTCTTCCTTCATGAAATGCTTCTTTCATCACTTAATGACCCTTTCAAATTAAATTGAAAACTGTGTTTGTACATGAGGGGAAATGAATTTGCAGATTCATCAGATATGAGTTGTAAATGCACAGAGAACAAAGTTATGAAACTACATAGAACTAATGATGGTGCAGCACTATAACAAGTTGCTCGCTTTAAAAAAACAAAAAATGTTTGCCCATCTCCCCTCCAGGCAACCAAGTAGTGACAGTGTGGCCCAGACACCTCAGCTGCTCCGCCGCTACCCGCTGGAGGACCACCATGACTTCCCACTCCCACCAGACGTGGTGTTTTTCTGCCAACCAGAGGGTTGCCTGAGTATACGCCAGCGTAGGGTTAGCCTTCGTGACGACTCCTCATTTGTTTTCACGCTGACCGACAAGGACTCAGGAATCACCCGCTACGGAATCTGCGTCAACTTCTACCGTTCTTTTCAGCGAGGACATCACCGTACTCGCGGGGACAAGAGCAGCCACACAGAGACAGCAGCACAGGCGTCGGAGACTGCTAGCGAAGGGTCTGATGGCAGCGGTGGAGGCCCACCCTCCGCATTATCTCCACCTAACAATGCTGAGTTAGCACCTCCACCTGCCTCTGGAGAACAGTGTGGACAACCAGGTGCCGAGCTAAATGCTGGCAAGTCCCCACAGCACAGACGGCGCGCTGCTAAGATGGCAGCCAGGAACCGCAACAGCACGCTGACCTCGCTGTGCATACTCAGCCACTACCCCTTCTTCTCCACCTTCAGAGAATGCTTATATATTCTCAAGAGGCTGGTGGACTGCTGCAGTCAGAGGCTAACTCAACGAGCCGGGCTCCCACGCACCACCCAGAGGTGAGGCTTAAGATTGTATCTTCAGGTGTACATGCAGCTCTTCTTTGTTGCTTGCTTATAATTTATTGTAATTTTGTTTTTGACTTTTTTTTTTCCTTTGGTGTACCATTTCACCCTGGTGCACATTAAAACATACATGTACTGTTTTAGATGCACATGGCTAATTTGGTTCCAAGGTGGTGCTATTAAAGCTCTTAGGGCCTCTATCAAAACAAACACTCCATGACCTTTTTTGTTGTGTCAACCTTAGGCCAAATGTCAACTTTGATCACAAGATCTCATAATTTAATAGGCAGACTGTCATGAAATTTGCTAAATACATTCATATTACCAAGGGGATAAAACCTTTGATTTAAATGAACCCATGACATTTACTGTCACACCATTATCAACTTGGTCAGTACAACACTCATTCCTTTGAAGTAAGTCTTGTTAAAAGCAGTTGGCCCATAATAAATCTGTACATGCACACCTATACATTCTTTAAAAAGAATGAATAGCACAAATGCAAGAAACTAAGGAAAATACTGCTGAAGCTTTATAACCTGTCTTCATCTGTAAGCTGTTGATTAGCATCAGTGTATTCATGGTGACATGGCATTGCATGCAAATTAATGACCACCCAAACACTGGGTTGATACAGTTCCTTACAATCCTTTTTTGCTTCAGTTTAACACTAGAAAAGTTTGCAAAAAAATAGCAAAAATGTGTTGCTTTACAGTGTTCCTGCTGATGTTTTCTGCAATGCCTACTGCTTTCTTTCTCCCTCCATCTGCTTCTCTCATTGTCCACCTATTATGTGTATGTTTGTATTGCAGAATTATTACATGAGCCTTTGTCTGTGGCTCCATGCAGCTTTGCAGGCCATCTGCAGCATGTGTCATGTTTTCACAGTACGCTTAATGCTATCACACTCCACCTTGATAATAAATAATGGCAACCAAAATATCCACAGTGCATTTAAACGTTTTTGCCTTGAATGATTTATATAACTGCAAATATTATTTCATCCAGTGTCATAAGTTCAGCTGAGGTATGAAGACAGGTTTTAAGAATAATATTAGTTATTTAATTGTGTATGTGAAGTAATTTCTTAGACATCTTACCAAAAATGGTGGGGTTGAGAATTTAGTTGGATACACTTTTTTTTTTTTTAAATACATGAGCTGCTTTTTAGCTGTGCACCTGTTCTATAAAAAAGTTATAACCATAAATCATAAATTAAAAACAGAAATGCTGCATAGTATACCCACCGTTTATACTACATTATGAAGGAATGGCATTTAGCAAAAAAGCAAAGAGTTGATCATATTTAATGTTGATTTTTCTTTATTTACCATCAGGGGTGATTGTTTCATATTTTATTTAAGCTGCAGAAAATATCCACAGCTGTACACTGTATTATGCTGTGACATTGGATCGTGATGTTGCAGTATTTGTTCCAGCTCATTTGGTTTTTCTGTTGCCATGGGTGACACAATAGATTGCAATTTTGGAGTGACAACGTGTTAATTAGACTGTCACTTCACACTGGCTTAGGCCCAGTATGATTGTTGGTCACCCAAAGTGCACGTTTTCTCCATAGTCATCTATTTGTAGCTGTAAAACCAGTGCAGCTTTTCCCCTCATCACTACAAGGGATTGTAGGAATGTCTAATGCACAGTTAATCTCATACCTTGACAATTATTTCTCTGGTAAAATTCTGCAGCGGATCCACATATCACAAGTATAGAACTGTGGTTTCTCTGACAGTCTCGAAAAGGCCATTCAAGCCAAAGGCTGAACAGACCTGAGATTATTTTTTTCCTGTCATGGTTGCTTGAAATGTGGTGTGGCAATGACAGAGAAGGAGGAGAGCCATTTCATAATGGCTGCGAGCGTTTTGTGCTATGGCGGCTCTTGACAGATTGAGGTCTCTGGCGGCCTTTGGGTAGCAGCTGCAGTTGGTGGGAGGGCTCCAAAGGACTAATGATTTATCTCCCTCCTTGCTACACACACACACACACACACACACACACACACACACACTAAGTATACACTCTAGAAAGGGTTTAATGGCACCATGTGTGTGTAGAGTGGAGGGTTTTCACATCAATATTTCGGCAATTGCTTAAGAGCCTCTCGTGTTTTCAATCTCATTTGCTCATCATATTAGTGATTTCACTGGGTGTTTTACCAAGACCTCATGGTAGCTGTTTGCAGCAATAAATTGAGCAAAATGATTTAGTTTAATCTGTTTTTAACCCTAAAATTACTTTTGACTGAAAACATATTATTTATTGAGCTTAACATAGTTTACATCCCAGTGAAACATTTTTAATTATATCAATGCTAATAAGAGTCACTGTATATAATGTCAGTATGTAATCATGCTGTTACGCAATGTGCAGTGTTGTTCTTTTCCTTACAATTTCTCATAACTGTTCAAACTGCCAGTAATTGTCGGCTTGACAACTGAGACAAAATCAGTTCCAGCAAGGTCTTGCATTTTAAGACTGGCTTTTGCATTGATATTTATGTCACACAATTTGTACTATTGCAGTGTTTTTTTTTTTCAGTTTTATTGTTTGTTTTTTTTGTGGTAGGGGAGGGGCCAGTATAATAAGGCTAAATTATGTTATTCATCCTGTGTTCAAGCCACTAAAACAATTAGTCTTTGAGTTTATCAAGCACCTTCTCAGAGTTGTATATCTATCGCTTCTCTATGTTTTATATCTTTTTATAAATGTAATATATTTTGTTTTGGACTGGTAGCCGGACCAAACAAGACATTTGAAGGCATCACATTGTCACATGATGTCTTCAAATTACTTGAAGATGTCATTGTATTGGTAAAAACAAGCAATTTGGAGACATCACATTGCAGTTAGAAGACGTGTTAGGGGCATTTTTCACTATCTTTTGACATTTCATAGATCAAGAATTAATAAGATGAATCTATAATGAAAATAATAATGTAAAGAGTAAAAAACACTCATGTGTACAGTGAGTTCTGAATATACACTCTATTTATGTTCTTCCCAGGGACACCATGTGGCGGGTGTTTACTGGGGCGCTGTCGGTGGAAGAGAAAGGCAGCCAGCTGCTGGCTGACCTGCGGGAGATTGAATCCTGGGTGTACCGGTTGCTGCGTTCACCGGTACCAGTGGCGGGTCAGAGGCGTGTGGATGTGGAAGTCCTGCCGCATGAACTCAAACGGCCACTCACCTTTGCCCTGCCTGACAACTCTCGCTTCTCCATGGTCGACTTCCCCCTGCACCTGCCCTTAGAGCTGCTGGGTGTGGACGCCTGTCTTCAGGTCCTCAGCTGTATTCTGCTAGAGCACAAGGTAAGGATTTGTATTTTTGAAGACCCAAAGGAGATGGTGTGGTTGTCTTCAGCTGCAACAAAATCACCTTTTGGATTTTATTAAAGACCCAGCTGATTGTTTCAAGGAGTAAGGACAAGCAATGCTATATTTAGTATGTTGAGATTGGACAGCTGTGTCTCCCCGCCTGAACAAAGAACTTTCACAACTTTCAAAGACCTCCTGTGAAATGTCCTGAGTGACCTTCATCAGACATTTTCTGTTAGATGTAGGCTCACTGAAGCCATTTTACTGCGGCGTAGGCAGAGCATGATGGGTAAAAAGAAGACTGTGTACACTGTATGACTGAAAGGAAAGACTCTTCATCTCTCTCTCCTATCATTAACACAAGAAGCATTAGTAGGGAGGTAATAGAAATCCGTGTTTGGCTGGTGCTGGTGTTGTGTTCTGTTGTTGCTCTTGGTTTACAGTGACATTGATACACAGGCTCATTTGCAACTATCCCAAATCAAACCTAAGCTTCACAGCTTCAGTCACACTCCTGAGAGACCATACTGCTGGATAAATGGTGGACAGTTTATCTGCTTTTCTGTTGCTCAGTGTTGCTTAAATATAGAATTTATCTGGGCCAGCTACCTAAATAGATGTTCTCCCACCCAAAAGGTTTTTTATTTTCCCAGACAGGAAATTCAGCTTAAAATGCAGATTGATTGAAAAGTCTTTCTGAATGGTGCATCCATGTGCAGTCATTAGTTAGCTTTAGTGTCGTTTCCACCCCCACTACCCTTCTCCTCTGCGGCGTCGACCACCGCAAATAAATTCTCAATCTGTGTGAAATGCTGCCATCATGTATTCATCCATTTTGTTTTTTTGAAGATGAATTCAGTACATCATTAAATTCAGTCAGGCTGAACTAAGTGCTGCCTGAAAGCTTTCAGAGTGACTTCCTTTCAAGGATTTCGTGCTTCCAAATAAATTTTTCATAAAAGCCCTGTTTTACGCTGTAACGAATTCAAAGCATAATGGGGTTTTTTTTTTCTTTCTCTCAGGTCATTCTTCAATCCAGAGATTACAATGCTTTGTCTATGAGCGTCATGGCCTTTGTGGCCATGATCTACCCTCTGGAGTACATGTTCCCTGTCATCCCCTTACTGCCAACATGCATGGCCTCTGCTGAACAGGTACAACTTATATTTTGTTATAAATTTCAAGTAAGTAGATGATTTCTTTCTTTTAAAATTTTGACCAAACATGAATTTTTTAATTGCAAATGCTGTCTGTTGTGGTAACATCAAATTGTGACTGACTGGTGTGTTTTCTCCTCCCCACAGCTCCTTCTTGCCCCCACTCCCTACATTATAGGTGTACCAGCCAGCTTCTTCCTTTACAAAGCTGATTTCAAAATGCCGGACGACTTGTGGCTTGTGGACCTTGACAGCAGCAAGGTTAGTACATCAGCATGTTCTTTTCCTCCTTCTGATTTTGTGTTGTCTTAATTATGTTATCCAGATTTAGCTGACAGATAGTCTAATTCATTTATTAGTTTAACAACTTTTTTCTTGCTTATCTAAATTTAGATTGTTGGGTTTTTGTCTACAGGTTATAGCACCCACCAATGCAGAGATTCTACCACCTCTTCCAGAGCCTGAAGCAGGCGAGCTTAAGAAACATCTAAAACAGGTACTGCATGTGATTTGTCTGATTCCTCTTAAATATTACAAGTGTAACGTTTTCCGATTCTGCTGCACTGTGGCAGCCAGGGCTCTGCCCAAAACCAGTAGCACTACTTGATCATTCACACATATATATATATATATATATATATATATATATATATATATATATATATATATATATATATATATATATATATATATATATATATATATATATATATATATATATAGATATATATATATATATATAGATATATATATATATATATATATATATATATATATATATATATATATATATATATATATATATATATATATAGATATATATATATATATATAGATAGATAGATAGATAGATATATCTATAGATAGATAGATAGATAGATAGATAGATAGATAGATATCATTTTGCAGAGAAATTTCTGGAACCCAGGTAGTGCTCTTGATCCGACCTCTGCTGTCTGTTTCCATGACTGTTAGTTGATTTCACTCTTATATAAATGTAAAACTTCTCTTTCAGAAGTGTGAAGAGTAGGGGCTTCCTTCTTCAAGAGTTGTATGTATTGTAGATGAGTGTGGGAGCATTTCAAACAGGTTTTGTAGTGCACTAACATAAACAAATGTTTTTCTTTTCTTCCTGTTTTCTTTGCATGCTCTAGCTCTTGGAGGTAAAATCAGATCCTAGGATCCTGCTACCCAACAAAACCTTTAGTAATACTGGTAGTAACTAACTTGCCCCTCTAACCCGATTATCTAACGCAACATCAGAATCTGGTTCTGATTCATGGAAACGCCTCACATTTTCATACTTAAGCACTGCGAGCAACACCAATAACATATCACACAAAGTCCCATCTTAGCAAATATGGATACTACTGTACTATATGATCATTCAGTTTGCCTATTAGCCATGGCTAAACCGTCATTGGTTGTTGATAGTCAGTCAGATTCCCATGCTTCCTTGTTTTTCCACAGTAATTCTGAAACTTCTCCAAAATGGGTAAGAAGTTAATTACATTTTAAGTTCACCAGTTATCTACAGGAATAAATGTTTCAAACATTTCTCATCCATAGCAAGGCTCACAAATGTGAATGAATACTAAAATTACCTAACATTCACTATTTAATTATACATTTAAATGACACAGGGGCATCACCAAAGTCCAGCATCACTTTTAATAAAAATGAATTGAGTTGTTTTACAGTTTTTTCAGGCAGCCAAACCCAAAGCTTCATAAGCTATGAAATCAATACATACACTGAGGCTGTTTTTATCTGTTAAGTATATCATTCTAACATATTTAATTTTATTGTCTCATCGAATACAACCAACATACAACTTTCCTCATATGGTTCGTTCAAACTTAACCTGATGTTTGAACGAACTAAAAAACAGTTTTTAGGTTAAAATCCTTGCATACACTTATTTAGTTTAATATGCCTTGAATCAGAGCCGGTTCGTTAGCCATGTGTGATTATCAGCTCTCTCCCTGTTTGCGAATGTGTGACTGAGAGGCTGGTGTGTAGGAGTGTGCAAAGCCTCAGTTTAGCCGTTGTGTATTTGGAAACAAGCACACAATATTGATATCTGTGAGTGGAGAAAATGTCACTGAAGATGGTTTAACTGATTATCTGAAGACTGTGATGCCAAAGCAGAATGCTGCTCATGTGAGAGTCGCTGAAAATACTTGCACTTAACACTGGATAACTAAAATAAATTGGTCCTAACGAGCGACTGATTTATTTACTTTTACTTTTACAAAAATAGTGGTTTGTATTATTTCTGCTTACCTGACTTTTTTTTCTGAACAATTAGAAGTTACAGTTGAGGCTTTTATTTTGCTACAGGTGCTTTATTGTGCAAGTATTTATCTATGTTTCTGAAAAGATCTGCTGTTTTGTATTTGTCATCACCACTCCATTGTAACCACTGGTTTGTCCCAGTTGGTCACTATGGATGGCTTTCATGTGTCTTTTAGTGTATTTTAGTTCTGTAAGTGAAGTCTGGTTGTTGGTCACATCATTGCTTTGTCTGTGTTTCTCACTGTCTTTTCATGTTGAGCATAAATAACACATCTTCTTTCCTCATATTCCTCTTTCTCTCTTGGTCTTACTTTCTCAAAATTTATCTTTTTCTCTTTCACTCAGTCTTCCAAATTCTCTTACCGGCCGTCCATCACCTCAAAACGCACACAAATGTATCTTTTCTTATCTCCTTTCTTCGGTAAAGTATTGTAGAATTGAAAATGGAAATGATTAAACAGCAAGACATTTCTTTCATTGCGCAAACAAATCAAAAATAACATCAGCACTTTTTTCATGAATTTAGATCTATTTGAGTCACATTTGGGTGGCACTAAAATGTACGTATTCACTGTCCGCAACAATCGACAAATAGGGAAGTACTGTTGAAAGGAGACAAAGAAAAGAAAGGGAAAGGGCCATGGTTGGGACCCTTCCGTCATGTGCTGTTTCAGTGTCAGTCACAAAGTTATCATCCCAGGCCTTCATGTGATTCTCCTCGCATCTCTCTTATCCCCTTCCTAGTGTCTGGTTAGGTTGACCGTGATCACCCAAAAGCAGATCTTCTCCTCTGAAAATAAGGTTACTCATTTCTCCTCCTGTGGAATGTGTAATGCCCCTGCACGGATATCTTCTCTCTCACATTATTTTGCTTGTCACTACTACTTTTCTCCTACTCTTCAAGACTTGAATTAAATGCATAACAGTCTCACAGAATGTTGCGGATCAGTTTTTGATACACTGCTTAGCTCTGGCTTGAGCATGACTGAATGTGCGTGCATCTATCTTGGCATCAGTGAGTGTTCTCGTAACCAAAACAAGATATGATGAAGCTAATCACTTTTTGACAAAGTTAACATTCATCCAGACCCAGCAACTAAATGCTCCATTATGCTAAGCTAAACATTGACACTTGAGTCTGCAGCAGTTCCCCCAAAGCAAACCATGCATAGTGACTTACTTCCCTTGTGCCCCTCCTCTCTCAACACACCCACCACAGGCATCAACATGCATAAAACTGACCCTTCAGGTGCAGTATATAATAAGAGTAAAGTAAAATTGTGGAAACTGTAAAAATGGGAAAAACCTGGGTTGGGACCCTATAGTTTTATCATCTCTTACCTCACTTTAGCACACTACTGGGCAGCAGAGATGCTTGGTAGTAAGAGGGATTAGATCAATTTTATTGGATTATCCCATAAAATCACCCCTTAAACCAGATTTTCCATGTTTAAGCCCCCATTCTAGCAGTCAGTCACTTTGACCTTAATTGTTTTCCCACTATAGAGGGTGTATGTGTATACGTTTATATAATATCCCATTAAATTTACAAATTGATATTACAAACTAAATGTTGATGCCAATCGTGGGAGTGGTCCATCACAGCGCTGTGTTTTTGTCTTTAGGTCCACTGCTGTGTTTATAATTCGTGTCACTCTCACCTGTTCTAGGCCTTGGCCAGTATGAGTTTAAACACCCAACCCATTCTGAACCTGGAGAAGTTCCAGGAAGGTCAGGAGATGCCCCTGCTCCCACCTGGACGAGATAAAGCTTCGCCATCCTCCACAGAGTTCAACCCTCTAATTTATGGCAATGACGTTGATTCTGTGGATGTAGCCACGAGGCAAGCCATGAATGTCTCTTTCCATTGTTTATTTGTCATGTTTTTCTTTGCCTATTTAAGGAACTCTGAAAAAGGTGGGAAAAAATTATACTGACATTTTCAGTATAATAAATATATATTCTTAGATTGACAAGTTTATTTTTCTAATACAACAACAATATTTGGAGAGCCTTCAACATCCCTAGAATAAAGAATACATTAATTTATTCTAAACTTTGTTTGTAATAACTGTAGTTTATTTTTTTAATATGTAACTTTAATCAATAATATAATTTTCTTACTTATCTGCTAATAATATATCAGCAATTGATATATCGTGCAATCCTAATGATAATATTTATTTTACAGATAAAAAGAAATATCAAGCTAAACTAACTTTTTTCTTTTACAGGGTCGCCATGGTGCGGTTCTTCAACTCCCCAAATGTTCTCCAGGGGTTCCAGATGCACACTCGCACCTTGCGCCTCTTCCCCCGGCCTGTGGTGGCTTTTCAGTCATCTTCTTTTCTTGCATCTCGGCCACGGCGCTCTAGCTTTGCAGAAAAACTTTCTCACACCCAGGCAGTGGAGTTCTATGGAGAATGGGCTCTCAATCCCACCAACCTTGCCTTTCAGAGGATACATAACAGTAAGACTCATTTAAGATGATAGTCTGTATCTTGTTCAATATGCATTACAGAAAATGTGTTAAAGTAAGTGTTATAAACAATATACTCTGCACACTTCTGTTTTCAGATGTGTTTGACCCCTCCTTAATTGGAGATAAGCCCAAATGGTATGCTCACCAGCTACAGCCAGTGGTCTACCGAGTGTACGATGGAAGCTCCCAGCTGGTTGAAGCTATGGCTGGTCCCTTGGAGGATGAGGGCAACGAGTCTGACCCCACAGACAGGTAAGAAAGAACAAGATCGTTTTAAGCATAACAATCCAATTTAATCTGCTTAGTTGAGTTCTTGGTATATTTTATTATTTGCTGTTGGTAATACATTTTGTTTGTTGCAGTGGTAGTGACAGTGAGGCATACGATGACTCCAGCTCGTCCTATTCCTCACTTGGAGACCTTGTGAGTGAGATGATCCAAGGTGACATCCAGGGAGACACACCAAGTATGTAGTTGTTTCATTACAAGATATGCATTGACCATATTCCTACCATTTCCGTCCTTGTAATATTTTCCCTCGATGTCTTAGGCTTGGACCCGCCTACCCATGCTGCACTGGGAGACGCTAGTGAGGTTGAGTTTCAAGACTTCGAGGACTTCAGGGAAGGTCATGGCTCAAAGGGTCCACCCAGTGGGGACGGACTTGCTGAACCTTCTGATGGACAACCTCTTCGCTCAAGCTCCAGCACAACTGCAAGCTCAAGTCCCACCACAGTCATCCAGGGAGTCAACCATGTGTGTGATCATTCCAATTAGTGTGAAGCTTAAATTCACTGTATAATTTTCTTCATCTTTTTTTGCTTTTGTTGAAACTAAATGTCTCATATTTTGATGACTAATTTTGGACAGGGCTTTATTTATTTATTGTTTTTGTAGATACAACTTTTAACATGAGCTATACATTTGTCATATTCATCAGAAGAATGAATATGGCCAAACTGGAGTTATGCAGAATTGATCTATTCTATATTAAAATTAAGGAAAGGAGAACAATAGTTACACAAACACAAGGAGACCTGTGTGCTAATCTGTGTGCTAATTTTTCCAGGAGCAGGGGGAAGCACCTGAAATTGAAGCATCAGCAAGTGCCGCTTTACAGAACCCTGTCCCCGCACTGGGCAGTCAGCCATTCCTCAGACCTACAGCTGATGCTGGCCTGGTGGACCCAGCCAACAAAAAGCAAGAGTATGACAACCCATACTTTGAGCCTCAGTATGGCTTCCCCTCAGAGGATGACCCTGATGCAGAAGAGCAAGTGGAGTCATACACCCCTCGATTCAACCAGAACCTCAATGGCAACAAGTGTGTTAAACTTGTTCATCACTTGAATGAATACATTATCATCATTCAAATGGGCTCTCTGACCAAACCATGCAATGCTCTTTATCAAAACCCAGCATGTCAAATTACTCTCTCCATTCATGGTGGTCTTGAATCTTTGGTGGTGTGATGTGATGTGAATGCTTGAGAGTTTCCCATACAGTATGCATATATTCCTGTGTCTATGATGCACGGTAATGTCTTTTGGTCATCTTTTTAGGGCACAGCGTCCTTTACGTCCCAGTAGCCTGAGGCTCCCAGGAGAGTCTGATGGGGAGGGAGATTCCCACAACAGCTCGCCAAACTCCACCATTTCCAACAGCAGCAATGATGGATTTGGAGGACTCATGTCTTTTGCCAGTAAGAATATTTGAATTTCATTTGGTTTCTTTTCAGCTAAGTTCATGTTGTAAAACATGGAAAGTGGGCTGATTTATGTGGGTGATGATGAATTCGAGCACCAAAACCAATAGCACTTGTCAGACCCAATTTACCAATTCTTAAAGACTTAATACCCCGTTAAAGCTTGAAAATGCCCCCTCACAAATTCAAAAATGCATTCAAATCCAGACTGTACAGTGAGTTTAGTTCCCTAGACGAGAGCGAACATAATGTTTCTTTGTTGCAGAAGTTTCTCTGATTTTTCTCTTTTGTCTAGAGGACAGAATCACTTTATTTTCTCTGAGAAGAGAACTGCCACTGCAATAAAGACTGGAACTAGAATCAATGAATGGTATTATAAATGCATAAAAGTAGATTTAGTGTTAATTTACTCTTTAAAGCGGCTATAATCTATATTTTTATATTAACAATGGATTAACCCACAGAGAATTGTCACCCAACTCTGCAGTTCCTCTAAGCTCCGTGGAGAGTTTTAGCATATTTTTAGCTAATCTTTTGGCTGTTCGGCATGCAACTTGTTTTTATTGTAGATATGGCCATTTACATATTTACTATTGGTTAATGTAACAGTTTATTTTTCTACAGCTGGGTCAGTTGCCTCTTGTTACCAAAGGCTGCTTTATCACAGTTTTGATGAGAGTAAACTTGCTTCCCAAAAATTTACCTTTGGTTTTGATCATTTTAATTGTATTCCTGTTTTCTGATTTTAGTATTATCACTCCCACTATAGGCAATCTTTACAAGAACCACGGCACCAGTTTCAGTCTGTCCAATCTTGCCCTTCCCAACAAGGCAGCGAGGGACAAAGCAACGCCTTTCCCCAGTCTAAAAGGTAGGACAACACAGCTAACCTGACCACTTTTACATCCATTCAAATTCCTCATGAAATAGATGTTCTGTCTTATTTTCTGTCCCAGTTATTCAGTGTGGTTTCAAGGGTAATACACACAGGTAAAGTAGGGAGAGTTGACAAAGTTAAAGGACACGAGTCAAAAACAAAAAAAGTTTTAATGCCATTATTGTTAATGTTTTTCTGACCCTCTCATTTCATATTTTATTTTTATCACTTTTCATGGCTTCATGTTTGCAGTCATGTATCGGTTATTAAGAGAAAAAAAAAAAAAAGAAGCTATTTTATCATACTAATTTAGATATTTAGATTGCACTCAAATACTGTGATTTGAATCCTCTGATTTTATATACTTTTATCAAATTCTAATTAACACATTTAATTAGTCATTGCATTGCTTACCCTCTAAAAAAACAAAGCTAATGTATGCTTGTCTAAACAGAAAAGCATAATATTTATTTTTTAACTTTAGAAGTATCTTATTTAATTCATTTACTGTATGTTCTTCTCTGCCTTTTTGTTTTCATTTATTTTTCTAAATAATTTTTTGGGGTAAAAGAATATTTCAGTTTTGATATTGAGGAGGAAATGGAGCAAGCAGGTTTGTAGAGCTGTTTTTAAAGCCTGACTGTCTTCCCACTGGATTGCCAAACAGATATGGCACTATTTTAAAGGAGAATATTGAGGATATATCAAAGTTTTTCTCTCAAGAGTAACAGGAAAGTCCACTCAAAAGCAGACTTCATATTTGTTGTTGCCATGGTCCTGCACAGTTTGTTCTTCATTTGCAGAGATGAGCAACTCTTTCTCATGTGCATTTTTTCTCAGATTATTGATTAATTTGCCTTTTTATTTATTTATTTATTTATTTATTTTACCATATCTACTATACCATTAGCTGATGGTGTAGAAATCGTTCAGATTAAACATGTTTTGGAGTAGTTCATATGAACATTGGTACAAATGTGCACCCAGGTATCATTTGGAAGCAGATAAATGTGGCATGGCAGGTCTTTTTTCAAACAAACAGAGAAAGAGCAAGCAATCCAAACCAACTGCAGGATATATGGTTTTATGGGTATCAGATGTTTATATCAGGTTAACTGCAGTTCAACATGAATGGAAACTGAAACATAACAAAATTAGTCCACCTGCAGTGGCAGCTGATACCCATATTCAGCTATTTATTAAAGTCTTAACTGTTATGAACACGAGAGAAGTAAATTATGCACAGCACAGACAAATTTGTCATGCTTTGCTAAAGTCACAGGGGCAAAACTTGCACTTGGGAATATAGTTATTAAACTGGCTAATATTTCAGATTTCAGAAGTTTAAGAGGCTAATATGAATTCTGTTTAGGCTGGATTTTCACTTTAACTGAGAGAAAAATCAGGCGAAGCATGGTAATCTAACTCAATAGCTCCACTCCATGTGGAATAGCTGCCATAGAAAATGTTCTGTTCCTTTGATTATGATGTGTTTTGTCTTTGTTGTTCAGATGCCCCTGACAGCCCGGGTATGTTATGTCTGGTGTGATAGTTTGTTTTAGCCCCCTGACTAGGCATCTCGTTATCCTTGAAGTGACCTATACCTGTCTTACACCCTGTTTCTCAGCATAGAGCTAAGATAGAAGATATGCCTTCCCCTCTGTTCCTTTGCCATTCCACTCTGTGTGACTGGTGGGAGTCTTTTTGATACGCTATGATGCACACATTTATAGTCAAAAGATTTCTTCTGTGACTACAGACTGTTGTTGGTGTGGCATCTGCACATCCTTACTATTACAAGGATGATAAGTCCTTTTGAACTGCATTTACCTAATTCATGTTTTAATGTAGTTACATTTATGTCTTTGAATGACGTTCACAGAAAGATCTGTCCTCAGTGAATGGAATTTATTTCCCACCTGCCTCCCGACTCATGTGTTTTGCCTTGCTTGCTTGTTTGGTGGCTCTCATTGTTGAGTGTTTCCTTCCCTTTTTGAGGTCACTCACTATTTTAACAAAAACAGTGACGAAACTTTGAAGATCACAGGTTTTCTAATGAAGTATTTTGCTCTGTATCATATCTTTTTGTGTTTTTGTGCTCAAAGCAACATTTCTGCCTTACATCATGCACACATTTTACAGAAACATCTCCACTGCTGTAGATTTACATTTTCATTGTTGAACTAGACTGCATTATTCACATGGTTCAGGCTACTGATGTGTGTATATACTATAAAGTATGAGCTATACACAGCTCCTACATGATACTGTAAATGTTGAATGTGTTGCTAAACACATGACATTAGTCATATTATTAAACACTTTCAGGGTTGATACCATCATCAGTACATATTGTCTTTTTCTCTTTTCTGTCTGCCCTGTTCTTTTACTTTTTTTATTTTCTTTCTTTTGGCGCCATGTTGAGTGTGCATGTCTGTTGTTTTATGGGTTGATGTTCAGACTGGTTGTGTCTGGGCCGGTGTCCCTCTCTCTGTCCACCTTTTCGCGGCACTAATTCTGGGTTTTGTGTGCAGTATTTGGGCTAAATTCTCTAATGGAGATAATTACAGAGGCCGGCCCGGGGAGCGGAGAAGGTGGGTTCTGCCCTTTTTATCGAGTGAGCTGCATGCTTCTCCAAGCCAGTCAACTACATCTCCCAGCATCCCCCTCTGTCTAGCCTCATTTCAGTCACCGTGTGTGTGTCATCGAAGATCCAGTGGAGCATTGAGTCTGTCTTACCACGCTGTCATTCATAGTGACTGTTCCCCTTCCTCAGACTAACTGTTATTTCACTCCACAGTATGTTTAATTTTATTTATTGAACTAGCCGTATCACAAGCGAGTTTCAAAGAACTTATGAGAAAAAGTATACCTAGATCTAACATCAGTAAAAAAGTAAAACAATACATTATGCAACAAATAACCACAGGGAAGCAAATGAAGCACAGGATGTTGGAGAATAAGAATGAATAGACTAAGCTACCAGTATCCATTGTTTGTCATTGTTTTCTTGTCCTTTATGCTCCCACAGAGTACAAATTGGGGTGTGCCCAATCATGCTGTAATTGTGTTGTACACAATGAGCAGTGACTACAGTAAAATTCTGAAAATTTTGAAACCTAACTGCTGAAATTCTTTATTATCAGTGAACTAAATTCAGGGTTTTACCAGGCAAAGATACTGGTTGTCTAGACAGCTGTCTTATCTCATCAAAACGACAACCTGGCAGATAAGTTTAGATTCTGCAGTGTGCCGACTTCATAGATAAGGCATGATGTTACATATAATTCTGGTGCATTTTGTGTGTTTCATAGGATTTGTCAGATTGCGTTTGGGGAACTGAGGCTGTCACTGTTTGTCAGAGTTATCGCAAGAGGCTTTGGGTAGTTGTTGGTATAATTACAACAGTACTGAGGCATAATTAGTTTGTCAAAAGCAATGGAAAGTATACTATTTTAAAAATAGATTGAACAGTGCTCTTAATTAAAGTAAATTATATATTTTTAATTTCCGGTGTTATTTCTCTTTTGTAAAGCATTACAAGAAATGTCCCTTCACACTGATGGCGTCATATTCACGATGTAGTTGTACAAAGAGGACCAGTAATGCACGCAATAAATATGAAATTAAACCTTTTTTAAATTTTACAGACATAACCTGTATCTCAGAAAACGATCAAGTGTCACATGTCATTCAAAAGTTTCACAGCTGTGAGTACAAAAGACCTTCTAAATCATTCTATGTAGCATCTTGGCATGCTAAACCGATCACTGTGTAGCTCTGAGTATTAAAAACCCATCTGACCAAACAAACATGCAAACGTTACCAAAACTAGTTATCTAGTCCTCGTCTGTGATAGCTGCACACCAGTTTTTTTTCTATATCGGGCCATCTGCAGCGCTGCCATGGTATTATAATGCAGAATCAGAAATCATAAATGATGATAATCTCATCATAAAATCTTAAATCAATTCATAATGCTGGCCAGCCTCGATAGAAAGCTTACCTGCAGCTCACGTTATAACAGTTTACTGAGTTTGCAGGGTCTGTTTCCCTAAAGACTTTTCAGGTTTTTCTTTTTTTGCACGTGCAGGCTTCCAATTAGGTTTGTCTCTCTGTGTAAATGGTTTCCTATCCATCAAGTTGACCAAACAATTTTCAGCTGTGCCTGTATGCTCCACAGAATGTGTGCAGAGCTGATGATATTCAATAAGATAAATGCTCAGGTTTTAGTCCTGAAGAGACCTTAATTATGGGGGGACCATCCAAACGGGTATTTGGTGCCACAGGCAATACTGGACTAAGAAGGGGAAATTACTTTCAGAACTACAAGTTTCAGCCTAACTACAGCTCACCTTTACTGTCTTCTTTGTGGCATTTTTAGGAGACAAAAACGAGTGGACAGGAACAGTGACTATCATGATAATAAATAACATGAATGAAGCTCAGGCTTTCATAAATTGGTCGCAGCATTTTATTTTCTGTGGTTATTTTCTTGAGCAAAACCTAGCTAACTTAGAGACATCTTAATTAGCCACCATATTGATTTACGTAACTAGCCATTACTTATAGCCATAATGAACGTAGCCTAGATTCTTTTCTAGCCTTCATATACCTTGTGTCGGGTCCGCTCTGTGGACTGGATGTGAAGAACGTAAGTGTGCTCTATGTAATTATATGGATTAAACAATCAAGTTACTCAAGGAATTGTTTCAGCCCTAGTACCATCTCTCCCTTGTTAATCAGGTGGACAAATCATTTGAGCCCTAAGGTCAAGAACCATTTAGAAAAGAAGCAGCCTCAAAGTATCCTCCATTGATTAACCTCTGGTTTTTATAGCGACTGTGTACAAGCCGCAGTTAAAAGCTGGGGTCTGGAAAAGACCTGCAGGCTGTCCAGCAAAAAATATTAATGAAAGCCTCCACCCAAAGACTCCACTGGAGCTCTTCTTCTGTTTGTTACCAACAAACGTTTTCATTTAACCTGATATGTACAGACGGGTGACAAATTAAAGTAAATACCAACATAAAGTGTCATTGTGAGGAGTTGGGCAACCACATGCCGCCAGAACAGCTCTGGAACTCTACTGGAGGGATGGAGCACCATTCTTCCAAAATATATTCCCTCATTTGGTGTTTTGATGATGGTGGTGGAGAGCGCTGTCTAACACGTTGGTACAAAATCTCCTATAGGTGTTCAGATGGAGTGAGATCTGGTGACTGCAAAGGCCATAGTATGTGATTCACATCATTTTCATACTCATCAAACCGTGACCCCTCTGGCCCTGTGGATGGGGGCATTGTTATCCTGGAAGAGACCACTCCCATCAGGATAGAAATGTTTCATCATAGGATAAAGGTGATCACTCAGAACAACTTTGTATTGATTTGCAGTGACCCTCCCCTCTAAGGGGACAAGTGCCCCCCACAGCATAAGAGCCACTGGATCCCCTCACTGTAGGGGTCAAGCATTCAGGCCTGTACCGTTCTCTTGGTGTACGCCACACATGCACTCGCCCACTTGTCAAAAATATGGTGAAGGATGACTCATCTGACCATATCACTTTTTTTCCACATCTCTGTAGACCAGTGCCTATAGTTTTTGCACCACTGAACTATCAAATGTGCATTTATCTTTGTAATGAGGGGTTTATGCACTGCGACCCTATTATAATATCCCTCTCTGTGTAATTGTCGACGCACTGTTCCTGCTGACAGTCTGATCACGTCCTGCATTGACATTCTCAGTCACCTGATGGAGAGTTGCTCTTCTGTTTTTCCTTACATATCGCACTAATGCACGAGCATCACAGTCATCAAATGTGCGCTTTCGACCACAATTACAACCCTATTTACTGATGTCTTTCCCATAGATCTAAATGCAGATGTCACTTTAGTCACTGTTCCTATTGAAACACTAGCCAGTTGTACAGTCTTTGTGACTGAAGCTCCTGCCATCCATGCCCCAACAATGAACACTCTTTCAAAGTCACTTAGATCTTTTCCTCTTGCCATCTTGATACAAAACAGCTATGCATTATTGGTTTTCAAACGAAAGATGCTGAAAAATTCTGCTTGTGCAATCAAAGTATTGGTATCAGGAATAAAACCTCATTTCTTGTCCCCACGACACTTCAGCAACAATAATAAACAATAGATCCCCGCTGTCACATAAAACTGACAATAAACCAGCCTGCAATGACAGATGTCAGATCAGAAAAGCTTTCTTGTTCTCTTCTTGTAGGAGTGTGCTACTCCCCCATCCTTCCATGCCTTAGAAATAGAATCAGCAAGAGACAAAATGGAGAAATCTACATCACAGTGTCTGATCTACACTGTGATGTAGATTTTAGAGCTGTGGATTACTGTACTTGGATAACCTGGATTTTTCAGCCACTTTATAAAAAGAGTCAGTACTTGTATTTAATTTAAAGTGTTGTCTAGGATTTAGTGTATGGATATGGAAGTAAAATTGTTGTCAGAGAATTGCTGAAGCTTGATGCTCTTATAAGGTCTTTGTTTGCAGAAATAATGTTGTGATGGCGCACATCCTTTATGTATAGTTTTACATGTTCCCTAGATCTTTGACTTAACCTATACCCGATGAGGCCCGACCATATGGCTTCCAGCCTGGTCAGACTCTAATTTCTCTCATTATATGAGTCTCCAGAGTTTGATCGGGTTGGGTTTTATTTCATCATATCAACATGTGAACCAAAGCGCTGTGTCAACAAGTGCAAGGAACTTGGGCAGACACTGTACAGATTAAGCGATTTTAGCTCAGAATTGGTCACCCCCAACTAATTTTAGAATCTGTCCAAATTTCTGCCAGATTGGTTGTCATTTGGCTTGCGGTCTGAGGGGGGGACACCTGATTAATTGCTTTAATGATCAACAATCTGGCTGTCGTTCGATTGATTAGATGTCCGGCATGTCTGAAATTTAGGTGGGCTGTCTTGCAGTTTGAGCAGTTCCACAGTCCGATTTTCCACATGGCTGCCAAACCTTTAGCCATAAACTGTAGTGAGCTTGTTTTAGTATTACTGGAGGAGTGTCTTGTGTGATGTATCTGTGACATAAAACTGAACTTCAGAACAGACACCATATTGTCTGCATCTTCCAGCCATCTGCAGCTCCATGTTTTCCTTTTTTCGTCTTTCCGTTCATAGTGGAATTGCACAAAGTACTTCTGCCTTTCTCTCTCTTTGTTAACATTGATGAGGACGCGGCCATCTTGTTTGAATAAACTTTATTGGAACTGTCAATGGACAAAACTGACTGGGAGTTCCGTGTTTACAATCAGTGTGAGCACCCGCGTCGTGGCCGGTCAATTGATCCGTACAATGTGAGTAATAGAAGTTGCAAGTTTTGACCTTGCAGAAAGGCTGATTAAAACGCGTAGTGTGAGTTCACACAATGTGCACGATTAATAACGTCGCACTGTACCTGCACAGTTTTAGGGGATCAGGGGAATTTAATATGTCCTGAGATGACAATGTGCAACATCTTTGAGAGGATTAATAGCAGTGTGAAAAATCTAAGTCTAAGGTATAAAAAACAGGGACCTCTACAACAAGATATAACATTCATTAATAACCAGCTTCATTACATGCTGCAGTGGTTTTAAAAATCAAGTCTGGGTCAAGTCTCACATATATATTTTCATTTGAGTGAGAAAATAAATAGACTTGCCAAAATGTTTGGAGCCTCTTTAATGATTATATTATAATATAATGATAAAATGATTGACCCAACCTCGACAAGTGATTCACTCGCAGATGCCAAGCATCCCACAGCATTGCAGCAATGTATTATTTTATATATTATAAAATGAGTCAGCTAGAAGTGTAGCTCATTTTCCTTGCCTTTCACACATCCCTTTATTTTCTGCCATGCATGATATCACTCATGTAGTTGCTGTACACACTATCCTCTGTCTGACCTCACATCTCTATGCTGCTAATGTGTGATGCCACCACCAAGAGCACCGTTTGGACTTGTGTGTGTGTGTGTGTGTGTGTGTGTGTGTGTGTGTGTGTGTGTGTGTGTGTGTGTGTGTGTGTGTGTGTGTGTGCATGTGTGTGTGTGTGTGCGCGCACCATGTCCCTGTATGATTTGTCCTTCACCTCTTGTAATAATAAACTATAGCAGCTCCAGTAATTTGTCTGTTCAGCAGTAGATAACCTTCAGTAGATTCCAGGGGTGTCTGTCCTCTTCACAAAATGATGTTAACTGCTTTCTTTTCTATTTGATGTAGTAGCTTAAAATAAAAGACTAGTTTAAAAGTTGTTTCCTGTCCTGGTTTACAGTTCCTGGTGCCTTTTTGTGTGTGTGTGTCCAGTCCACTTCTACTGAGTGCTCTTCTGTCTAGTGACCTAGTAGTTTGCAGTTTTGTTATTTTGGTTATCTTGCTCTGTGGTTTTCAGAAACCTCATTGTTTTGCTTTATCTTCCAGGCGCACGTGCACCTCGAGCACTTGTGGACCAGAAGTCTTCAGTAATCAAGCACAGTCCAACAGTGAAGAGAGAATCGCCCTCTCCTCAGGGTCGAGTCAACAACACGAGGTAAAATTAGAGCACATTGTTATAGCATATATTTTATTTCATTATGCTATATTTATTGGATTTAAAGGTTACAAATATGGTACGTATCAAGTGTTGTTTAATCACTTGCATCTGTTGAATATGACTGAAACTGTGTTATTTTGATTCAGTGAGAACCAGCAGTTCTTGAAGGAAGTGGTGCAGAGTGTTCTGGATGGTCAGGGAGTCGGCTGGCTCAACATGAAAAAAGTGCGGCGCCTGTTGGAGAACGAGCAGCTTCGTGTCTTTGTGCTGAGTAAGCTGAACAGAGCCATCCAGTCAGAGGAAGATGCCAGACAGGAGATCATACGTGATGTGGTGAGATGCTTGTTTTTTTGCCCTCCCCACTGTAAAGTGATGTGCCAAGGAACATACAATATTAACAACAAAGCAAGAGGAATAAAAGCATGAATGTAACATTTGGGCCACTAAAGTCTGCCTAAAGTATTTTATGCATTTTTATTTCATTATTGGAGGTAGATTTGCACACATTGTTTTTTTTCTTCACTCAACGTTTTTTGTTTAGCAAATTTGAATTAATTATATTAGGGCTGCTACTAATGGTAATTTTCATTATTGATTATTCTGCTGAATAATATGATAAATCATTTTGTCTATGAAATGTCAGAAAATAGTGAAAAATGCCGTTATAATATCACACAGCCTAAGGTGATGTATTCAAGTAGCTTGTTTTATTCAGTAACAGCCAGTTTAGAAGTCCAAAATCTTAAAGATATTCAGTTTACTATGTATGTATGTAACATGTATGTTGTTTGTTTTTTCCTTGAAAAATTACTAAAATGATTAATCAGTTTTCAAAATAGTTGCCTCTAGTTTAGTTTGAATGTGCATAAAGTGACGTTTTGCAGCTGTAGGTTATTTGATAATTAATGTTAATGACTCTGTTGGTCACAGTCACTGCAAGAACTTGCACTTCAACTTTTTTTTATATAGCTCAATATCACAAATTTGTCTCAGATTATAATCTGTGCAACATATGACCTTAGACCATGGTGCTTGTAGTCTTGCTTGTATTTTATTTATTTATTTATTTGTCTTGTTGAAATCTTGTTACTGTGTTTTGTTTCCAGGAAGTGAGCCGAAAGGTGTACAAAGGCATGCTGGACATCTTGAAGTGCACAGTTTCCAGTCTGGAGCACTCTTACACTAATGCAGGCCTCGGAGGAATGGCCAGTGTCTTCAGCTTATTGGAAATAGCACGCACACATTATCAAACCAAAGGTACGTCCCACATGTTTAGCACAGGAATGCATACATTTGATGCTGGATTGTGTGATGTATACGAAGTAGATTTTTTTTGTATTGATATTGTATCAGATAATTTTTTAAGATTTTTTGCACTGAGAAGCATAACAGCAGTGGGCCTGTGCTACTAACACTGTCCATATCTTTGCATTGTGTTTATATTAAGCTTTAAGCTGCATGCTAGATGTTGACTCTCTAAAACATTGTAATTGTAACGTTTAGATCTCATCACTGTTTTTCCTTCTTTGTCTAATACTGTTAATCTTCTCCCAGTTTAAACCTCCACTCATTTATTTTTCTGTAATTTGATGAACTCTGTCTTTGGCCACTTCATTTTGGTAATTTGGTAGACCCAGAAAAACGCAAGCGAAGCCCCACAGACAGTGCTGGCAGCCCGGGGAGTAAAGACAGTCCTTCTGGCCGTATGGAGACTGCCAGACCTCAGGGCCTTCTGAATGTTCCACACCTGCAGCTGCCACACCACACAATGGGCAAAGGAGCCCGCCATTTTGATACCCGGAGTCTGAACGAGGAGAACTTTATTGCCTCGATTGGTGTGTACACCACTCCAGCCCCGGTTGCATGTGCACTGTGAGATCCCCCACCCCGTCCCCTACAAGCTCATCAACCTTAATACCAGTCTCCCACCCCCTCCTCCAACCGTCTCAAAGAAAGATCCCTTCACTTGTCCCAGACAGATTCTTACAGGTGTTATAATATTCCACACGCTTTGACCTGAAATACTGGTGATAATTACTGGAGTAAAAAAATCAATATTGTTGTGAAAATGAACTCCTGCGATCTTATACCAAATACTTTGTCTGGTAATGATTTTCAAAAATTTATTTAAAATGAAAATCTAAATTCAGAATTTAGCCCTGGTTAAAATATCCCCATTGTAAATATGAAGTAGCCTTGAAAAGTGTCTGGAATATTTCCCTGTGTTCCAGGCTGGACTGCGTGTGTTTGTCTCCCCTTCCTTACGCATCTGTGCCCCTGTTTGCCTCCTCTCTGGAGTTCTGTTGTGAGCCTCTTAGCACCTTGAATGCATGTCTTTGTTTTGGTCTTCCAATACCTAAATCTGCAGTAGTGGACGAGGGAAACCAGAGGTATGCGCATCGATAGTCAAATCAGCGCTCGTCTTTGCCTTTACTGCAGGTTTCTGCAAGGCGTGCTGTAGAAAATGGCAGCTCCCTTTGCTCTCAGCATGGAGGGTGGAAGCGTCACTCCCCAGTAAACAGTCCCAGTAAAGAGACAAATTTCACTGCAGAAAGTGTTTTCTATTGGTCGCCAAAGAACCAACTGGCTTAGAAAATCCTTAATAATCTCTTTACCACTTAATTTTCCGTGAATTATTCTGGGTCTGTATACGGGGGATACTTTCAGTCAACCACCCTGACACCTCTCCTACCCGCACCCCTTCTTTTCCTCTTAGAAGTTGCACCTTCAATTCTACAGAATGCTGTGAGACTTGCATCCCCGCTTCTGCAACTGCTACATTTCACCTGCTGGCTAGTCGGCCTCTCAACCCCATCCCATGCTCTTTTCCGAATCAACCATCTCTCTCTCTCTCACCTTTGCTCTGGAGAGCCAGACATGTGCAATTGATGACATTGGTGGCCTGTGGTCAGAGCCAAAGCTCATTCTGATGTCCCTGTGTGGCTCTCCAGGACTTTGGGCCAGTAGCTCTGGGTGTGTTGTAATGTTACCTTAGTAGCTGTTATATTCAGTGGATCCAACTTGACAACAAAATACTTCTTTTTCGTTTTGTCCAGATTAAATCACAGCTACATGCAAACATTACAAAACACCTTCATTCAGAAATGACAGAATCTCAATGCTTATTTTGTTTAAGTTTTGATTTTAATGCTCATCCACCATACATGCCTTTTCAACCAGCTCTCTGACTCTCTCTCTGTCTTTCTCTCCTTGCTTGCAATGCATCTTGGGTAGAATTGTGGAGCAAGCACCAGGATAAGCAAAAAGCTATGGAAAAACCACAGAGTAAGAGACTTTTCATACACCAAAAAAAGAAAAAAAAGAAAAAAGATTGGGGTGTTCAGCTGTTTACCTTTTTCCACCCCCTTCTTTCCACCCTTTCAAACTCACCAGTGTCTTTCTACATGACTAAATGAAAAGGAGTGCTCCTTATAAGAATGTCAGAATGGATAACTGAAAAACATATAGACATAAGAGTTTTGGTTTTTACGTTGGATTGATTATGTACTACAAATGAGATAGTAAGTATCAGGGTAATTTCAGCTGAGAATGAGAATTTATTTTCCAAGTGGAGATACTCTGCACATGACACTGGATCTGTCATATGCAGTAGTATTGGTATCTTCTAGTGGTATTAAATGTGCTGTATTTGCTGCTATATGGCAACTAGGGTCAAAGAATTTCTCATAGATGTAGCGCTGTGAGAAACTACACCCTTGTTTTAGTTCCAAAATAAATATTTTATGTTGTGTTTAATCAAGATGGCAGCCAGTCTTGGTATGTTTTGGTAAGTTCTTCCAGCACGCATTACTACAGTATGTGCTAATTTTACTATAATACACTATGTAATGACCTCAGCTTTGTTAACCTAATAGCTGTAGCTCATGAGGCGGGATGCAGAACATAGTACTGTAGAAGCCAACACGTGCTTTTACATTTGTTTTCTCACTGCCTACAGTTTAGGCAGGTACAATATTTAATTCTATACAACATTTAAAATGATTTACTGATGTGGATATCTGGCACAAAACCCTGACTGTCTTGGGGTCCTTGACATAAAAAAAGGGAATTGTATGTTATAGTCACTGGCTTAAGCTCAAGCAATATGTCATTTTGTTTTCCAGTGTGTTTTTTTTTCCCTTGACACCATGCATCAAGATGAGCAGAAATTAAAACATGTTGCCCTGTCCTGCTCTTTTAAGTGTATTTGTTTCTAGTTTCACAATATTCCACAGTTGCTGGCACATTTTAAGGCTTTATTAAATGGTTTGCAAAAGTGTCCCAAAAAACTGAAAAACAAGGAAGTGTCAGGATCTACTTGTCACCATGTCTGCACCTACCGAGGTGATAAATACGGAACCACAAATCACACTTGAAAAAGAAAATGTCTCCTTTACCGTCCATCAGTTTGTCTGCATGCCTAACTGCCTGTGTTTGTTTGTTGTTTTTGGTGTAACTTGGGCCACCTTTGCAGCATTTTGACTTAATGTCACGCTCTTGCAGTTTTGTTTTCATTTGTAACATTTTCCCCAGTTTTATGGCGCTTGCCCCTATGTAACTTCTCTGTCTGATCTTAATGTGTTACTACTCAGTGAAGCACCAGTATTGTATACAGAAAGTTGTGAAAAAATGTAATGAGGCAAGTTTTCTTACGTCTTTAAAATAGATGTATTATAGCCACTCTGTATTTTTAGCTAGAGGCAGCTTAAGGCTGAGTCTTTTACAAACATGAATAAAGTAGTGTTATACTGTATGCTTTGCTGTGTCACAAGTGTAATGCAGTGTTTAAATAGAGGCTTTGGCACTTTAGCGTCAGTGTTGCTGTGCTGTGGTGGCTTTGAGTGAGGCGACTCTCAGTAAGGCAAGAAGATCATCCCATTCATGAAAACATGCTGATAATCATGTCTGTCCTGCAGGGTCTGAAGGAGCAAAGCAGCAGCGCCCCCAGGTGGCTGATGCAGAGGAGAAGAAATCACAGATCAGTGCTGATAGTGGCCTCAGTGTCACATCTGGATCTCAGGTTTGTTCATGGAGTACTGTTGTGTGAAAACTCGTTGCTGTTGTCAAGTAGATTAAATAAATGTAAAAACTTTGGTAAATAGCTGGATGTGATTCACCAGTTTCTTTTTTTGTGATGCTAAACAAACTAAAAACTAAAACAGTCAAACACCCGAAGGGCTGAAGGCGGCACCCACAACAGACAGGCCTGAGATTGATCAGTTTTGATGCTCAGTTTATTTGGCTACACTTTTAACATGCTAATGTTTCGGCCTTTTGGCCTTCACCAGGTCAGTTGTACTTGCAACTTTCAATCTATGGTGTTACTCTTTGAATGTTAAAAACTGCTAATGGTGCAGGACATTTTTACTGTCTACAACAAAGTGTACCACTGAATTCTCTCCTCTTTTATTAATTTTTTTCTCTGGGTTTACAGAAGAGCGACACAGAGTCTGTAACGAGCTCGGAGCCACCGATCCTGACAAGAAGCACCAGCCAGGACTCAGAGGCTAGCACAGTGGTAGGGCACAGCCAACTCAGATTATGCACTTTGTTCTCATGTATTCCAGCTCCAGTACTTCACAATTAGAGATTAGTAGATTCCAGGATGATATTTTTGGTCCAAACCATTTAAAGTATATTTTCTTGCCTTTTTCCTTTCAAAAACTGAAATGAAAAAACAAACATTATTGTTAGCCGTGGGTTGTTTACAAGTTGGACATATAATTTGTAGCACCCTCTCTGATGACTGTGAGGTTCCTGTTACTTTTGTTATGTTATGGAGTATTGAATATATCAGCATATATACCTTTTTAATGCGTTAAATGTTACTGGCCTGACAGTGCCAGTCATTACAAACTCATGGCATGCAGCCAAACATTGTTCAAACTCATAGAATTTTACTTTAAATTCAAGTGGAGACCCTAAAATTTTCAAAGATACCAAATTTGTCAGTCTGAATTTTGAGGAATTGTATAAGAAAACAATCTCACACTGTGTCCCATTACTTATACTCACTTTATTGATTGCATTTCGGTTCTCAGACCTTCATCAGGCAAAGGGCAAAAATTGTGTAAAAAAATGAAGCACAAGACATGATGGAGTTGTGCAACCATTGAAAACATGGAGTCCTGCGTTAGAATGTGTCATGTAGTGAAATAATCATATAACTTCAATGAAGGGCTGGTTTAAACTGAGAATACATTATGTACATGTATGGGATGCTGTCAGACTATGTGGAATAAGATGATTTCAAACTGTTTTATCAAACCATGAATAGGAATGCCAGAAGCTGCTTTTATACCAAACCTTCTGCATGTGAAACACCACTTATGCATTGTTCTTACATCTGGAATTTTATTTTTAGATAAGCAATAGCTCTGGAGAGACTCTCGGAGCTGACAGTGACCTGAGCAGCACAGCAGGAGACGGCCTCGGTGGGAGAACTGCTCCTCATTTAAATCAGTCCAGAGGGACTCTTTCTGACAGCGAGATTGAAACCAATCCAGCCACCAGCCAAGTGTTTGTAAGTATAAAACTGACTATAAGTGAAATATGTAAATTATACAGTTCATACTTTGGATAAGAGCCAACTTAAAATATGACAATTTCATTACGAACTTACTCCATTTGAACTTGAGTCATTAATTACAAATTACTTACAAAGCTCCACAGAAGGTGCCTGGAGTTGATGGGATTTCAGGGTTCCCATGCATACTAGAAAAACTGGGAGATTGCAGACTAGTTTTCCACTACTTAAAAACACCTGAAAATGAGAGAAAGTCTAATTTCCTGGGAAATTGTTTATGTATTTTTCTTTTGCCAAGAATGAACTCTGTCGGCATTCCAGCAATTGAAAGTTTGTGGTGTGTTAAAGCTCAAATGGTGGTTAACGGGGTGAGAATACTTTTAAATGAGCCACATTTGTTTACAATTTCAAAACACTCTGAATGCACCTCGGGTCTGGAAAACTGTACGTTTGGAAAATCCCCTCCCACTCTAACCTTCCTCTTCTGGCCTAAGATCATCAAGTTGGGCAGGCAGATGTCGTAACATCAGTTTTACAGTACTTCTATGTATGCAGTGTTTTCCCACTGAGGAGCAAGCCAGGAGTCTCCTAGACCAGCTGCAAGCATTGCTCGCCTCTGGTGGCTTTGAGATCCGACAGTCACATCCGATAGTGATTAGTAATAGTTTGAACTGTGTAAATGATATGTAAGTTTACTTTTTTTGATAGTTTGAGAATTCATTTCTGTCTTTAATCGTTTTATGATTTGTTACTTGGTGTATAAATGAAGTTTCAGTAATGGTTCAGTTGTTGTTTTTACATTAGTAGGTTGTCAGACAAACCAATTTAAAAAATTCCTTATTAAACGAATGGACTGGAACCCCTCTGCCTTTGTTCATCTGTCCTAACAGACAAGCCACTGAATTGATTGGTATTCCTGGAGCCAGACTATTGTTAGGATAACAGTATTCAACCTGAATAATCTACAGTATGCAAAATAGATCAAATGATCAAAATAGGGCAAAAACGGACGCATCAATACACAAAATACATAAAACTGTATTTTTCGTCATTGGTACTAGCTGTTGGTTTACAAACATGACCTTGTCCTGCTTCCACAGGGAAAGACCCACACTCTGAAACCAAGTGCAAAAGATCATGTACTTGCTATGACAAAGGGGCCACCTGCACAGCCCATGGAGGACATCAGTATGAGGATTTACCTTTGTGAAGGCCTGCTGGGTATGTTCAGCTTACTTCTCTACATTCCTCATATTGTTATGTCAAACAGCTGACATTTATTCTGATGTTTCAAGAAAACGTTTCCTTCCGGTGTTCTTAAAAACACTTAGAATGAGAAAAAAACATCTAAAATCACACAGTATTCTCTTACTTCCACTGTAGATTGCTCTATATTACTTTACTAACATTATTTTTTTTTGTTTGTCAAAGAAAATCTTTTGAACCAAACAACCTGAAATATTTAAAGGTGTATGTAAAGAAAGTGTTGATAGATGTTGTGACCTTTCACTCATTACAACTTGTTCAAGCTTGTGCTTTGGTTTTCATTTTAATGTAACCACAGTGAACTTTCACTAATCGTGGAAAGATTTATTAAAAAAAAAAAAGAAGCAGAAGTCAGACATGTGATTACCTAGAAGTTGCGTAATGTTAAATATTTATAATGAAGCAGTGAGCTTAACATGTGTTAAAAGGTCAAAGGTTATACCCTGATGTTTGTTTTCTGATGAATCTTTACATAATGCGATTGTCCAATTTTTACGTAGTGATGAATTAACACTACTGAGTGAAGTGGGTTGCTCCTGTCTGAGAATACTTGCCTGAGAGGTTTGGCAAAATTGATGCATGCAGAATTAACAGAATTAACATTAAAGGAATAGGGGGAAAAAGGAAAAAAAAAATATAATGCAGGATTGGTCCTTTTTAAGAATATTTATTTGTACTATGGTAAGTCATGACTGCAGCTGCTGAAAATGAATTACTAGTGTTTAATTGTTATGTTTAACAAAATTGAATTAATTTATAATAATAATAAAAATGTATTTATAGAGCTCTTATCAAAACAATTTTACCTCCTTAAAACTGTTAGTTAAACTGCAGTCTTTAAATATGTAAAAACAATAAGGACTTAAAGTCAATATTATATTTAAACAGATCATAAACATACAGCCTCATCACCACAAACCACAGTAACAAGATTATTTCTAATCTACATCTACTTGACTGTGCTGAACATATTTTTTTGAAAAATTACATCCTGCGTATAAGTGCAAGCTATAGGCTATAAATAAGTGAGTAAATGAGTGTGGTATGTCCTTGTTTGTCCTTGTTTTTGTTCCTCTGGTGTGGGTCTCGGGTCACTCTGCTTTTGTTTTTGCCATAAAACCTACTCACCTTTTCACCTAACCCCCTCCTGCTCTTACTGCTTCTTGTCCCTCTTGCTGCTCCCCCTGGGAAATTCTTCCAGGCCGCGATAAGAGCTCCGTTTGGGATCAACTAGAGGATGCTGCCATGGAAACCTTTTCTCTAAGTAGGGCTTATCTCTTGCCTTTGCATTTTTTCCTGTGTGTGTGTGTGTGTGTGTGTGTGTGTGTGTGTGTGGAGGGGTGTATCCATTGTTCAAACAGACTAGCTCTGTGTTTAATCTTTGATGTGATGTGGGTTTTTCCTGTCCATTGGTGAGCTGCACATCTGTGTGTTTCTTAAAATGTAATAGGGGTGGCAAATATACGCAGTCCTGCAGAATTTGCCTCACGTGTGTGTGTGTGTGTGTGTGTGTGATGTCCATTCGCTTTTGCTCTAACTTTTAACATTTATTTCAATTTCTGTTCACCTTCGATTTCACCAAGTTTTCTGACTAACTTTCATGTTGACCTAAAAGCTTAACATTTCATGGGTTTGCATAATGGATGAGTGCATGTTGCCTTCAAGTGTTGTGAGAAATGTAATTATGAGATGAGCACACTCAAATGAGCCACCAGCTGGTAAATAAGATTGGGAAATGTCAAGTTTTCCAATGAGTTACCGCCATGTGATAGTGGTGGGGAAAATGAAACTGACTCAAAAATCAAATATTTTATTCCTCTTTTGCATCATGTGAAAATTATTTATTTATTTTAAGGTGTGCATTTTTGTTTTAAATAATGTTGTGGCTATTTACAATTTTATTTCTAAATTAAAACAGCAGCCAGCAAAATAAAAAAGATAGATTCCAGGAAGGTTACAAAGAGCAGCACTTAAAGGCAGCATCAGACGCCTCTATAAATGTAATGTTGGACCTTTTTTTTTTATAAAAAAAAGCAAATATCAAAACAATTAAAGTGTTAGTTATGAGCCTCATCACAAACCTCAGTGTTATGCTACAACAAGCGTCATTATGTGTAATTGTACTTGGTCTAATTTGACTCTTACTGTTGTTTTCATGCATAACTAAGACCTATGAACTGCTTGTTTATTTTCTGAGCTACAGTAAAATGTTACAATATCAGTACTTCATTACTTACTGAAACTTTGTAATAACTTAAAATCAAGTGGTAGAAAGCCACATAAAAAATGCAAACAGTATAATAGTTGGATATAATTATTGTATTGCTGACTCTGCCCATAAAATGATATCCTTTTTTTAAATAACTTGCAGAAGTCATTTTGGTTGTAAGGTTTGTGTCAGAGTATTTCTTTTATAGATGTGTATTTAAATTGGCTGGTATGAAAGAACGAATGCTTGCATATGGTATGGGTTGTGTTTGAATGGATCAGCTGTGTTGTTGATGAAACTGTCAAGCTTTGCACATATTAGAAGCTACATATGTACTGTCTCCATGTGTTCAGGTAAGGAGCGCTCCACACTGTGGGACCAGCTGCAGTTCTGGGAGGACGCCTATTTAGATGCTGTGATGTTGGAGCGTGAGGGCATGGGTATGGACCAGGGACCTCAGGAGATGATTGAAAGGTTCAACATGGCTGATATTTTATTCAATCTTTTGTCATTCACACTGTCTGATTCTCATATTATTTTTTTTGCCAAATATTATTTTGCCAGTAACTTTGTAATTCTGGTCCTGGACTATTAATACTTTTCTGTGTTTTGTTTGTCAACACAGATACTTGTCGCTAGGAGAACATGACCGCAAGCGTCTGGAGGATGATGAAGACAGACTTCTGGCCACCCTGCTGCACAATATGATTGCATACATGCTAATGTTGAAAGTACGGAGGCCTGTTTGTCATTTTAATTGTAGGACAGCATAATTGTTTGGTGATCTATGCCAAGTTTGACATTTTTTTTCCCTCCAGATATCTCAACTTTTATTTTTGTTTGTTTAGTTGAACAAAAATGACATCAAGAAGAAAGTGAGGCGTTTGATGGGGAAGTCCCACATTGGCCTCTCATACAGCCAAGAGATCAATGAGATACTGGACAAACTGGCCCACATGGTGAATATCTGTCCTTTTTTAATTCAGTTAGTTCAACTTGCCGTAAAACTTTAATTAAAAGCCAAGCCCAAATTAGATGCTGAGTCCCTTTTACTGGCCGGGTGTGGCTACACATTTTGACAAATTGTAGCAGGTCTCAATTAGATGCTGGGTCTGGTTTTTATAGAAGTACTCTGGATTTATAAAACCTCTTAAAGCCCACAGAGTCGCCCGCTTGAGCTAGTTCTAAACTGATTAGATCGCACATATAAGTATAAATATTTAAACCTTTGTCAATATGGACATGCTACACATCATTAGATCAGTTAGATTCTCCACAATTCAGTCGTTCAGTTTGTTTTACAGAAACCATGAGCACCAAAGTACAATTCATTCAGATTTACCGGCATGGTAAACGACAGACAAGAAAAAAAGTGATTGAAGCAAATAAAAGCCCGGGCTATTAATTGAAGTTTTACGGTAAATTCATCTTTTGTAAATATTTGTACTAAACTATATTTTTTAGAACGGCCGTGAGCTGCCCATCAGGCCCAGCGGAAGCCGTCACATCAAGAAGCAAACATTTGTTGTGCATGCTGGCACTGATACCACAGGAGACATCTTTTTCATGGAGGTACGCAAAGTCTTAACTACCAGTATATGTGTAATTCCTGATACTACAAATGGAGCTTATGGAAGCAGTATACATTTTTGTGAAATACCAAGTAATCTCAAAATAGTAACTCAGTAACTTATGAGTTCTTTATGTTGTTGCTTATTTTACTAATATTAAACTTAACTCATCATTGTTTCAGGTTTGCGATGACTGTATAGTCCTGCGCAGCAACATCGGCACAGTTTACGAGCGCTGGTGGTATGAGAAGCTCATCAACATGACCTACTGCCCCAAGACCAAGGTGCTGTGTCTCTGGAGACGCAACGGCCAAGAGACACAGCTCAATAAGTTCTATACCAAAAAGGTCAGAAACTGCATCTCTCTGCATCCTGTAATTTTATTCACTTTAGGAGAACATTGGTTAGAAATTCAAACAACTATTCTCTTTACGTTCTAGTGTCGTGAACTCTACTACTGTGTTAAAGACAGTATGGAAAGAGCTGCAGCAAGACAGCAAAGCATTAAACCAGGTATGGAGTGAGTGAGTTGGTTGTGCCTAAGTGTCCTTTTTTGCACTTTCTTTCTTTCTTTTTTCTATATATTTTTTCTTTCTCTTTTTCTTTCTTTCTGGCTTTCTCAAAAATGGCCATCCAGTCTGCCCTTTTAACATTTTTAACATCTAGTCTTTTCTCAGGGATGAGTGGGCGTAGCTTCTGATGAGACTTTTGATTGTTGAGTTAGGGGTGCAACGGTTCACGTACCTTGGCTTCAGGGTCACAGTTAAACATATTTTTGGTACAGCAGGGAAAAGGCAGAAAATATTGTCATTTATTTTGAAAAATGGAAACATTAAATGGTTAATTGATCAGTAACGCAACAGTGTTATTAAAAAAGACCAGAAGACAAATATAACGGAAATAAAAAAGACGTAGTTTAAGTTAAATTACATTACGTAAATAATTTGTTCACAGGTTGTACCGAAACAAACAAAGTTGCATAACGACCCAAACATACTGTAATAAACAGTTTGGGAATAATACAAGCACCATTACACACCTGTTGTTCAGTGGCTGCAGTGGTGTGTTTCCTTTTGAAAATTCTGCTAAAGTTGTCATCTTATATGTATTTGAGGGTTTTTGGGGAATTTATTATCCATACTAGTTCTAAACTCAGGTTGGGTTTCTTTCAGGTCCGGAGCTGGGTGGAGAGTTCCCTGTCCAGGACATGAAAACTGGTGAAGGTGGACTGCTGCAGGTCACACTAGAAGGGATCAACCTTAAATTCATGCACAGCCAGGTAAGAGGCCAGTACCACAGCAGAAAAACTGCTTCTCATCTCACACAAGGGCATGAAAGTAACAATCACTCATGATGGTTAAGAGTTCATCTTGTACTTCTGTCTGCCTTTCTGCTCATCTCTCCTGTTTGCCTCATTTCCTTTCATCTTGTGACGTCTTCCTCTATTGTCGTTAAAAATAAATCTTAGTCAAAACGTTAGCGATGACTGACAACATGTTTGATTGGCATTTACTTGTACCTGATGTTTTCCCTTAGAGGAAGAATTCCTGTTTGTGCTTTTGCTTTTTTGGATTTGCTTTTTTCAGTTTTAGTTTGTTTGTTTGTGCGTGTGTATGTTCATATGCATGCTTTTCCCAAAACAATATTAACACATCCTTCCACACAAGTTTCTTTTGATATCTGTGGTGCTCAAACCTCATTGTTCATTTACTGTGTGGGAGGTGATGACGTGTTAATGTGTGTGTGTGTGTGTGTGTGTGTGTGTGTGTGTTGTGCATCAGTGGTAAGACGGATGACCTTGAGAAAAGACTTTTCATTAATAATTGGCTATTTAATAGCAACTTTCACATTTAAGTTTGGACCCTTGAACATCGTCATGTGTTGTCTTCACATCTGCACAGGTAGTCATAGTCGGGTTCGTATATACTGTATTTCCTCAGGTTCATTAGAATGTGAATAATGTGCTGTAGTTGAATAGTCTGAGAAGTGACCATGCTGAAAGATCCAGAGATCCATTGCAGCTAACAGACGCTCCATACATATTGAGCATCTTAACAACAAAAGAAAAGAGTTACCAAAGAGTAAAAAAGATTGAACAGCAGTATTCTTCATCAGACATCCTACATCTTTAAACTGATTTCTCAACAGCAAAAGTAATTTTAAGGGTCAGTTCACCCAAATTACAAGGAGAAAAAATCTTGAATGAATCTTATCACTTTATCGATAGAGGTATCTAGCCATGCAGACAGTTTTGGTTGAATTTGTCCAGGTTTTGAGATATTTGTCTCAGTTTTCTGCCTTGTACTGTACTATGCTCTCCTTTTTGAGAGAAAATCAGTACCCAAAAGGGAGAAATTTGTACTTTTTTTTAATAATTTTTAGTTTCAGTGTCTTTCAGCTCATTGTTTTGGTTTTCCGGCCCGCGACTTTTGCTGTTTTGGTTCATTCTCAGCGCTCTCATAGCATTGTTTTCGGCCGCAGCTGTTTTCAGTGAACAAGCTCTAAAACCAACTGTACACTTCCTGCTCAGCACCAAATGGCAGTCAAAGTTAGCGACTAGCTGGTGAGCATAGTGGAGCATTTATCAGCTGAATCCCTCAGGAGTTGGTTGAAAGTAAAACAGAGCTAAAAGGAGAGTGAATATTGGACTTCCATTCATCTTTTGGACAGAAACACAACTCCAAATGAATGCTAATGTTACTCAGTACTGTGTCTGCTGGATGAAGTTTGCCAAATCAAATTAAAAGGTGATTATGTCAGTGTTGTATTTATAGCTTGTTTCTGCAGTCAATGCAGGTTTAATTTTTCATTGCTGTGAGCATCACAAATAAAATTCCATTAATCGCCACTGTAAAATGAGAACGTTCTGCTTGGCCAGATATAATGTGTTTTTATCATTTGGGTGAACCGACCCTTTAACTTGGATATTGCTACACTGAGTCACTGTTATGATTGCTGCCTGCTTTTCCTTGCTGCTTCTGCTTTTTCTACCTCAGGCTCTTTGGCTCAAGTTGAATTTTTGCGCTTCATATTGCAAGCGGTAGAGTGTCACACTTTTCATTACCATACAAGCTGAAAACAATTAATCTGAGAGATGAGTTTCTCAAAGATGCTCAATGTAGAGCACCATATTTCTAGAATGAACGATTTTCAGTTGTTAGATTGGGAGCATTTGCTCATGAAACGTCCTCGTGGATAGTTTCATGGTTTTCGAGTAGAACAGATTCACCAAACCCTCAGCAGGAGCTTTATTCAGCACTGGATGCCATTTGGAAGACTTTTTTAAATTATAGTATTACAGAGAGTAAGCACTGGGTCGGGCCCTGGGCAGCTCTGCAGTGTACATCCTACACCGTAGCGGGATTTACTGTCTATCAGTGACTGCCCTCATTTATCTGTTCTGCTGTGTGAGCAAGTGGTGTTGGTGCCAGCCCTTGTTGCTGGAGGAGGAGGCATGGAGGGCTCTGGGGGACTGAGATGTTTAAAGTCCAGGAAAACAAAGGTGAATCCAGCTCTCAATACCCTAGTCAAACCTCTAGTCCTCTTTTCTTTTTTCTTCTTCTCCTATTTCCTAGTTTTTGGGGCTGATTCCTCTTGTGACAGGTTTTTCATATTGGCTCTGGTAACTTCTTAGCTTTGAATTGATTTGAATCCGTACGAGGCTCCTGTGGATAGTGCCCTCTCGGAGTGTCGTCGAGTGTTTGTGCTCTTCTGTCCGATAATAATCCAAACCATTTCTCTCCCATGCTCTCTCCCCCTGCAAGGAGCGGAAGGTACACAACCTCTGCTGTGTTTGCTTATTAGCAGTTACATCTTATTGGGTTCCTTTTGTTTTCTCTATCTTTTCTTTTAACTGTTGTAGCTGTATGGCAAATCTAATTTTGTGTCCTTGTCTACATTTTTATATGGAACTTCCATGTATGCATCATATGGGCCATATTGCATCTCTGAGCATAAAAAGAAATGTGTTGTTTGTTTTTTTTATACAACGTTTACTGTTTACATCCAAATATATAACTATAAATTCTGATACACTTCATTGATGAAACAAGTCATGTTGAATTAGCTTTGAGCAGACTCAATGCATTTGTCCTCATTTAACCGTCGCCCATGTATGCGTTTGATCATGGAAACTTCTCATAGTGTGCTTTTATTTTCTTTCGTTAGCTGTTAAAAGCCTGCATTCCACGTGTAGTTGTTTTATTTTTACCTTTCATACTGAATAAAACAAGTTTAACATGGTTAATTTTTTAAATATGAAGTGTTTACTTTTCATCCAGTGTTGTTGAGTTAATAATGTTCTGTCTTGTTTTGTTTGTTTTTTGTTTGTTTTTAGGTTTTCATAGAGCTGAGTCACATTAAAAAGTGCAATACAGTGAAGGGAGTCTTTGTCCTGGAGGAATTTGGTAATTACACCATCTATTGATTCTAGGCCTGTACTCGGCACGGCAGTAACTCAGCTTCATGGCAAATGTATTGACGAGAGCTAATAAGGGTTCACTAAATTGGATACTCGCTCTCCTCAAGGAACACTGAGACACTGATGCCTGTAGGTTATTAAGTGAGTGATGAATTCTTCCGAGGACGAGGTTTTCTTTCAGTCACATGGCAGCGTTGACGTTTAGAGCAAGTGCCATTTCATTTAGTTGATAAAGAGGGACAGAGTTGGTGAGAGAAATTATAAGTATGTACAGCGTAAAACAGAAGTGAGGACAAAGTCCAGCTGCCTTTTTCGCAAAAGAAGAAATTAAAACTATAATGTTCAAAAATAAGAATCAGTGTCAGTTCTTGTAGTAGAGGTAGATGCATAACATATTGTAAATTACTTTTATAATTTAATGACATTAACACTTAAAATGGTACAGGATTTGAGTCTCCATTTTAGGGAAAACAAAATAGAGATTCGTATGCTTCTAATGTTAGCAAATATCATGATAGCTAGGATAAGTTTGCTGATATTCTATATTTTTCATATTGTTGACAAATCCCATGAAAAGACCAAAACCAATAAAAAGCTGTGTACTCAATGCCTGATATATATTATTCCTCTGTGCCATAGAGCTCCATTGTTGTCCAAAAACTATTAAAAACACATCAGTGAGCCACACTGTTACACTGGCATGTGTTCCTTCATTACCATGAACACACACACTGTAGGTTATTTTGAGTCAATCCCGCATGAACCATCCTGCTGCTGGAAATACTCACCAGCGCACCAAATGTGTATTAATCCATGGCTGAAAATAGTCCCCAACAAATGCACTATTTACTCCTGTTTGAGTAATATTTGCTTAAAACCACAGTGCCAACTGTTTTAGAAAATCCTTTAGCCCTTTTAAAATACGAAACTGTACATTTGCGACCTGTTTTTAAAGATTTACATCTTCAGTAGGAAACAGTGGGCTTGGGTAATGAGAGACGGATTAACTTATTATTGGTTTCGGCTTTTTCATGGGATTTGTGGACAGTAATAAAAATATAGAATACAACCGGCCTTAAGCTTTAAGAGCACTGGATAATACATCTTTTTTTTTTATGTTTTCCTGCATGATCAGTAAAAGATTTAGCCTGAAAATTAGTAGCAAGTACCAGACTTGAACAGTAACACTCTTACTTACACTACATGTAAATGAATAATAGAGGACAACAGTTACAAATATTTCACCTTGCTGTACAGTTACTTGCTATTAAGTTTTCTTGGGCAATGAAAATCATTAATTGAACATAAGTAGTTTTCGCTCTTAAACTCCTTCATTTCTCTGATAGAATCAGAAAAACACCCGATTTATCTACATTGACAATGGGGGAAAAAACTCTTCTTCCACCATAAGACATACATTGACAAAGGGTCAGTCACATATTTCACAAAGGCAATGCAATAGCCATGTTTAAAAAGACTGGGATTGAAAGTGTTCAGACATTCATTAAATAGCTTCATTTAAAAATGCCTAATGGAGAGAAGAGAGCAAAGAGGGTTTGTTTTGTAGTTCAGGCTGCCTCTGTGTTTTAGACTGCAGTGAGCAGGAGTTTGAAGGGTTAGTGCACTGTTTACATTTCCAGGAAGAAGTCAAAAAAGATGACTTACAGTATGACAGTGCAGTATATGATCGTCAGAGGTTGCAGTTGAGTACCAGGCTGGGTTACTGTCGTGTCTCTGTGCTGCTTTTGTAATGTTGCCCTCATCTTTGCCACTATGAAAACCTTCATTCTCCAGCAGGTAAAGTGTTGTCACCTTTCTCCTTTCTTATTCAAACGTATTCCGTGCAGAATATTTCCTCACTCAATCCTTTTCATTGATTCATTTATCTTTTCTTGTACCATGAGTTTTCCTCTGCTTCCTTCATCACTTGCTTTTAATTTCAGAGATCACCCCAGACTTCATCTCTTATGTGGTCTTAATTTTCTGATAGTGTGCCTCTGTATCTCAGCCACATACCTAACATTTCCCAGCCCCTTCATCTGTCCAGATCTCAGTCTCCTCATCTCTGCTATGGGTTCACAGTTACTAATGAAAAGTCAGCCTGTCATGTGAACAGGTCCTGGGTCAAAGGATTTTGGCCTCTTGTAGTAGCTTTTCTGTGATGTCTTTTCAATCTCAGTTCACTGGGGTGGAGGAGGTTGTCCCTTTTTTTTTCTTCTATTTTTTTCATATTAGAAACTTTTCAACCTTTTGTAGTCTGGTAGTGTTTTTATTTGTCCATTTGTTGGGCCATGAACGTCTCACCAACAGTCACAAGCTCAGATTTAATCCTTTGTCGTCCTTTGTAAACAGTTTAATCATTACTCTGGCTGTTCGCATCAGACTTTGATGGATTGTTTGTCTGATCATTTAATTAGTCGAAATAACACAATTCAACATAACCAGGATTTAACGACAGAATTTGACTGACTGTCGAGGTGGACTCTTCTTGGCCCACATCCCATTTTACACCTTGTTGAAAGTCCAACCCCCAAAGCTCTCAAACATTAAGGTGCCTGCCGCCTTTGAATTCTTTGTTTTGTCTCTTGCACCGGCATAGTTCCTGAAACTAAAGAAGTGGTGATCCACAAGTACAAGACCCCCATGGTGAGTCCTCACTTCTTTTGTCAGTCAGTACTTTATTTTTTTTAATCAGTGCATGTAGAGTACCAGTCATAAAGTGCACAGCAGAAATGTGCCTCACACAATTTGACATTTGTATCTGTAAACAAAACATACAACATAACTGTGGGGGCGCACTCTGATTTTAATCCCCCCTGGGAAAACTAACATGAATTTCATTGGAAGCACTTAACACTTACTTTATAAGAATGTGTGAACTTATCGACTTAGAGTGAAGCAATTTGCCTCCCTCTGGTCATTAAAGGATTACAGCACATTTTTGAGAGTTGAGTTATGTCTCTTTGACTGAAAGTAGCACTGAAAACGAAAGGGTCCACAGTGGTGTGGGTGTTGATTAGAAGATGATATGGAGTTCTAGAAAAATGCAGTTTATTTATATAGCACATTTAAAAACAACAGGAGTTGAGCCAGATGGGATTAGGATCTGCCTCAAACAAATATACATGATCAAAAGGAATAGTATAAAATAGAATAAAACCAGCAACAGGTTGAAATGCAGTAAGAGGACATTAGAAAAAAATAAAAAGGGAACTTAACAAAGTCCATGGTGCAGCCTCAGATGTAACTAAAGGCAAGAGAGTAAAGGTAGGTCTTTAAACTTTATTTAAAATTGTCAATGGTGGAACAGGACTTATTGTAGGACGGGAGGCTGTTCCAGAGCCTGCGAACATAAAAAGCCCTGCACAGTGGTTTATAATACTGCGAGATAGGATTTTACAACTTATCACAGTGACAATCGTTTGATCCTCTGTCTCGACAATCACCATGTAAACTGCAGAATTTCAGGTTTAAAAGTAATCTACCAAGACTGTGCGCTTGCATGTATTTGATGTTCTAACGCAGTGCTTTGTTGGATGACGTCGCACTGCCTTGCAAATGTTTAGATGATCTCCACTTAATACTGTAGCTCCACTTTAACTTAGAGCTTATACTAAGACTGGATAGTTAATAACATTTAATGATAATTTGGTACCAGTCTTGTTACTTACTTGTTCAGTAAGGTGACCACTGAGGGAAATTTCACAAAACCTCTGTTCACTTTTCATAATCTGGACACCCAGCAATATGCTGTTACATTACAAAGAAATTACAATTAGTTGAGTTCAGGCAAATGTGCAGCGTAGGATTTTGGCACTCTAAGAATACAGCATGAAGAGCGCACAAATTAAAGGATTACATTGTGTGAATCCTTGAGGTCCAGCAAACTTAGTGAATGCATTTTCTTCCTCATAAAATATTTGCAGAGTTGATTTTTTTTTTTAAAGAATTTAAAAGTGCATCGTTTACATCTGTGTTCACTTGATGGCTGTTTTTGGCAAATTGCTCCACTTCTTAGCGATTTACTGCCACCAACTATTGATCAGCAGAACATCATGAAACTGGCAGCAGGAATGTGTATCTTGATGACAGCGTCCACGATGCTAATAAAACAGGGACCCACTCGTAAATAACATTTATTAGTGGTCAAAAACTCCCCAGGGTACCTTTTTTAAATACTGAAGTATGCGACAGTACATATTCCTACAGTATTTAGACTGAGGGGAGGGGTCTTGTCGATCTTTGCTCCTTGTGTTATTTTTTAACTATACACACATGTAACCTCACACCTGGGCTGTCGTCTTCCTCATGGTTATTTCTTCCTTCTGCAGGCACATCAGATCTGTTACTCGGTCCTTTGCCTTTTCTCCTACGTGGCGGCAGTGAAGGGGAAGGAGGCGGAAGGAAAACCCAAGATTCTGTCACCGAGACCCCTTCCTAGCTAGTCTACACCTCGCGCCCTCTCCCCCGTCTCTCCCCCCCCGTCCTTGGTGTGCCTCTCTACTTGAAAATGGCATCTCAGCTCTAAAAACCACTGACTTTTGACAATCCCTAACTTTACTCTAAGCACACAATTCCTGCTCCCTCCTCCTGTATATACAAGCCTAAGACCCTTTTTAGACCCTGTTGTGTAGACGTGTTTGGTCCGTGATGTTGTGTAAATACTTCCAACCCCTCATCGCTGTTGTCCTGATGATCATACCAACTAGCTAAATGTTTGCCTGCTCCTTAACTTGGGAGGAGTGATTCCCCTCGAGCTCTTCTCCTCAGTGTGAAAATCTTCTATTGTTCCTGCTGCCAAGACCCAACTGTTTTTACCGATAGGAGATGTGAGGGATAGCCCCGAGGCAGAGTGCATGCAGGTCCCATGCACAGCCTTGACATTCACTACAGAGTAGCTTCCCCCCCCACACCTCCCACCTGTCTCCATACGACTGTGTGAGTTATTCTGTGATATGTGGTTACTGTAAAGTTCCAGTCCGTCCAAGTTTAAACTGGTGAAACATCCAGAGACCCTCATGTAGTGCAGGACGTCCCATACTACAAATGCTAATGTATACTGCACCGGAGCACCGCATGTAAACGCTTCTTAAAAGTGTTTGAACCCTAAAATAATGTGAGTGTTCTCAGATGTGTTCTCCTATATCGGCCCGCCAGGCTCAATTACTGTTCTAGTTCTACTGTAAAATTTCTCGTCTGTGGTCTGCTGTTATCAACTGCATGTTGCTATGAGGATGAAAAATAAATATTATATATATATTTCTATATATAGTATTTATTTAATATATACATATTGACTGTACATTTCTCTGGAAAAAAAAATGTTACAAATTGTTGATTTGCTAGATGTGCAATACTTAAGTAGTTAGCCATTGCCAGAGCCAGGTTTTCTTAAGTTAACTGGCGTTCACAGGGTGAAGAATGTAAGAAAGAACTTTTTTTTTTCTATAGTACATATTGATTGAAGTGAATGATGACTTTAGTTTGACATGACTGTTTAAAGTTTTTTTGTTTTTTTTAAAAGAAAAAAAAAAAAGGTAAATCAACTCCGATTCACATGGCAAAAAAAAAATGGTTGCTGTCTTTGGGTGCAAACTTTGGAGCTTTTTGCACTCAGGCCACACCCCCAACCAGTGATGTAATAGCAGGTGTTTATAAACAACAGCAGGTGGAGATGCTGGTAAAAACCTCATTGACAGCTTTTCAGTACTGCTTCCATTTGAATCCGCCGTCCACAAGCCATGTTAAATGTGTCTTTGATAGTGTGAATTGTTTGCGATGCTGTTGGTACACGTTATTTTTCGATTCCAGTCGTCATAAGCAGTATGTGCCGTTTGTGTGCCGAATGAAGTGGAAACCGAACCCACCTAGCTGAAACCGGTGTTACACCATAGTGAGTAATGTGACTGCCGGGGGCACTGTTGTTGTTTTTAATTCCGCCTTTAAACGGGTCAGTAATTACTTTAAATTTCCATGTCTCATTTTATGTTGAATAGTGTCGTCAGTTGTAGGTTTGTTGACTTGTACCTGGAAATAAAAAAAAACATTGCTGCATCCAAATATCGTCAGGTAAATAGATTTTTGCCGCATTCTTTTGCCACATTTCAAGTATTTAACAACAAAAGAAGCCAGGTTAGGATGTTTATATGATGTGACTACAAGGATAGCAGTAAAGTAACATTGGAATAATACATGAGCGCTCCCAAGTGGGATTAACGAGACGTTTACCTTTTCTTCCCATTCTGCAGCATAAGCGGCATGTTCTGTTTGTTATTCAGTCTTTAAAACGGGTTAGCAATTCCTTTTTCAATTTCCAGGTACAAGGTCACATTTTCTGGTGGCCTTTGTCAGAAATAGTGACCCGTCTTCTGCTGTGCCTCTGTTGACCTGTACCTGGAAATATTGTCATCTGCTTGGCTTTTCTCTCACCGGTTATATGTGACCCAACTGCACCTGGAAACTTGTGGAAAGTGTGACAATATCCATGCAACAATGCGGTCACACTAGGGCTGCAACTAACAATTATTTTCATTATCAATTCATTTGGTCAAATGTCAGTAAATAGACTGAGAAATTACATTATATTTTTAACTGAGTTGACTTTTTGAAACGTGTTTTGTCCGACCAGCAGTACAAAATCCAAAGTTATTCAATCAACCATCATAGAAAAAGGAAACCAGTGCACTTGTGCTAAAAAACAAAACAAAAAAGGACTTAACGATTAGCTCTTGGCCACAGAATATATGGTGCAACACCGGTGCGGTTTGGTCAGGGTTTGGAGTGCACACAATAAGCAGCCAAGGAAAAGCACCTGCTCTTTACATCACAGATCAGGTTGTGACAAAAGTACAAAATCCTCCAAACTCACAGCAGTTTTCCGTCCTGTGATTGGTCTGTCAGATGTGTTGAAGCTGTGGTCATCTGCTCCACGAGGAGAGCGAGTCTCGATGTTGTTTGTTCTGTGATAGTAAAGAACGGTTGAATCTGGTCCTATCGCTGGCCCATTAACTTTCACAGTGAGTGTGTGTGGGTTTGTGTGTGCGCATGCGTTCATGTGAACAGTTTCTCCAGATCAGCAATATATTGGTACAGCTATAATCACTGGAAGAAGGTTCTTTTGTTTTGATTCTGACATGCTTGTATTTTTAGTAATTTAACTGTGCAAAGGAAAATGATCAGTAGGATATTCAGAAGATGCTGTTTCATTAGAGAATGAAAATGACACCACACACGTCGGTGTAAATAAGACAGAACTCGATCTGAAGCATCTCCAACATTGGGACACAGCTCTTTCTGCTTAAGTTGAAAGGATTTTTTTTTAAACTGGATTACAACTCATCTCTGTCATTGTACTAGCCAGCTGCTGTAACTAGAGGGAATAAATGAAATGAGATACCAGGTGTAAGTATTCCAGTATTTGAAAAAGTATTTATAGAATATGTACAGCTTTGGCAATATAATAAAGTTGTCGCAAAGAAAAGAAATTTAGAGCTTTGGAGATTTATTTTAGCAAGTGGTGTGACTATTCAGTGAAACAAACTTGTTTTTGCAAAAGTTTGCTTCACAGTATAAATCCATATTGAACAGCAGCACAACCATTAAAAATATTAAGACTGGAGGAAGGAGGGGAAAAAGGCACGTTATTAAATGTCGACCAAAGCAAAGGCTTAAGCTGCCACAGTCATGCCTGGTAAGCATGTCTGTGAAAGCCTCAGACTTTACCTGATGTGGGTTTTGCAATGCGAAGTATATCCATATTGTCTGACATTTTTTTTAGGTTACATAAAAATATGCTATATAAAGTGGTACGGTCATAGCAAAGGAGAACAGATGCGCTCTTTGGCTACAGGAAGAGATTTTAAACTTATGATCGAAACGCATATTCTGTTTTCAGTACCAGACTCAATCACAAACTGGCCATATTGAAACATGAGCACATCGTGCTGTTTAATATCATAAAAACAGTTTATGGGTATTTTAAGCATCATTTTACTTGTATCAAGGTGCTGAGTAGTATTTTATCACTTAACCCTGCAGATAGGATCTTGGATGCTCAAGATACCTTTTTCTGAAACTTCTGCCCACATCCCAGTACAATGGGGGTGAAATAAATTTAATGTATGCTGCTCAAAACATTGAAGAATTACACTTGAAAAGACAGCATTGTGTCTTCGTTGAAATAGTTCCTGTTACTCTGAATAATCCACAAATCTCTCTCTCTCATTGAGTCTGATTCTGCCCGAGGTTTCTGCCTCTTAAAGGAAGTTTTTCCTTGCCACTGTTGCCAAATGCTTGCTCATGGTGAGATCTGTTGGGTCTTTGTAATTAATATTATAAAGAGTACGGTCTAGACCTGCTCTATAGGAAAAGTGCAATGAGATAACTTCTGTTATGAATTGGCGCTGTATAAATAATGAACTATTTCTTTGGTAGAACGTAGTTCCACAGAGAAATCTGTGGATTATCCAGTTAAACAGGACATTGTTTTGTCAGTCCTTTGTGCACCACAAACAAATCTATCCACCCCGATCATATTCAGGCACTAGCAGGAGTTTCAAAAATGTATCGTCGCTGTCCTCCAAAAGGACAACTTTTCATTTCAGCTTTGTGACGATACATTTTTCAGCTAATCTGATGTGTTTTTACATGATTTATTTGGAATTTTCCAAACAAAAAATTTAAAATCACTAAATTTGGAAACAAAGTTTTCACTGTCCAGTGAAAACTTTGTTTGGCCAGATGCCACGGTGGTTAAGTACACGTCCTTGCAACTGTACATTTCGAGAGTCAGTTCAACCAAAATACAGTTACTTCTTACTACCACTTCTAGTACAGCTACTGTAGCTTAAGGCAATTTTGAATTCGTCAAGGACATCACATCCTTTGTGTAGGCACTGATTTAAACAGTAGAGGTAGCTAGATACTGTAGCAGGCGGTAAGAAGAAAAAAACTTGGATGTAAGTATTACAACAAAATTTACATCTGGGCTGTGTCTGAAAGCACTCCCTCGTTCACTACTCCCTATATACAGTAATAGACACTCAACAGCTTACTATATGCTGTAGGGGGCAATAAATAGAAATTTTGGACTCATGATTTATAGTCAAACAAAATGGCAGCGTACATAGTGTGTTATATAGTAAAGAGGGGGTGATTTTGGAAACAGCCAGGACGTCTTGAGCCAAATATTTAACCAGAAAACTGGGAATGATAAATTAGCTTAGAAAACTTAAATTACACAATATCATAATGTGGAGTACCCAGGACAATGTATAAAACCTCTTAAATTTAAGCTTATAAAAACTTGACACTAGTCACTATGACTAATCCAAAAGCACATTTAACCATTCCTGATCTTTGCATTGAAGTGTTGCACTATGTTACATGTTTGAAAAGTTGCTGACATTTAAACTTGTAAGTAATTTGTCTAATTGTTTCATTAATGATTTGATGCTTGACTACTTCAGAGGCAGAGACTTAGCTCTTGACCTGTTGTCAGATATTTAAATATCTTTGCACTTTGCCCTGTGTCATCTCACCTTTTTAAGAGCCCCACAATATAGTTTAAGTTCTCTGCAAAGGCTGTAAAGCTTCCCATTTGAATTTGGCTGCGTTTCTGGACCTCAAGCGTCCTCGTGGACCTTGCGGAGTATCCGGAGGCGAGACATGACTTCGTCCCAGTCCAGGTAGGCGCCCTCCAGGTGTCGCAACCTGTCTGGCCTGCTAATGTAGCTCCTCCGCCCGTGCAGCAGACGCCAGTTATCAAAGGTCACTATGTCGCCTGAAATACAACAACACCCAAAGATCAGAAACGAAGGCATGAGGTATATTTCATTTGATCCTACGTTTATCTAGGAGGAATTTAACTTTGTCATTCGGCCCACCTCACTCACAGAGAGGTCAGCTGCAGAACAAGTGGTAGAGCTCAAAGTCCGCATGCTTCAAACGAAAATGTTGTCTTAATTACTGTTATGTCTGTTCAGCTTTCCACTCTGGCATGTGTCATGCCATTTTTTATTTATGCTTAACTTAATGAGGCAGTCTCATTGAGATTAAGATCTCTTTTCCAAGTAAGATCTGAGAACAAGAGCATTTAAAAGGAACACAATCAGTTAACAGAATCAATACAATAAACAAGGAATTAGTAAAAATAGTTACAAGAGTCATTGAAAACATCAGATAAAAGCTTTAAAATCTAAGAGGGGAATGTAAGACTGTAGTTTGAGGGCAGTTTGCAGTTCATTCCATTTAAAAAGGTGCACAGTACCTGAAACCAGTTCTGCCAACATTAGTGCGTACATGAGGGATATCTGTGGTTAACTAGTTACTGGGCCGTGTACTGTAGGTACTAGATTTAAATGAGAGAAGACATGTGAGGTGGTTTGGAAGTTTCAACAGTAGAGCTTTATAGATGAACAACATGACGTGGCTATTTCTTCTTGACTGTAAGGAAGTCCATCCAACCGTGTGAGACAGAGAACAATGATGAGTACGAAGTGTATCATTTGTCAATTTATCAATGATGACGTTGACAGATCAAACAGTAAAAAAATTTGGCTTCTCATTTCTATCCAGCAACTGTCAGTTTTGCCGACTGAAATGACAACTGTCTGGCAGATGTTAGCAGCTGTAGCTAGCTAGGTAATTAAGCTAACAATAGCTCCATGAGTTGGTAGAAAACGCCGTCTCCAGCTGACTTAAAATGAGAATCTTGTAAAAGGCTTAAATATGAACTTGGTGGCTACATACATGCCATCAGGCTCAAAGACTGAAGCTAAAGCTGCAGTCTTAGGCAAAACGTCATCAAGGCTTTTAGGATGAGAACTAACTGAAACTTAAAGCTATCTTTGCTAACGTTGGCTGGAGTTGCTCAAATGTAAAACAGGACATGCTCCTACACAGTTGCTATGTTATTTGTGAGCAGAGCTTTTTATTTTATGTAACCTGTAACCCCACAAAATAATGTAGTTCGATAATTAAATGCTTCTTGGCCTTGGAGGTAACAATCGGCTACTACTGTAGGTGGTAAGCTAGTTAGCCAGACATGCTAACATTTGCATCTTTGATAAACACACTGTTTTAATACATTTCTTGTGTGTTTTGAAAGGTACAAATAAAGACATCTCCCTCCAAACTCTTTAAATGCCAATGCATCTCTATTACTACAGCCTCATGCACACCACTTCACACCGTGGACAAAGTTTGACAGTCCTGCCGTGCCAAGTTACAGTTGTTAAGCTATGACTGGACAATTGCTGTTCAGCTGAGGAGCTGGTCACTTCATCACATCTACTGAACCCTTAAAGCAACCCCAAGGACGCGTCATGAGGATGGATGCTTTCCAACATGGAGGCTTGAACCCTGGGTGCTGCTGTCGAAACACCGTCTCCCTACTAACGGCAGCATCCTGCTACACTTTGATGTCCTTAATGTCTCGTACCATCTATCATCACTCCATCTCTGTAACTTGATGCTGCGGACTCTTTGCTGAGCAGTGATTATTTAGAGAGGGTTACACCAGACTTGGGTAATTTGATTTGGTCTCCAGGTGACATTGACTCGCTGATGTCATTGTGACCTTGATGACAACAAAGATGTTGTTGTTGTTCCATCACTGGACAAGTTCATGTTCTGTCTACTACAAGCCTGAGTATCATGCAGAGTGGATCCTTCTTTCTGAAGGATTTCTTCAATCTTATTTTCATTTTTCATCCACTTAATCAGAGTTTTGGGCATATTAAGCTTTTTAAGACTGTAGTCATGATTAGGGGGCTTTACAGATACATTTTCTTATACTTATATCAGTAGAGCTTTAAGGGGTGCACACTGACCTGGCTCCATTCTGTAGGTGACCACGTTCTCTGGTCGGTTCATGATATCCACATAGGCCTTTAGTGCTCTGTAGAAGGGCTGAACCTGATGTAAGGGGAGGTCCAGCACCGACTCTCTGGTGGCGTTGTTGTAGTTTATCCTCACGACTCGGCCCTCGGCATTAACGCTGCTCAGACAAAAGGTGGAAGGACAAAGTTCACTGTCAAACTAACATGAATCATGAAACAATTAGTTGATTAACTGACTAAACGATCAACAAAAAATGTATTGGCAATTATTTTGACAATTGAATACAAATTTTGATTCAATAGTAGGGCTGCAACTAATGATTGTTGTTTATTATCGATTAGTCTGGTATAATCTGGATTTGGTGAAAAATGATCCCAATGCCTGAGGGGATGTCTTCAAATGTCTTGTTTTGTCCGACCAACAGCCCAAAATCCAAAGATATTTCGTTTAATATCATAGAATAAAAACTAGCAAATATTCAAATAAACATTTGAGATGTTCAAACAAGAGAGTTTTACACATTTTTATTTGCAAAATAAATGATTATTTGATTATCAAAAATTGTTTCAGATAATTTCTGAAATTGATTGACTAATTCTTTCATCTCTGTTTCCAGTTCCAGCTTCTCCATTGTGATGATTTACTGCTTTTTTCTTAGTGACACAATTGTAAATTAAATATCTTTGGATATTGGACTGTTGGTTGGATAAAATAAGCAATTTGGGCTCTAGGAAATTTTACAGGAATTTCTCACTATTTTCCTACATTTTATAGACTCAAGAATTCATCAATTAATCAAGAATCAATGAAAATAATTGTTTGTTTCAGTCATTTTACCCAGAAAGGATTTGAGAGTCTCATTTTTCAGATGAATTGATTAAATATTATCTTTTCAACTGAGCTTGTCAGTTTTTTTTATGCTTAAGGTAAACGGCCATGTAATTTACCTGTTTGCTGAAGATCTCATTCAAACACAATGAATAATATTATGCAGCTACAACCCTCTTCTGTGAAGGTTTTCCACATGATTTTGGCGGCCATATTGAGTATATTTGGACATAATTTTGAACAGCAGATGGCAGTGTCCCATTTCAAATCACACACACACAAACTCACACTGGTGAGATGTACCACTGCATCCCTTTTTGAAATGCATGTCATTTAAATTTTTGCAAGGTCTCTTTGCTTCAGAAAGAGATAGTAAATGTGAATGTATGGGAATAAAAAAGCAGCAGGTGAACTGACAGCCCATCTCCACTTACTCGATGATGCATTTCTTGGACTGCAGCATGAAGTCGCAGTAGTCCGTACCCGTGTCGGAGAAGTCCACGTGGAGCGAGGTGAGTGTCCGGAAGGCCTCTGGGTCTTCTCTCTGCAGCTGCTCGGCCATGTGGAAGCCATCCACCACCACGCTCTCGCCTCCTTCCACAGCCTGGTTGATGCAGTGCAGAAACTGCACCTACAGACACACACGCCGTGCAAATGCTCGTTTTACAACTCTAACGGCATAAAAGCCAAATGCCAGCAGTTGAAAAAAAACTTAGAAAAGTAGTACATAAATTCATAAGTGATACCATATTTGTGCAGTTTAATCCTCTAAATAGACCATTCAAATCAGACTCACTCCAGGTGCGAAGTGTAATGCAGGGTAGTCTGTATGGAGACTAAGCTTTTCTGAAGTGTAGGCTACGTTGTTTGCCATGTATTTATCCTGGACCTGCCATGTGTGCCTGAGGACAAAGATAACATTCATTAATAAACTCCACATTAATTATTTAACTTTGGCTTTAGAAGATCAGTGGCGACAATTAGGCTGTGTGAAGAAAAGGAGGAGATGAGATGAACTTTGCAGGAAACCCTGAGGGGAAACTGGGCAGCTTCACAGGAATGCTTAGACTGTAGCCTCTGAAGTAGATACTTCATTGAGATGCAGCAGGAGTTGAGCACTAATGAGGTAAAGTTATCTTCCATGTTCTGTTTGCATGCCTCGTTTGGATGCCCGACTCGTAAAACAGTCTAGTTTCTCTGATGGCAGGCCTTCAGCTTTAGTCTGCAGTGCCTTTACTTCCAGCAGTATGAGCTCATCTGCTGGCAGTGGAAAAAAAAAACTCTGTTCTGACTGAGTGCACCAGGTAATTCCTCTGGCTTAAAAAAGCTGGAATGCTTTAAGGTTGTTTTCCCCATCTCTGTCCTCAAGTAATCAGCACTGCAGTAAGTCAAAGTGATGAACTATGGTGTGATTAAAGGGGCAACAGACACTCTCTAAGCTTCTCCATGGAACCAAAATGAATCAAAGCTACAGATAATTGACTAGTGGACACATTTTCCTAAACATTAATGTTGTAGAGTGAGAATCTGAGAACTTCTTTCATCAAAATATCTAGCTGCTTTTTTTCTGATTCCCTGGAAAAGGGATGTAAATAAAAGGTCTTTTGTATTTAATTTTTACTAATAACCCTGGGATGCGCTCCAGCTAAAATATGATCAGTGGAAAATTCAGCAGTTCAAGATTTAGTGGGGAGTCAGATTATTTAACAGTGGCTTGGCTGAGGATGACTAGAGCAAAATGAATGAACGTCACGAGTCTTACCCATAGAATGTCAGCCTGAGATAGCCAATCCTCTCAGCCAGTCTGGCCACTTGGCCTTGCTCTGCCGGAGCCCCCTTCAGGTACACAATGCCAACACGACGCAGGGCCAATAGCCAGGCCAGCGCAGCTTTATCGTCATGGAGGACTTCCTGGTAGTCAGCTGTGGGAATGCACAGTTTGGAGTCCCAATAATAACGCTCTGAAATGAGAAAGAGGACATGGAAGAAATGTCATTTCATCTTAGCAGAGCTCTAAATACACACATACACACACACACACACACACACATTAGTTCCTTTTTGGTTTTTATTGGTTTGACAAAAAATAAGCTGTGTCTGCGATGTACCAACATGAAGCTTTTCCACCCAACAGTGAGTCCTTGTGCTGTCCTGTAGCTGCTCTGTTAAACAAACAACAAGAACAGAACTGGTCTGTATCATAGCAACTTTATCAGATGTGACATTCAGTTTTTCTTCTCTCCTCCTTCTCCCTATTGTTATAAACCTGTGTTGGCTTCTTGTTGAGTGAGAACCTGCATGGTCTTTTTTCAATGCACAGTCACTCCATGCCACATAAATTAACCTCAACTGTTTTATTTAACAAATATTGGCAGTTTTTTGCAGAGCCACAGATTGGACAGCATTCGGAATTCACCAATGTAAGCTTGCATTCACAAAGATACTTAATGTTTTCACTAAAGACACCTACGACATTATCCCATCAACTGATAAAAATGGACCAGAACCATCCAAGTGTGCAGCAGGGACGAGCTATAGAGCATGTCCATTCCCTTGTACTTTCCATCATCACTCATCACTACCTTTAGGACACGTTTTTTTCCAAGATGGCGCAAAAGAAAGTCAAATAATGTGTGGAAAGTGCTGTCTGGAGTGCTACAGGCAAAGGAAATCAAGTCAACAACAAGTATGAACACACACTTTCCATCTAATAAAAACACATCAATGTGTAGTTGCAATTTTTCAGCCTTAAAAATAAAACTTAACTTTGAAAAAATACTATATTAGAAGTGGTTAGCAGTATGACAGATTTTATTTTTGTTTTCTTACAAAAAGGAACCAATTAATTGTAACTTTATTATTGGTCTCCTGTGTCTCTCATTTGAAAACGTTGCAGCTTGCCACTGCGTGTGATAGTCTGCGCACTTCACGATGAATAGCTCACTGAGAAAAATCAGCCTGTCTCTGTCAGACAGACAGAAGTGGAAAAAAATCCTCCCACAGCTCTCCACCCAGCTGGCTCGACTCCTTTTTCCATGCAGCCTCCAGTGACTTCCACAGAAAACAGCTGCTGAGTACATTTGCAGGAGGAGGAGGGTTTAGCTGAGGAGATTGTGTACCTGTCAGATGTTTGTGGCTCCTCCTCGCGTCTCTTTTCAGTACCCACCAACTTAAAAACAACTTTCCAAACGGCTGCATCACAAACATATTACAAGGCTGAAGCCTGCGGGAGATGGACACACAACGGGGCGAGTGTGCTGAACTTCATGCATAATTTATCGTCCTCCAGAGTGTCTAAAACATTAAAAGACAATGTGACTGTTCACTCTGAAGACCATAAAGATTTACAGTTGCAACAGACAGACTAACTGGTGACGAGGAATTTCAGTGCCTGGTTTTTTCCAAAGGCAGTGAGGCACAAAGCACACAGAGATGCAACATCAGTCAGGAACACAGTGATCATCATGACTTGCAGACCTCCCTCCAGGCTGTTGTCACAAATAATCAGCTTCTGGCCGCACAGTTCAAAGGGTCAGGAACCCCCTGCTTGTTAAAACTTGTCAAGAGGGCTGAGGGAAACAAAGGCAGAGAATGAGAAACTGGGGCAAAGGTCAAGCCTGAATGTTACAATTATTCTTGTGAAACTGGACCTGGATGTCTTGTACAGGCATGCCGTGTTTCAGCTCTGTGGTTTAGGGCGTCCCAAAGAACAAAGAGGCTTCATCATTTTCGCTCACACCCGGCAGCTGTTTTTAGCAAACAAGCTCTTAAAAAAAACAAAAAAAACCACTATACACTACCTGCTCAGCACCAAACCGCAGATAGACACAGTAAGCAACTAGCTGGTTAACATAGTGGAGCGCTTAGCAGCTAAAGAGCCACATATTTTCCTCAGGAGCTGGCAGAGACCAAAAACAGAGCTAAAAGAGTGAATACTGGACATACATTTGCCAGGTGGCCAGAAACACGATTCCAAATTAATGATAATGTTGCTCCATAACTGCTGGATATCTAATTAAGCAACTGTTTGCTAAATTCGACAACTAAAAACGGTGATATGTCAATGTTGTGCCAAAAAAATAAGTTATTGCAGGTTCAAGTTCATTTGCTCATTTGTGTAAAATCACTGGTTTTCACAGGAAGGACTGTGCTGGAATGTGCTTGAAGGGACACCTCTGACAAGATAGTATGTGTGCATAATCCCCTCTCTCCTGTTTCCCCCTTGGCTGTGGTCTGCTACAGTGGCTTTTCCAGATGAGGAAACCTGAAGCTGTGGCTCCTGTGGCTGTCAGGCAGCTCCTGGCAGTTTGGCTCTCCCCTCACTGTGCTCTGTTTAAGCTCAGAGGGCTGCGTCGCTCTCCTCTGCAGCTAAGAGCGCCTTCAAAGCCCTGTTTGAATCACTGCAGTTATCCAGAGAGCTTTTGTTTTGACTTGGTTAAGTTTTATCACAGATCTTGGATCAGCTCACTTCAATGGGCCGTCTGTGGAATGCACGGTGGAGGGCTCAGAGCCAGATGCGCATAAACAACCTTTTTAGAAAGAAGTTGTTCTAGAGAAATAAGTAAAACAGAATAAGATTGCCTTATTTCAGCTGCAATTTGATCCCCAAATATACCATTTATTTGATTTTAGTGTTGTGTCAGTATCAATAAAGGTATTGGTGAATGGTAACCAAGTACATTTACTCAATAATGTACTTAGGTAAAGATTTGAGGTACCATTTCATGCTATTATATACTTCTACTCCACTGCATTTATTTGATAGCTGCAGTTACTAGTAACTTTATAAATCAAGATTTTATATAAAAAAATTGTGATGATCTTATAAAGTAGGATGCATTTCTATATATTAAACTAAACAATAGCTATGTAGGATATAAATATATAAACTAGCGCTTCGACCAACAGTAAAATGCTACTTGAACATTAATGCATCAGTAATAATAATCCAACATTATACAACCGTATAACACTCAGAGAGCCATTGTTCTGCATTATGAGGACTTTTACTACTTTAAAATACATTTATGTACTTTTTAAGTGACATTTTAAACAAAAGAAATTTGTAACAGTATTTTTGTATTGGGGTATTGCTATCTTTACTTAAGTAAAAGATCTGAATACTTCCTCAAGACGTTCTCATTAATCACAGCAAGTAAATAAATCACCAACATTGACATTTCATCTGTTAATACACGTGTAAGTGAATACAGATTACCAACTCTTATTTAAACCAGGTTTTCACCCCCAACTTGTAAACTGCTGCAAGTACAAAATCTGATAGTGATTAATGATCAATGTTCTTCAGAAGACATAACACCCATTACATTACCATACTGCCAACATGTGCATTCATTAGTGTTAATTTAATTAACTCGCTAAACTAAATTAGCCTGACAATTTAGAGTAACTAAATTATTTGTTTAAAAAAGGGAATAGCACCATCTTTGGTAACGTGTTATTTACACTATATCTATATTGAGAAATGTATAATTGAAATTTATTTATTTATTTCTAGACTGTTTCCTGTGGGAGGCTTGACAACATATTGAAGTAACTAAAGAAGGTGGCAATGCTTTTCCAGGTCTTCATAAAAAAAGGTTTTAAATTTTTAATTATTAAAGTATCAAAATAATCCTATTTTAACCAGAACCGTGAGTCCAGACAAAAAGAACCCAGGAGAACCCTGGTCTACCCCAGCTGTCCCAACCTGTCCCTCCCAGCGCCTCTCTCTCCCTGGGGCCCAGCTGGAGGACAACCAATTTGTAGTTCCCTCTCTCTTCCCACTATAATATTGCTCACTGCCCCTATGCGCACACACACACACACACACACACACACACACAGATAAAGTACAATAAGAACCTGTTAATTACTTAAGCTTATCTCTATCTGTTGTTTTTTTTTTTGGTTGATGTTGTTCTTAGTTTGTTTGTATCGCCTTGTCATGTCTCATATGTCTTCTTGTCAATCACTTGTCTTGCACAATTAAAAAAAAGCTAGATTCTAGTCAACAATTACAATGTACGTATGTTTATGTTTTCACAGTGCACATAATGTGTGTGTGTATATCAATGAGGCTGCAGGAAACTCACTCCACCCTCCACTAATTCGACAAACACACCTTTATCTATGAAACATACCTGGAAGACAGAGCAGCCAACCTCTGCATTCTCAGTTTGGAGGAGACAGAGTGAGCAGTGTTTTCTCACTGGACAGCTGCAGTCTCCTCCACACACTAATCCAAACTCAACTCTTTCTCCATCAGCAAGTTTAGGTTCCCAAAATCCTACTGAGCCTTGCAGTAGTTTGTCAAATGATGTCCTTTTTGCCAACTTATAGTCACTGCTTTCAGTATTATTTAAAGTGCCAAGTAGGAGGTCTGGCTTGCCAGAGAAATGAAAAATCCTATCATTATAATCACCAAGCCTTCCATGCAGTCTGATGTAAAGGTGTTGAAATTTCAAAAGAGATGACAAAGAAAAGGGATTTAACCCAAATATAGTTGATCCATGAAGGAACTACAGAAATACACTGAAAAATAAACTGTGTGTGGGTGAAAAATAGTGACAAAAGAGGCCAAACTTCTCTTGAAAGAGACATCTGATATGTGGAAGGTTTGGCTGACCATTATTTATGACAGTTGCTAAAGCCCTTAGCAGTCCATTATAGCACTCTGCCCAATGAAAAGCTAATTTTGACAAATGAAAACACTCAAGTCAAGTCTTAGATTCCTCAAATTCCTTTCAGGTTGGTAACATAGCATGTACACTTGTATGTAAGACGTGGTTGAAAAGTCAGTTCTGCTGAAGCTGGCGTTCGAAGTGACTGTCAGGTTTGGAAAAACACCAGTTTTTCCACTGATGGACCTCCACAGCTATGTTTCCAGGAGCCTCTCTGTCAACTGACGAGTGATGACATAGAAGGCTAAATTCAGACCAGATGGCAAAGGGGAAACACAAGCCAGACAGGGAAATGACAAATCAGCTGCTACTTGGCCGAGTTATAGAATCAGTCAGTAAACTTAATGGAGGAAAGTCCAAACTCAGCTGAGTCTGTTTAGGAGAGCCTCAGACCAATCGGACAGTTATCGTAAACCTCGTGACCAAGTCAAATGGAACACTAATTGACGTATACTGTAGGTATTCAAAACTGGAAATGAGGGCAGTAAAAAAAAAAAAAAACACAATATAAAGTAAACTGCGTCAATATCAATAGCACCTACAGTATATCTATGCGCACCTACAGTATATCTATGCGCAGGTCAATGTGCTTTGCAAATGACTAAGAAATGTTTAGGTCAGTAGAAATTTAAGCAGTAAAATAATGCCTACCTTGAAGTAAAATGTAGAACTTAATATATAAAAAGTAAAAAACGAAACAAAAAAACATCTTAAAACCGTATAAGCAAACGTCAGGCAAAACGTTAAAGTTTAAGTGCTACATGTATATTCAAAGATACCACCATTTTCAGATCCCCTTAGGTCCTTGGTCAGGTTGTTCTAAATAGCTGCATATACTAAAAAAAACAAACGCGGTTGGGAGCATAAGAGCTTAAAGCTGCTGCGCAAAACGCGTTCATCCTGCACTTCAAAACTAACAGGCTTGTTCAAAAGTACAAAAACAAGCAACAAGAGTAAGGGTTTTAAAATGGGTGCTCTTCTGGTCCTAGTCAGCACTCAGGCAGCAGACTTCTGGATCAACTTTAACTGATTTATGACATTTTTGGTAGACAAGATAGAAGCATTACACTTGTCAATACTCCTAGAGATCATCTGTCTGTATTGGTTTCTAAGTGTATTAACAAGAACCACAAATAATGGCACAGTCTACTATAAAGTACACACTGCTGAGGAATATTTTCCACCCTGTATTTAGAGCATGTATGGCCTTTGTCAGACTTTTGACAGCTTCACAGAGATTTTCATGCTAAGATTGATTAAGACCAGATAGTTGAGGTGAAGGCATGGTGAAATGCCAGGGATTTTTTGACAGACAATCTGCAGATTAAGGTAAAACATTTTTCACATTTTTGGCTGCGACTAATAACTAGGGACGTTTTTTTGGCAGGCCAGAGGAGGAAATATTAGGGACAGCTGTTACAGTGAGAGAAATCTCATCGCACCTTTAGTATCATCATTGTTTTCTGCCAATCACACTCTAGAGAAATTTTCCTACAATAAATTTCACAATATATGTCCAGCATACCCCTTTCAACATTTTTTAAGCTTTAAAATACTTGCATTCTATTTTGTGACTGTGCTTCTTATTTCAAGTGTATTGTTCACTTTTTTACTGATGGCTTGATCAACAGCAGCAATATTGATCAATACAAGTGTTAAGGCACCGAACACAAGGACTGAGACTAAATCAAGAAGAACTTTAACTACAAGTCAGAATAAGCAGGATGAAATAAACTTTAAGACCAATGCATCAGTTTAATCAGAAACATGGAGCTCAAAATTTGTGTATGCCGTAGGTGGTAATTCCTTTAATTTAGGACAAACTTGAAGTGTGTCAACTGCTTTTGTTCTGCTACTAAAATCTAAAATTAGCAATCAACTGGTGGAACAAAAAGTATCTGCGAATGATTAAACAGTTAAACAGTGGTGAAAACCTTTCAGCTCTTGTGTTTCTCAACTCAACATGGTCAAACTACCATTCAACCATTGTTGCTTGATGTGTGGAACCACATCAAACTCAGACCTGCAGAACAGAAAGAAATGTGAGGGGAGGCTGGCCAAAGAAGGCCAGGCAGTGGTACTTACTTCTGTTAGTACAACTTGATGCAGTTATTCGCAGCAAATGACTCAACTTGTTACAAAAATGACATGCCATTATACTTTGTTGAGGACGAGCAATTCAAACAGTTTACTGAAATAGAGAATGGTCGATAAGGCATTTTGGAAAGAAGACAGACTCCTTTTACGAGCTACCGATGTGAGCAGGTGGATAAGTGTGTGAGAAAAGGCTGCGAGCTATGTGTCTGGGCATATTTTTACTTTTCTAAAAAGCCATTTAACCTGTTTCACATCACACATCTTTTAAATACCAGTGACATGGAATTAGTCATGATTCCCACTCCAACTAAATAAACATGACAAGCGCAAAATGGGAGGCCTGAGATGATGACATGGTTCAAATATTAAAAGCATCTGGCAGCTGTTTCACTAAATCGCTGACAGATTTATCAGTGAAAGAGTCATTGCAGATAAGGTTGTGCGTGACATAAGCTTGAGGTGTTCCCAAGAGCAATTCAGCATCATAACTCTCCTCCAAGTGACGTGAAAGGTTCAAAGTGCACATGCCAGCAAGAAAACAGCATGTGTGAATTCCAAAAGGTCTATCTATGAATGAGATTTAATACTCAACTCTGTTGACAATTACAAGTTGTAAAATTCAGAAGCTGACGATAAATGACAGCCAAAAACTAACATGTGCTGTGTCCAAACAATAACTGTATATTGGGATATTAGATATTTAGTAAGAAAATATCTGTAAGAACTCTTCACTCTCAGACACAAGGCCGTTTGAGTTTAAATTCCCTGTTACACATACCTACAGGCTCGGGGATTTGTTCGTTCCCAAGGAAGGAAATACTGACAACGGTGAGCTTGTGTTTGGTAAGAACATGCAGATCTTTTCTTGACCCTCACTCTAAATCAGTTTTCCATATGGCAGAGGCAGAAGGGGCTCTGAATGAGGCTCACATTTATCCAGACATCAGCCTTTCAAAAGGTCCACTGCATTACGCTGTTTCACATGCATACATGCTGTACCTCGGTTCAGTTTTGTCTGGAGAACATGTGCAAGGACAACAAACTAGAATTGCTGACAAATCACATTTGCATCCAATACGTTACAGTAGACATTTGAAAATAAAAGGCCTACCTGAAGAACTGACTGAACAGTTAGTTATGATCCATGGAGAGTCATTTAAACGTGAAATTTACTGTCTGGGAACGGGAATTCGCTCACTAATCAACTGGATCCTAAAGTTGACCTGAACATTGGCCAAACTAGTCTAAAATGTATGAGAAGTACAAATTCAACATGCTCTAGTTGATTCCTATATTTGGGACTGTATAATAAAACAGATTAAAATGCTTTCTTTATAATGTAATAAAGTTCAATAGTACTAGTTCCATGTCTCACCCCAATAATAGCTGCTGCTGAACTACATACTGCGGTTTGAGTTCCACAACTCCATAGAAACGGTAAAGCGGAAGAAAAAAACATTACTTCAGACATAAAAGCAGGAGGTATAGTACATGCTGAATAATATCCCCAGAGCTCCAATTTTCATATTGACCTCACAGTGTCCCTGTGCGCTAAACTTTCACTGTTGGGAACACTTTAACAGGCATACTTGGGCCTGTAAAATCTAGGTGCACTGCATGAAAAAGGAAACAGAAATTCAAACTGTGAACTACGTTTCAATGAGTTAACGTCATGGAGAAGTAAGGAGCGAGAATATGAGCAAAGTCCACAGAGGTGAACGCTGTTCATCATCCATCTTGTGAGTTCCAGTATTTTTCGGTGCAAGGAATTTCAGGCTGGCGCTCAGGAGGAAATAATTAAATCCAGAGTGTGTGTGTGTGTGCGCACGTCAACTTGTATTGTGTTTTGGTGTGTGAGCTTAGCATTGTCTTCCAGGAGCTCTCCTGGCTCTGAGCTGAGAACAGCTGAAAAAAACCTACACTGCAAAATGACTATCTGTGTGTAAATTGCTATGAGGGGGGATCTGTTTACACTTCAACATGAATGGAGGAGTTCTGCAACACACACACACACACACACACACACACACACAACCTTAATCAGTTTGGAACAGAGCAGGAGCCACTCAGCCCTGTGGGTCCTTCAGGACCACGTGTGTACACAAACCGACTACAGTCCATCCCCCGCTCCACTGAAATGCTGCTACCTTGTTCCACAGCTAAACTTTCTCCTCTGCTGTCTGGCAGACTGTAAAGCGTATTGGGCCAGTGTAAATGTACTGTAAAATGACTTCTCTTTCCAGTCTTTAGAAAAACCTCTTTCCTTAACAACCCTGTTATGTTACTGAGAAAAAAAAAAAAAAAAAAAGTGTGGAAAGAAGAGTTTAATTCAGGGGCATCTTTTTTCCCCCAGGAAAGGTTAGCAAAGAAAGTCTAGTCATTGTCATTATAACAGTTACATACACACATAAGAGAGCTGCTGCTTACGACATACAGCACTCAGTTCCTGCTGTTGTCACATGCCAAGTGTTAATGTTTTCAAAATATGTTGTATAGTATATAAGTTCGTCCAAAGAAATAGAAACCAAACATGTAACAAAAGTGGTAAAATTTAAAAGCTGATTATAAAAGACAAATGATAATAACAACTCATTAAAAAAATAAAGAATCCAGAATGAAATCACAAACTACACTTTCAGTTTATGAAGAGTATATCAGTAACCTTGATATACCAGTACTATTTCATAAACCAACAATAGGGATTAGACCGCAAAGAATTAGACAGCAAAACATAAGTGATAAAATGGAATACCTAAATGACTGTGTTTATCTGTCACACTGCTAAAACAAACTCTTGCACTTTCATTTTTATACTGACTTTAAAACAGACATTAAATGTCACGCAGGAAAGTACACAATTACGCACTTTCCAATGTGGTTAGAGTGGAAGGAAAATATGAAAATTAGATCCTCTTGTATTTTGCAATAAATTACAGTGAATCTGTTACCGCACTGATGTTTTTGATGTTAATGACAAAGATGTGTATCCAATGTGAAATATGACGTTCATAATGGCATGTGGTCACAGTATGGAAAGTGTCATCTGTGACGAGCTTCATCTAGTTTGCTATTTACGTACAAGCAGGTAACACTCGCTGCTTGGCAAGCAGACAAATTAGTGTTCTCATCTACCGCTTTGAAAATGCAGTAATTCATGACAGTGTTTGCTCATCCTGTTAATTCTAAGACAGCTGCGATGTGATTTATGGCCTCCTTTGAAAATTATCTCTTTGACAATTACATCAACAACAGGGTAATCAATTAAAAAGTAATGATTAGTTTCAGACCAGTGCAATCCAATCAGTACAGGCCTTTTTTGTCAGCAGTTAGTAGGCATTATGTGTATTTTTTTCATCTTATCAGTACAACACCACTGATCTTCGTGTGTGCATACACATAGTAAATACATTTGGGGAGGAGGTGAGCACATTCTAGTACACAACCTGATACACATTAAACATACACTCGGTGGCCACTTTATTAGGTAGACCTTGCTAAAACTAAAGCAGTCTACTACAACAGCCCCGCAATAAATCTTAACTTCATAAAGGTTAGAATGTTCAGTTTTTGTTGAAACAGTTTTATAGCGGTGTTGATTCAATGGTATGATCATTTTGGAGGCTGTAGTTTGTGGTGCTGTTGGACTGTATGTTTGACTGATGTTTCTGTTATTTAGGCTACCCTCATTGATATGAAGAGTTGGACACAATAATAGAAACACCTGTCTTCATGAAGAATCATGTGAAACTTCATGAAGGTAGGATTTACTGCAGGACTGTTGTATTAGACTGCATTAGTTTTAGCTAGGTGTACCTAATTTACTGGCAACTGAGTGTATTTCTATAGGACAAATTCCTGTAGAGCACTTACAGAAGCTGTACCTACATGGAGGTGGTGTTCCCCAATACCAATTAATTACATGAAATTCTAAAATGCAGACTTAAAAATTCAAATGAAAAATATAAAAGCTAGACTCACCGTTGAGGAATAGCTCTTCTTGCATTGCTCGCCTGGCAGCAGGAGAGAAACAGCGTTTCTTCAACCACTCTGTCTCAAACACACTGGTGTGCTGGTCGGGCCACACAATGGACACCTGTGGAGAGACAAAAAGCTTATTGATTCCAAGTGGCCAAAATGTTTTAGCTCTTTTCCCAGGTTTTCACCTCTTAATATTTTGTTGTTAGAAGCCATGAACTGAAAGTGCACCGTCTCTCTTTCAAGTAAACAGTAAGTGACAACCTTCCTGATTGACAGGATAATGATGTGCTCAAAATATTTACTGGGTATTCTGTTTTCACAATATTTCACTCGTTTCCAGAAAGAAGATGGGTCTGCCCTTTGAAGGTTAAGCTTTGGAAGGCGCTGTTTTGATTCATAAAACTGAGAAATAAATGCATAAAACAAAATCTAACTTGTTTTTTTCTTTTAAAATGAGGATTTCCCATGTTTATGTTTATGTTGTGCTTTTTAAATACTTGTAGGGGCTTTTGGCAAATGCCGTCATATAATCTTTCCTATAGCCAGAGGAGGCAAGCATGAAACCAAAGTTGTAAGACTTACAACACAGGAATTGTATCAACAAAAACAAATGACACACAGCAGCTTGGCAGCACTGTCACGTCAGAGCAATCTGTTTATAGTTTATAGCAGAGGCCGAATCCTCTGAAGGACGCAGCTCACAAAGGTGGTTCCTTTGGAGGACTTAAAGGTCAGGCTGAACGTGTTCTTCTGCCAAAATTAGATCGTCTTACCTCACAGTTTATCACCAGGCAGTTGCCCTCAAACAGTCAGCAAAGTGTAAATGACATTCATCAACTGGAACAAGTTTCATGATGCCTAAGTACAGTATGAGTTGTGTTGTTACACACGACTTTAACACGCGATGATAAACAAAAAACGTCCATTAACTTCAAAAATATTGTAGGGGAGAATAGCATCATATCATAAATGATGTGATAGGGTTTTAGAGGTTTACAAGTTTTAGTTTTATTAACCGTAAGTGAAAATTAAACTTAATGCACCCAAAGTGTCCATTATTACCATCCAGTGGAATTGTAAAACTGTGTGGAAACATAACTAGAGTACTTAAAAGAAGTTAATGTTGAACCAGGATGTAGGCTCTGTAAAATTTATTGGACATTTACACATCCAGTTTGGGTAATAATTTAAACATTCATCTTGTTCTCTTAATATAGAACATTCATACTGAGTGTGTGAACCCCCAAAAACACAAGTAAGATAATGGCAGCAGCCTACCTTGTTGTCATTGGTGACCTCCACAACGTCGACACCTGTGTGGATATCAAGATCAGACATCAACAGTTTCCGGGCCTGAGCCGACTCCAGGGTACACAGTGGACACTGGCAGCTGTCTCTCAGCCAGGTGAATGGGTACAGACTGTGGCCTCCATCCTCCCACTCCACCTCCATCAGCCTCTCCTGATCCAGAGTCCGGACATGCCTCACTGAGTGGCGAGCCAGAGGGATGGAGGCTGACCCTAGGGTCTGCTGCCCACGAAGTTGCACTGAAGTCAGGAAAGAGGGTAGTGGACCAGCAGCCTGCCCTGGTCTACGACAAGCCCTCAGAGCCTGGCAGGCCATGGCAGAGGTGCTCCTCTGCAGGGCGCAACGTGCAAATGTACTCCACATTTCTGAATGGTTCCCTCCAGGCAACTATGTCTCCAGATCAGAAAGGGCCACCAACTCTGTAGTTAATGAGAAAGGGAAGCAATAAAATGAAAACAATGGGAAGACAGAGAATCACACACTGCCGCCTTTCATTAATGTGTTTAATTTCAATGCGTTTTATCTTTATTAATTTAATTTAAAAAACTAGGGGTGGATAATAAACCAAATGTATCGAGGTACCAACATCAGGAGTCTCTTACTGAGCTAAATATACTTATGTCACAATTGTCAACAAAAATCTGAGTATATCATGAGCCAATGTGAGTAAGGTAAAATAATGGACAGATTGAAAAGGTGGCTTAAATATTAAGTCAATCGATTTAACACCCCCGTTTTAAGAAGCAAAAATCACAGTGCTACACTTGTTTTTGAACAATGCCAAGCTCATCAGATACAGTTTACAATGTGTGCTTTTTCACAGGGCTTTGGGAATTGTGACTGGTTGCTGTGCCAACCAGAGGTAGTTTCTAAGCTTGGTCTGCTGACTGTGTGTTGTAAGATCTGGGCAAAGCTGCAGTGCAAAACAGCATTACTTCAAGAAAGTGTGCTGTGGTCCAAACTCCTGCACCTGTGTGCAGTTTGGTTGAGCACCCTGTGCCAGACACATTAGTAGCCTCAAATTATGTGAACTAGGGCTGCAACTGATGACTATTTTGATATTTGATTAATCAGCTGATTATTTTCTCGAATAATTGATTGATCGTTTGGTAAAAAAAACAAAAACAAATAAAAACAAAACTGAAAAATTCCCATCACTATTTCCTAAACCCAAAGATATTCAATTTACTATAATGTTTAGACAAGGAAAAGCAGCAAATTGTCACATTTGTGAACCTGGAACTGTCAAATATTTGGCTTTTATGTACAAACGATTAATCATTTATCAAGAGAGTTGTCAGTTAGTCGATTGACAAAATTAGTCAATGCAGCTCTCCTGAATTACAACAATAACTAACATCTTTATAGATAGATTTGTTATGTTGTTGATGCGATTTTGTCAGTGTGACCATGTGTTTGTGTTGCTCTAAGGACAATCTTTGTGTGCAGCCTTTTAAATCCAATACACACATATCTTCCTCTTTGTTTAAGTGCTTGTTTGCTTACTTGTTTGCATACGTTTCAGGGGGAGTGTAGCAGCCTCCACTATCTCTTTAATTAAAACTGCTTAACTCGGGTTTCTTTAAAAACTACCTACACAGTTATTTAAGCTGTGACATCAATACCAGCGGGTGCATTTGAGTTTGATTAGCACACAACACACATCCACTGGATACAACCAACTGTTGGTAGAGAAACAAAACAAAACAAAAAAAAGTGTGTGAACAAAAGCTACCCGTCCCGTTACTCTGTGTAGTTCACTTCTGTTGAAGAAGACAACAGTTTAACTGCTAAATACATGTCTAGCCGTTAGCCTTTCGCTTTGAAGAAGCAGCTAAACCGGTTGTTAGCTAGCTAACTTGTTAACGTAAACGAACCCCCCCGGCTCCTCCAGTATACATCCTAATTTCAGTTTCAAAGCTAACAGAGAGGCTAATCAGTCGAGCTTCTTTCACAGCTGGGTTCTTTACCGGTTTGCTTTAAAAGATTATGTATTAAAGTGCAGTAAAAGAAAGAAAGTGTTTGCCAGTAACAGACGTTACCTGTACTATTTTGACGACGGTTCCTCTTCCCACGAGCGTTGCGTCCGTCAACACAAATGCCGAGCTGTCAGTGAGAGAGAGAGGAAGTAGGTGAAAGGTTGACCGGGAGGCTGCTCGGGATGACATAATAACTGCAACTGCATGAATGTTGCTCTACTTTTCAGTCCCAACTGATAACGGAGTCCTGGGCCAACACGGATGTGTTTTAATAAACAATAGTGATAAAAGAAATTACAGTAGCCCCACCCTAAAGATCTAGGAAGAGAGCATTTCTCCTTTGTTAAATGCTTTGTTGAAAACAATGGCTGCTTGTGAGTCGGGGGGGGGTCAAGTTTATGGTTTTGTGGGATCTGGGGGCCCCTATATCAGAATACTGGTAATTAACAACACAGCCATGCTAAAGCCCTGTGAGTCTGTAGGCACAGTGGTGGTTTGAGCTAAATACTATCAGTTCAGCATGCTAACATGTTAACATGCAGGTGTTCACTGTAGTTTAGCCTTTTAGCATGCTAACAATTGCTAAATAGCACTAAACAAGGTACAGCTGAGCCAACCCTGACTGTGAATAAGCAAAAACTTTGACCTGCTGGTGGCTCTAGATGAAAAGTCATCACCAAAGTCAATATACTTTATCCTCTAGGGGCCTTTAATATCTGTAGCAAATGCAGCATTCACACCATATTGAATGGATAGAGCGCTCCCTTTATCAGGCAGCTCAAGACAGTACTATTACAGAGTTGGTTGTGTGAGAGTTAAAAATATTGTGCATTAACAACATAACACTGCATCCATTAACTTTGGGTTTAATTACGTTGAACAACAGACTTTGGCTGATGTGAAGTTAAAAATCGCTGAGCTTTCAGAAAAGTCAGACAGTCACAGTCCAGATTACGACTTGGATATTGACGTGAACACTATTTACAAGTCAGAAACTCATAATTACGATAGCTCTGATATGACATGAGTGCTGCAAAATTTCATGCCATTCATGGTTACCCATCCAATAGATCCATCCAAGAGTTATTTTACTCTGACCCAAAAAAGTCAACCTCGTGGTGGCGCTAGAGGAAAAATCATGGCATCATCATGTCAGTAGGAATCATCCTCTGGGGAGCATGAATGTCTGTACCGACCGATGGTCAAGTTGGCGCTTCACCATCCCCTGGAGCCATACTGCTAGCGACATAGATACTGTATTAATATAGATTCTAAGCTATTTATTTCCCAATTTCTCCAGAGGTCTGTGCAGTCTTGTCTACAGCTGAGTGGATACACGCATGCACAGAAATGAGGCTCTTCAATGGCACTAGCTAACTGAAACAGCTAGTAAATTAATCACTTAGTCTAACAACAGAAAATTATTCTACTATTTTGATGACCAATTAATCATTTTTGTTATTTATCTGGCAAAAATTCCTCCTGCTGCTTTTATTTGTCATATATGACAGTAAATTGAATATCTTTGGACTGATGGTTGGATAAAACAAGGAATGTAAGGATGCCGCCTTGGGCTCTGGGAAATTGTATTAGACATTTTTCATTATCTTCTGACATTTTATTGACCAAACAATTGCTAAATTAATCAAGAAACTCTGACACACCAATCAATAATACAATTAATGTAAGTGATGTGAGTTTTTTCTGTGTTCATACCTCTTTCAGTTTAATACTTTCTACGTCCTTTGCAGGTTCAGGGAAGATGACCAGTACCAAGTGGATGTGCAGTACAGTCTTCAATGACACCTTCTAACATCTGAGTTCAGATTTTAAAAGCTTCATTTTGCAATTATTAACCCAGGATCACACAAGGCCACCCAATTTATAACATGGCAGACCCGAGTTTCAAAGGGTAAGTGATGATTACAACTCATCAGTGCACATGTGTTAATTAACAACAACAGTAACACTGATAGTTGTATCATGTAATGGACTTTGTGGTATTAGTTCAAGCACACAGTCAACGTTCAGTAAACCTTCACAGAGCATTACAAAAATGAATTCTAACCTTTTACAAATAAAATACAATGTCCTGAAGAGATATAGATAGAGAGATATACATGCAGACAAACAGAGAAGTGATCAATGCAAACATTTGTGGCAGTAAACTGATTGTTCATGTTAACCAATTTGTAAGAATTTATATAATAAACAGCAGAATTTGGAAAGATATAGTAAACCTTCCTGAGTGAGAAGGTACACAATGTTCTGTTCAATGTCATCCTTCTACTTGCATCATAAATTCACTGAAATGGACTTATCTAAAATAAGCCAAAGGTTAGTCTGAGTTGAATGGTGTTAGCATTATGCAACACTGTAAATGATCAAGTAAAATGCAATACAAAATACAATGTATTTCAACTAAAGATGATAGTTTTATGCCTCATGATAGCTCTGTTGTTTAAGCTGTATGTTACAAATATGGTTTTTCCTCTAGGTGATGCAAATACTCAGAATCAGAAATACTTTATTGATCCCCGAGGGGAAACTCTTTCGTTACAGCTGCTCACTATCACGTCAATGCACATAGGAATAGAAGTTCTAATAGAAATAGAAATAATAATAAAGTAAGTCTGCAACGAGACAATTGTTTCTAGTAAGAAATAAGAGATGTGCAAATCAAAATATAATACACTATAATACAGCTAAGATAAATTAAGTACAAATGTGGATATAAAGTATAAATCTAAAATAAGTGTAAAGTACAAAAGTGGATTTACAGGTTGATAAGTGTATTACTGTATAATACAATGTAATAATATAAGTAATAAGTAGTAGTGCAATAATGAGTACTGTCAAGTTAAGTGTAGCAGATTAACCTGATTATTAGACGTGGATATTGCACAGCAGTAATACGTATTAATAAATATCAATAAACAGGGAATATTAAACTGAAAACAGTATATTGCACAGGTGTATTAAACAAAATATTTCACAATATTTCAAGTATAAATCTGTATATCTAAATGAGAGAACAAGGGACTTTCCCCTCTCATGGAAACATAATGTAGGCTAAAGGTTTTAGGTCTGTGTGTTAGCTGTATTTTATGCGTCCTTATGTTGCCTCATCATGAGTGTAATCAGTGGGCTCAAATATCTATTGACTGTGTGTAAACACAAGTGAAACTGTCCTACTGTACTTTGCAATGTTACGTAATTTACATCACTTGGCACTTTGTGGATACTCATTTTAATTCCTTTGACTCAAAGCCATACTGTTTACTCAACTTTATTCACGACATTAAAAAGGCTGAAGTATCAAAATAAAATTAAAAGTTGTTTTCAGCATGTTGGAGCAGAATACAGGAGAAAACAAGTTGTTTGCGAGGCCCACCGCACCACTCAAAACACCAACAACACAACTTCCTTACATGTCTGTTCCTCATAAATACCAACAACCAGCTTCTTCCTTCAAAGCACTCCTAGGGGAGCACTGCCCGTATGTATAATTCACAGCAGACCTCAAAACCTTGTAAAGCAAACATGGAGGGCAACTTGGTAATTTTGAAGCATGTGGCAATACAATATGCAGTCCTAATGATTATAGTGCTACTGCCGCATTGTGGCGTCTGCTAAATACAAAAACCGGGGACCCCCTGGATGCCGCTCCATGGGGATTCCCAGCAACATAAGGAATGGTTTAATCTCACTTCTACACCATTAACTACTAGAAGAGACCAATAATAGAGGAACTTCCACCCAAGTTGCAACTCTTGACCAAATCATAGCATGTTTTCGAACTAACATTGTGCACATTCCTGCACAATTTTATTTTTCCGATTTTTATTGTCCATTTTTCTATTTGTGTGTGTTGACTTTTGCGGCACTTGCATTTTATCTTCTATCTGTATGTGAAAACCTACTTGGCAATAAACCTGATTTTGATTCAGATTCTAAAATTGATCACTTCTGCCATAAAAAACAACCCATCAACACTGTACTTCAAACACAAACTCTTTATTTGAGAAGACACAACACAATCTGTTAAGAATGTTGTCACACAGATTAAGGTTTGACATTGAAGTCCACGAGTGCTGCCTGCAGTCTTACATCACCACATATCTTAAAAAAGGTAAACAAGAATAGATATATGCTGCTCTATTTCAAAACTTTATATAAACAATGAATACATATTAAGGTGTTCTGTAATAAAGATATTGGCACTCACAGTATTTACTTACTTCTAATAATACACTGTACATTTTCCAAGAGTATACCGCCTGTGCAGAACAGCACAGTAAAGGCCTTGCATTTTAAACCATGTCACAACCTTTAGCACAGGGACAGTAAAGAATTGTGCAAAGTCTGCTAGCCTATAAAGCAAAAAAAATATAATACAGATAGGTGTCCATATGTAAACATTCTTTGATATTCTTAGAAACATTCATCTGGAGTGTCAGAGAAGAGCAACGATAAAGGCTGCTCACGTTAGGAGCTTTCAACCCGGCTACTACGAGGACCACCCTGTCAACTGCTTCCCTGCTATATGAAGAGTTACCCAAAACTCACTTATTCAACTTCTGGGGTCAAAATGAAACCAAACACATAGCATTAACTAATGAAGATGGACATTGACACATAAGCTTTCCAACGTGTCCAAAATTTACAATCACTGCATTTTTCTCTCACAGATGACTCAGTGAGTTTTGGAAACCTCTTCATCTGACGACAGTAGGCCTACTTATGTTTAGAAAACTGATAGTTCCCATTCTCACGTTTTTGATTGGCTGACTCATGTTTGAAGCCGTCGTTTTTTTTTTTTTTCCTTTTACACAGACACACACACAGACGTTTTCAGGTAAATTCAATGCACTAACCAAAAATGACCATATAGCAAGAAGAGAGGCATTTTTGGTGTATTGATTGCTGGACGGATAAAGTTCAGCTACCATTAACATACATTATTTATTGGAAAATCTGTTATTTTGTATTCTGCTGTTTTTAAATATAGTGATGTAATTGTGTGTTTTATGGTGTGTAATGCTTGACTATTACAGTGGTCTGTAGGACTGGGCAATGACAATTTATACAGTCAGATGATATACATTTGAGATATATAGATTTTGCCATAGCGTTTATACTGCGGTAGCTATCTCTTTAATATCTCTGGCTGTATTGCAAATCACTGAGCAGGACCAATTTATGGCAATATTGGATTTTTAAATGATCTTTTGCATCAATATGATGAAGTACTTTGATTTGTTAGGTATTTAGTTTGCTGGATCAGCCAAAAACAGACATTCCTTTGTTTTGTTTTTATCCATTAACAATTTCTGAATCGGCTTTTTCCAGAAAATTTATCACAATACTGTCATAAAATTACATATACTGTGAAAGGTTATTATCCATATTGCCCACCCCTCATGGTCTTTTTTAAAGAAAAAAAAAGAAGAAGCAAGATTGTTGGTGTCAGATACAGTCCAACAGACAGACTCAAAGCTCAAAACACCACATTTTCTTACTTCCCACTTGCTAAGAGATAGTTTTGGTTTTATATGCCCAAGTTTGTATCCCTCTCAGAGATTTCTGCCATGACTGCAATGGATATAAATGGAACAGTTTGTGTTTCTCACAGTGTTACATTTTTATTTTTTGGAACACAACTTCATTGAGAACGATATAAACTAAATTAATTTTAAAAAAAAGGTCTTAAAACTGACACATGGCCCCTCTACAAAACAGGACCCGATAATGCAGGACCCATCATAGTTGATATTGTACTTTAGTAGTGTAAATTGGCAACATAATGTGCAAATAACCAAATTACCAAAACAACTGACAAGGTAAATGTTGGGCTTTTGGGGCCCTTGGGGCCCTTGGGGGTCTGGGGCAGCTGCCGTCTTTGTCCAGACATATCACAAAACCTGGGCAAATTCAACCAAAACTATCTGCACGGCTACACACCTCTAGAGCGGTGGTTCCCGAACGTTTATGTCTCATATGTCTGAGTTGTGAGCAACTGAGACAGATTCCCCTTCCAAACTGCTCAGATTTGTTTCGTTTGAGTAATTTTCAGCAACAGCAAAAAGGTGAGTATTTTACAAGAAAAAAAAAAGCAAAGATGAGAGAAAAGTCCCATAAATCATCTTGTTGACCCATTGGAGGGGTCCCAACCCCCAAGTTGGGAACGACTGCTCCAGAGTTAAAGAGAAAATATGGGGTTTTTGTAATTTAATTGAAGCTTTGTTTTGTTTTTTTAATCCCTGATATGATCGCTCAAATTTCCTCACCCCTGCCTCATGACCATACTCCACCATTAAAAATAAAACTGTAAGGAGACGTGCAGGAACTATTTTCTTTCAGAACTTCATGTATTCGTTCTTCAGTCTGCTCAGTCTCGTGCCGTGGCTGCGGATGATCAGAGACAGGAGCTCGTGCTTGTCCTTCAGTCCCAGAGAAATGTCCAACGTGTCCTTCAGGACGTCCCGCGTGTGCACTATCATGTTAAGAAAGTCGTCGTTGAGCCGGTGCTCCTCCTTCAGCTCGCTCTCCTGGCTCTGCTTGAATTTCACCTCCAGCTCCAGCAGAGATTTCTCCGAGTTTGTAAACGCCTCGCTTATCTGCGCCGTCTCCTTCCGCAAATATTTCCCGTAGCTGTCCTCTCCGTCCAGGTCGTACGAGATGCTTTTCCCGATCCCCTCCAGCACCCTGGCCGAGTCCTCAATCTGCCTCTTGATAATGGTGAAATCATCCCGTATGACGGCGTCGTGGTCCTCGGAGAGACCGCACTTTCGCTCGTCGGTCATTTTGAAAAGCATCTGGCATTTCTCTGGGTCGTCGTTATCCTCGTAGTCACCGTCCGGCACGAAATAATGATGAAAAGTGCCGTTAGACATCTCCGGATGTAAAGGTCCGCTGAAAAAAGCTCCACACATCGGCAGTGATATCATCCCGGCACACAGGAGCAAGTGAAGAAAAGCCATGATGCCCCACTTGTCCCAAACACATTCACAAAATAGGGAATATTAGTATAATAATATATAATAATAATATATAGTTTTAAACGGTTCTGCAGCTTAAGTATCAGCCTGATGGACTATCTGACTCCAACCCGGCGTAGAAACACAGACATTTCAATGAGGTTTAAACGTCCAAACTGCGCAGTTAGATGAGGCTTTGTTGTAACCTCTACGTCCTCCTCAATATCCTCTTTGTCCAAACAGATTTAAAAAAAAAATAAAGAAAGAAAAAATTAGGGGAAAAAAGTGGCGTGAAAATGTTTAACAGCCTCAGCTTCTCTTCCTTTAACCGAGCATGTCAGCTTCCATCACTGTTGGTGAACGGGAAAGCAATGTATGAAAGTTTGTTTTCAGCGTGGAAACAAGTTGTAGGCGTACACCGCCCGACTTCGCTTGGTGCCTCAAACGCAACATCTGGATGTCTCAAGTGCCGCGCTTCGGGTTTTTGGCTAATAATACCTCGCTGCTACTCTCAAATTACAGCCCCTCCGTCACTTAAAAAGGCTGCTTTCAGGCTGGAGGAGGCTACCAGCGGGGCCGAGCTGTTAGAGCCTCTCTGAACCCAGGAAAGACCAAGTTTGTGTTCATTCACATAACCGTGACAAGTTGACGTAGTGGTAAGAAAAACAAAAAAACAAAAACAGTTTTTAATTAGGATTATTGAAAAATACACAAGTGACCACATATATAAAACTTGAAACCGGTGGTGGAACTACATTCACACAAGTAATATACTCAAGTACAATTTTGAGGTAGGCAACTTGAGTATTTTCATTTTACGCTACTTTTACTCCACTACATGTCAGAGGGAAATAATGTAGCCTACCTTTTACTCCACTGCTCAGATTATTAATATATCAACTAATCAATTATGCTGTATTATTATAGATTAGTGTAAACTACCCAGTAATCAGTTGAAATCAGCTCCTTCTTTGCCAGCTGCAACATTAAAGTGAAGCTTAAGCATGAATAACACTATTTATAATCCAGTAGATATATTATTCTGAAATGGGCCATTCTGCATAATGAGTGCTTTTACTTTTGTTGCTTTAAGTACATTTTGATGCTAAAACTTGTGTAGTTTTACTTAAGTAACATTTCGAATGCAGGACTTTTACTTGAAACAGAGTATTTCTACACTGTGTTATTGCTACTAAAAGATCTGAGTACTTCTTCCACCACATCTTTGAACGCAATCCGACCCGACACTCCTGTAATTATAGCCTAGTACTTTTATAAAACTTTAATACCTGATGACATACATGCGGCAGAAATGTGGATTCAACCGTATGTAGTCATTTGAGACTTCTATTGTATTGGATCGGATTATTACATTATTTGATTGAATTACGTGTTTCTAATAGTTTTGCTTTCCCAAGAATTAGGTGGACAAAATATTAGAAACAACTCTCAATATAAAAGTAGTCACTATATAATTATGCCACAAGTAACTTCCTCAAAATGACCATAGATGCCTCTGTGACACATTTGAAAGAAAAAAACAAGTTATAAATGACAAAATGCTAAAAGAAAATGACAAATGTAGTAGGCTATTTATAATTTTCTCCTCCTGTCCTTGATGGAAGCCATTCACTAGATCAATTTCAAGGAATAGCACATCCTAGCATCAAGTTGATGCTGCTAATCAGTGGTAGAATTTAATTAAGTACATTTACTCAAGTACTGTACTTAAGTGTAATTTCTAAGTACTTATACCTCACATCAGTATTTCAATTTTCTGTTATGATTTTACATACAAAACATACAATGACCTCGCAGAATGATGCACTGTTATAGATTAAAGTGCCCAACAGTATATAAAGTAGTAAAATTTGTTCCACCTCGACCTGCTACAACATTAAAATGCTGCTTACAGGTTTAGGCATCAATAATAATGATCCGATATTACAGTGTGTATAACTCTGATAGGGGTCAACAGTACAAAAGTCGATTTATCTACTCTTTAAAAGTAGAGCTAAACCTGACTTTAAGCCACTTTGCCCTCCACTTTATCCCTGCCAGCAGCTGAAACATATCTAAGAATTAAATCTGAATTGGACTTTAAAGGCTGCAATTGATCATCGTTTTATTTAACAATATAAAAGTAATTGTCTAATACCAGAAATTATGTTGTGAAGCGTATATGTCTGGCCTGGAGTACATAGACTACAAGCTGAATTCAGGATTCATGAAAACATGAGCTGTCCCTTAACATAGTGACCACCTGTTTTTCAGTCACCTGCTGGCATCAAATGACAAGTCCAGTTTCTAAAGTTCAAAGGAAATAAAAATACATGCGATGGTCAAGTGTCGAGTAGTGAGAGCCGAAAAAGCTTTGTTTCAGCTTAGACCTATAATTTAATCAAGATTTTTACTATACTATGCTGATTATAACTGTACTTACTTGGGAAATAAAATGTTGTGAACTATGTTCCAGTTTCGAAACAGTATGCCAGTGGTTTTTTAAAGTAGAAGACACATTTTAAAATGTCAAATGCCATTCAAATGAAATTACTTTTTCCAGTAAGCTTAAGCCACTACAGTCACAAAAGCAATGCCTTAAGGTAAGAATAGTTGTTTTTAAATGTGATCTTATAGCTCAAGAACTAACATGATAAGAGTAATCTAATTTGCTAAACCCACAATTCCACTCAATGTGTGCATATCTTTCCAGTGGAAACAGCAGACGCTACAACATCACCTACCTCTGAGGAGTCCAGCTCTCATTTTTCCACTGCATGAGTGATTATTCAGGGTTGTGACCTGCATAAATTAAGCTTGAGCAGAACAAGTTTTAAGTGGTAAATTCATTGTTAAAAGTAAAAGTAGGTTTTTATCTCCGGTTTATTTATTTGATAACATAGCCTATTATAATACAAAAATGGAAAGTGGTTGACTAAGTTACATAAGCCTTACATAAAACAGGGTCTGCAATGTGCATCAGCCTGATTTATGATGTAGAGAAATGCCTCACTGCTCATCTCACCGCAATAATGACACTGAGAAATTGAAAGAACATAATTTCATAATGTCACCCAAGTCCTCATCTCAGTGTCACTGTTGCGCCCAAGTTTCTGAAGACTTTACAATTACAGATTTTATCCTCTCCTCTAACCGTAATAATATGTATTGGCATGTGTGCAACTCCACTTTTATTAGAGACCTGCAGTGCAACTCCACTAAAAAGGGAATATACTGTCCAGACCAGAGTGGCAGTCTGGAGAAATCATATTTGAGGCTTTTGATAAATATCTTACACTGCACGGTACCTTTTACTCTCCTGTTTTCTCTCATTTTTAATTTCTATGTAACTCTTGAAGTATTTAAATGTGTTTTTATATTGCCTCATTTTACTTTTACATTTTGTCTTGATGCCTTTTATGTTTTACGTAAAGCACTTTGAATTACCTTGTTGAAATGTGCTATACAAACAAACTTGCCTTGGAGAAGCAGAACAGTGGCTGCCATGTGACATCATTCTGCAGAAGGAATTTCAGTGTGGTGTCAGACAAAAAAAAAAATGGAAAATGGAAAATGAAGTCATGTTGTGGGTTTAGGGTGTGTCACTCTGTTTTGATGTGAAGTCTTTTGTGGCAAACTACATTTACATTAAATCATTTTGAAGAGGAAAATAACTCCACCTACTCACATAGGACAGTCTCAAAAAAAAAAAAGAAAAAGTCCAGCAAGGAGTTCCCTCCCTCTTTTTTGCACTAAAGCTGGAACGCAAAACACAATCCAGAGATTTTCTTTCTCTTACCAGCTTTCTGCTGTGTGAGCTGCTGAGGCAGCTGTTTTGGTCCTCTCAGTCTGGATATTGGATGAAATTTGAATTTAACAATACATACCAACATTTAACAACCTAATTTGTGATAAAGTGCCTCCAACTTTGAGCTAAATTGACCAAACTGGGATTAGGTTCCAGTTTGGCAAACCTCTGCTTCCCAAACTGAGCTTGACTCCAAGCGATTCAGCAATCAGACTCAAATAGTGCTTCCTGTGATTGCAGAAAAGGGTTTGTTTATTTTACATTTTCGGGACCAACTGACTTCTGCACTGAACTGTATTACATTATTGGAAACCTTGTTGCTGGAGTCATATATTTAAGACAGTGTGATCATTAATGGATCCACTTATTGGAAGGTGCTGTGTGTCAAAAAGCGGAACATGAAGGCAGAGTAGGTGAAATAACAATTTGGTTTTCTTGGTCTATGTTCAGAACAGAAGGCAAACAAGTCCAAACGGGAGCCGATAAAAGAGGCAGAGATCAAAACTTACAAACAAGCAGACAGGACAACATGGCTGAAGCACAATGGCATAAAGCTACATTGTGTATATATACTAAAAGTGTCTGATTACAGGAAATGAGGGACAGGTGAGCTGGCTGGTGAAGATCAGGTGACTGGGGAATGGTGGGAACCGACTGAGGCCTACTGCTGGTCAGGCAGGGAATGACAGGGTCTGAAATGACAGGACTGGTTAGACCTGGCAGGCATGGATAATGGCAAGAAAACTACAGACGACACCCCAGAGTACTGGTTCCTGGGTGAGCTGGGAGGGACACCGCTCAGGAAACCTACAGCTGCATAAATGCTCGGCGACGTGGTTCTGGTTAAAGGACAAAGTATTCCAATATGAAGTAAAACAGATGGTAGTTGACTATTAAAGCATAAGAGAGTTTACGAATTCTTGTACATGAAATATAGAAATCGTTTTCAACAAATGAATCACAGTTTTAGTTGTTGGATTTGCAAGTCAGTCATAATTAATCCAACACAGTTCAGCTGTGAACTCAAATATGATGATTATTTTTATCTCCAGAATCACTGTCATAACATTGTTGCGCACTTCAAAAACACAGAATTTGGATGTCAGAGTGTTGTAGTCTGAGCAAAAGACACATTTACCATACATAAACAATTTATCAATATCACATGATTCCCTTTTAACATATGAAACTGGTCATGTTTCACATTATTTGGATTGACATATCAAACTAAAGTATTAAAATTATGAGAATGAAATTTTAAGTTAAAAAACATACAAAAAAGTGTCATTGATTTTGAATTTACCGAAATTTACCAACTTATGCCCAGACCCAGAGTACTTTGTATATTGTGAAATGTCTGCTGAAAGTTCTGCCACACTCACCCAGTCTCACCCAATTAGACATAACTGAAAATCTTCAATGAAAATGTTTTTGGCTGCACTTCTTACAACATTGCTCACTTTGAGCCCTTATATCACAGTTGGCTTCAAATTCTATCCAGACACCATACTTTGTAACGCTCTCCCAAAACCCTCTGGCAGTCTGCTGCGGCCCCAAGCCAAAGAAATGATGACCCAGCATACCCAGTGACAGGATGATGGCAGTGACATCATGTGGACTTTTAAGAATCTGTCTTTGCAGCAACTCAGACCCTATAAAATATAACACAAAGAGAAATTCTAATATTCATTCTTATCCTTTTTCATTATCAGTTGTTTCTCCTAGTCAGCAAATCTATTGTATTTCCCGACACATTGTGGGCCAAGGAGGATTTAGATAATATAGCAGGGAGACAGCCAATGCTGAAGATGCATGGCCTTGTCTGGGGAGCCTCAAACTATGTATCTGTAAAGCCAAATGTCTTTTGTATCTGTAAAGTCGACTTTCCTATCATTTTTTGTGTGTAAAACTGTCTCTCTGCTCTGGTGAGACAGAGCTAATGCGTAAGTGTGAGGTTCTCTTCTTACAGCTGTAATAAATGTTGGACATCTTGTTGGTTTAGTGCTTGTCTTTTATGTGAGTGTAACTAACAGAATCTCTGGACCCTTTCCAGCCTTCACGCCAGGCTTATGTAACTGTAGTATGCAGAACAAATCATATACTTTATTCCCATATGAACAGATGTCTTGGCATAGTGAGGGTTGTGGTTTTTGATTTCTACAGGTCTTTTAGCACAATCCAGCAATGCAGATGTGGGTGGACATCTCAGACAGGCAGCAGTTGTCCACAACCAATGTCCACAACATGATATGCTGCAGAGCACGTCTTTTTAGCCATTACCCTGCACAGCAAACTAGAAATATACTTTGACGGAGCACGTGCACTGAAACGAAAGTGCTGTTTTAACCATTGCTGGGCTCATGGTTGATTGCCCCCAGAGGGTGAATCCTATTGACTTTAGTGATTCCCTGACTTTTCCTCTAGGGCCATCATCAGGTCAAAATTTTAATTTGTCCAGTATTTTGGTTTATGACCAAATATCTGCAGAACTACTGACATTCCCATCAGCCTCAGCTGTACTTTGTGTTTAGTGCTAATTAGCAAATATTAGCATGCTAAACACACTTAACTAAGATAGTCAACACAGCAATCATTGTACCTGCTAAACATCACAATGTTAGCCTTGTCATCGTGAGCATGTTAGCATGCTGACAGCATTTAAACTCAAAGCATCGCTGTGCCACTAGTATGGCTGTAGACTCTCAGTCTTGTTATATTACTGTTGAACTAATCTACCTCAGCTTTCAGTCAATGTATACAGTAGGACTGCTTCTTCCAAAAAGATTTTCTAGAGTAGCAAACATGAGTAGCATTCATTGTTTCTTCATGTATAACCTTTCCACTCATTTTTGATGAAAATAACTCTGATCTGGACCGATAATGGAAATATACAATTATGCACCAATATACGTGTATTGCACATCAATTTATTACACTATCTCCCTTTTTTAAAATCTGTGTGTATTTCAGATTCCTTAATGTTTTTTTATTGTCATATTTCTTTACTGAATATTTTGAACATTTTTGTATGATGTTACTCAGTGTACATTTTGGGAATCAGATGAAAGTTATTACTAAAGGTATTATATCTTAGTCTCCATAGTGTTAAAGTTTGCACACGCAGCATACATGCTTTTTTTCATGTATTTCTTGTTTTCAATTCTTGCAATTCTGATATCTTTTCCAACTGCTGTTTGTGTTATGTTTACTTCCTCCAAATTTATTCCATCCATATTTATAATTTTCTTCCTTTCCATTCCTTATATCTGTCTTCTCCTGCTCCACCAACCCAACGCTCACAGTATGCACTCTAATGAAGTTATTTCATTTCAGCCTGAGATAATGGCCCAAGAACAAATCCATTTGTCTGCACACTCAAAGTCCGTGTCATTACAAAAGACATTTCAGAATGGTTGGTAATTAAGTTTTACTCGGGAAAACTGTGTAATATATGTAATGTGTTCTTTTGGCTGTGGTTCTACTGTGCATGAGCCTCATGTGAACTTCTGTCCTGATGTGCTAATGTGGACTACTTTTGATCTCTTCCTCAGTGATGTTTATAAGCCATTTCCACTCTGGGGATGTTTATGGCAAGATTAACTTTAACTGTATGATGCATTTAGGAAGTCTGTTTTTCAAAACATTAATTACTGTCCCTGCAGGATTAAAATAAGATGTCTTTTGGTATGTCATTTTGTTTCATTAATTAAAGGTCATATTGATAACATTTTTATGTAGACAAATATTTTTTAAATACATCTACAGAGCTTTTAGAAAGGTGTGGAATAAAAGTATCACCTTTCTTAAAAAAGAAAAATTATGATTGTAAATTAATCATTTTGAAAAATTTGGCAGGTCAAAAATTCATGTTTTGTTTAAGTATGAGACATCTGACGTTTGGTACCTGCTTCTAACAAGGCTTGTGAGCCAATCATATAACAACACTGGTATCACATGGTATAGTTGCCAGTTAGTGTGGAAAAAACGAACACTGACGTTAGCACATATTAGCTATCTTAGCTTAATTGTCCGAACAACAATAACCCATAAAATTACAGTTCTGCATATTTAAACAAAATAAACAACAACTACCACTTGTGGACTGGTCCGCTTATGAAAAGATGATCGCTCTTCTTTAAGAACAGAGTGTATATATGTATATATTGTAAGGATGATAGTGTAAGGATTTTATGGCAAGTGTTGCAACATAGGGTCCCTATAATTATCAAATGATGGGGGGAAAAGGGTTGCCTAAAGCTAGCTAGCCATATCCTAAGATTACCATAGATAACTTTACATGAAATACCACCGCACAAATTAACCTAAATCTATAGCTAATGTATAGTTATATGTTGCAGAATGTATTACTCTATCACGAAAGATTCATCACTTGATGAATGTGTGAGTCTGAGTCTCACTCCACTCGACCATGAAATATGCAGGTTGTGCAACGAACTGGCGACTACTGGAATGGAATAGAAGGGGGGAGGGGGAGTGCATCATCTAGTGGCTGGATGTTATCAATGTTATCAATAGCACCTCTAACATGGTTTGTGATTGGTAATTGGACATCCCTGACAGCTGTGAACAAAGTTCCCATTGCTTGATATGATGCCAGTGCCATTTTAAGCATTATTCAATTTAATAATATTGTTCTTCTGATTTGCCATTGTTGACATATAGATGTTTTCTTAAATGTTATTGAATGCTGATGTGGTAATTTGCCAGATAAGAGAGGATAAAGTTTTCATAGACATCAGAACAAAAACACTGGAGAAAAATAGTAATGCTCATAATACGATTCAAATCTGTCCCAGACCCTCCTGATTTTCTGATGTCCTGATGTCTGGATCAATTGAAATGTTTAACCATTCGTCCAAAACTTTCCTCAAGGCGTAACCTCTGATGCGTTTTATGAATAAAAATAATGAAGAGCGTTGCTATTCACAGACATTTTTCTTGATGTCAGATATTTGGATTTTTATTTGAAATCTTAAAATAACATGGCAGTCTATGAGTGCTATAACGCTTTTGCCTGAAAGTTTCCAAGTTCTTGTCTGTTTCAAATCATGATCTTCTTCCCTATGGCCATTGGCAGACTCAAGCTGTTGCTTTTCAGGCTAGCTCATATCCTTTGACTCACTGTGTAAAATAGAGACAGTTCTGACTAATAGACAGCAAAGCACGGACATGTGCTGGCACTGTGTCCGTGCACATGTGTGGCTTGATTGATCTTTGAGAAACAGGGAATACTCCACCACAGTGAACCTCATGTGAACCTGTCTTCACGCCAGAAAAGAACTGAACAGTGGGTGTTTTGTCATTATTTCTGTGGAGACCAATAAGAATTTAAATGCATTCAGATTTCAACATTTTCAGAGAAAATTAATGTTTCTGTTTGTGGCACTTTCTTTCCAAGTGCTGTACCGTATAACATTTATTTGCAAATCCTCAGATGCCAAAAATGATTCACCCACATAAAACTGCAATGAAACACAGTCACTCACTGAACTTCATTTATATGCTCTTCAGGAGCAATGACTTCAGTCTGAACACACAATTGCACATTTTGTTCTTTATCAGATCAATCTTTAAACAGCCACATACAGTAGCTAGCTTAGCATTAAATCAAAAATTCAACATTTAGGGAAATATGCTAGTTTGCTTTCTGGTGAAGAGTTAGATGAGAAGATTGATACCACTCTCATGTCTGTATGGTGAATATGAAGCTACCACCAGCAGCTGGTTAGCTTAGCTTAGCACAAAGACTGGACACAGGGGGGAAACAGCTAGCCTGGCTCTGATAAATGGCAACAAAATTCGTTTAATGCAGTTTAAAAACAACAATTCATCTTTTTACAGGGGATTATGTGCAGAACTATTTCTTGGCTCTGAGCAGTTGCCAGGAATGTCGCGGCCAAGAAATTGTCCGAAACATAACCCTTTGGATAACAGTGAATTGTTGTTTTTACACTTTGTTTTTATTGTGCAAGTTAATCAAACGAAATATAACATGTTAATTAGTAAGCTTTAGCGGTGCTGGTAGGCAGATTTTGTTACCTTTGGACAGAGCCAGGCCAGCTGTTTCCCTGTGTTTCCAGTCTTTGTACTAAGCTAAGCAAGCAGGCTGCTGGCTGTAGCCTTATATCAAACGGGAAGATATGAGAGTGGTATCGATCTTCTCATCTACCTCTCTGCCAGAAAGCAAATAAGCGTATTTCCCCAACTTCCCCAGCTATTCTTTGAACATAGCTTGCAATATGGGTCTCCATGGGCAAGTTAGATATTACAGTATGTACACATTATAGCATGAGTCTGCATCCTTCACTCTCAGGCAGTTTCAGTTTCAAAATGTGATACTAGACTTGCTTGTATTTCTAAATATTGAGGCAGAAATTGCTTTGACATGAGTTTGACAAGCAGTGTCTCCACAGCTTGCGATAAATGACGCTGTGCTTTGACAACCATTAAAACTTTATCTCAATCATCAAGCCTTTTTAGAATATGATTTATTTTTTGTACTTTATATTATGTTATACCACCACATACTCATATTCTGAGTCCAGTAACAAAACCAATTTGAAGCCAATTACCAGCCATAACACATAATTTATACCTTATCTCCAGTTACATTACTTACAATTATTACAATATAATTAATTTAATTTGCATTTTCATTACATCCAAATCCACATTTAAGCATAGCAGTAGTTTTATCTATGAGTGACACTGGGTTGTTTTTCTTACGATGTTTATAACAGAGAAAATATATCATACCAAAATTGACAGGGAAGCAAACTGAATGGAAACCGGATGCTTGTTGATAGCTCTATACTATAAAATTAATAAGACAACTGCATTTTACAAAGACAAATCTACTCAATTAACAGAGCTATGGATGAGATATCAGGCATTTAAGAGCAAAACCCCCACAAACCTCTATATTAAGAGACTTTGAAGCTTGGCTGCAGTCGAAGTAGTCCTGCGTCACTCGTCTTCCTCTGAGTGATCAAAAACATAATGCACGTTGTACTCTGTCCAATGGTGACTTCAACGATTTAACTACACAATTACTGCTATAAAAGACACAACAATGACGGAAGGGACCTTTACGGAGGCTTTGTATGAAGGAACTTTTGAAGTTAAATTAGTAGCAGCTTTGATATAAATCCCTGGTAGCTAAATGGATGGTCTTAATTTTAATAGAGTTCATTTGTAGCACAATATCCTCAGTTCATCTAATGATTCTTGTTATTGTAAAGGGAAGAATGTGTGCACTGGAATACTCATAGCAAATATAACTGTAGTAAATATAGTAACACAAATAGACACATTTGTTTCCAATAAACAAAAGGCAAGGTTGTGTGCAGAATGAATATATACTCTAAAGGGAATTCAAATATACCATTAATGATACAGACAATGACTTTTTCTCTAAGCATAGAGGAGACCTGAGATGTGACCTCTTTCCATCTCAAAGCCTCAGCCTAGAACTTCAGGAGAACTATGATCATAAAATGATAATGCCTTGCATATGCAGTCAGGGGTGGCGTCATTCGGTACATGTCTCATTCAGTAGATAATGACTTAAGGGACTGTGGTATTTTAACTTGGGAAGCATAAATAATTCACTACTTCATTCATAGCACAGGAAATTTGGAAAAATAAACATACACAGCAGCCAGTTAATTCTGCACAACTCAATTTTATGATGCACTTCTGATGAAAACATTTACCAGTGAGTCTCCAGAGCCAGATTTGCTGATTGCGGTTTTATGCACACCAGCAGGATTGGCAAGGGTCTAACATTACTAAGCGGGGTTGTTTTTAAGTCATTGTTGAAGTGTGCATGTCTGAATTGACACAAGTTGGGTGTGTGTAATTAGTTTGCCTGTCACAGAGGGTCGAAAGTTTTTGTTGACTGATAACCGTGTCAGTCTCCTGCAGATACCCAGTTATAGAGGCATCCCACATATCTATCAAACCTTAACCCTTTTGAGGTACATTGGGCTGAAGACAGAAAATAACAATGATTCAGTAATTTCTCCAAAACAACAGTCACATCTAAAAGCTCTTAAGTACCTTGGCTGAAAGAGCCCATGAAAGCTTGGGGATTGTCACGTTTGACATGTCTTATCATTAAACAGGATATTATGTTACGACTTTGCATCCAGAACAGCATCTCCATCTCTCTCTCTCTCTCTCTCTCTCTTACTTTCCCCACATTTTCTGTCTCTCTTCAGCTGTTCCTATCAAATAAAGGCAAAAAGCCCAAAAAATAATCTTGAATAAACGATGGTGGCCTTTACCATCCTTACTCAGAAGGACACGGTAGAAGACAATGTGTCAGTATATTTGAGTCTTAGGCAGCGCTGATGATGATTTTGACAGTGTTGTTGCAATACAAAATACACTCTGATCCATGTTACTGGCTCTAAAAATGATATATTTGTTTGGGTTGGCTGCATCCCCTGGCTATCACATCTCTCACCTGACTTCTTCTGCCAGGTTCCCTTCAAAGTGAAAGAAGCAATGCACTAAAAGGCCATTAGAAGAGATACTTTTGTACAGTTATGTTGAAATTATTTGTGAAATGACAGGTAAAGACATATCTTCAATGTACTGGTGCCATATTGGGTACAACTGTAACATCTGAACGATGTTGTTTTATACATTTTTAAATTCCTGCACTGACAGGTAGTATACCATACAGCACTATGTGTACTCTCCCAGTTCTTTCTTTGCCAATGTGCAAGAGAGTATGAAGGACAGCAGCCTGTCCAAGGGCATATCCTCAAACAGGCACAATGAGTTTCAAATGTTAACCAATGAATGGACTGAGAAGTCAAATCATGGAGGACGGCATCTCCATGTATAATTGGATGTGTGCTCAAGATAATAATTTCACTCTGCACCAGCTGCTGACAGGACTACAGCAGGTTTTTAGTGTAGCATACGGTTATAGTTTTGCAGAAGAAGCTGTCTGATCTGGTAAGAGTCTGGTTTCAGTGATTACTCTCTGTCAAAATGGGATGCCCTCTGCCCTGTGAGGTTAGGAAGTTAATGGAAAATCGAATCTTTGAATCAACTCAATGCTTTCCAACTCTGCCAAGGCTGCACTACCAACCAGACAAAGTGGGCAACTGCCCCAGGGCTCCAGACCCTCAGGGGGTCTGAGGGCGCCAGGTTTACTGTGTGTCAATTGGTTTGTGGTAATATCACGAGTTGCAACTTTGTTTGGGATTATACACCATCGAGGTACAATATCCCCAGAATTAATAAGCACCTTAAGGTGGTTCCTGCATTATTACCCAATACTGAGTCAAAATCGCACTTTTAATCCGACACATAGCAAATAGTCAGATAGTAGAGCTCTAGGCAAAATATAATCAAGCTGCCATGTGTATTCTGCTGTGCGCACTGCACATAGGTATTTGAAGGCAACCGGGTACATAGACAATGCAAAGAGAGTAGGAGGAAGGGGCCTGGGGTCAACAGGAGCCAACAGCTCATTTTAAAACATTCATGCAAATGTAGTTACGCATATACCTTTATTTTGTAGCATTACTATATTCTCGCAGCTAAAGAAAAAATATGCAATTGTTAAATACCACTTGCAAAGTAGGATGAAAAGTAAAAATCATTAATTGTAAAACCCCTTCTGATTCATTTGATTCCCCCTCTAGATTACAAGTGAGAGAGAGAAGCAAAGAAAGAGAAACTATGAGATTACCCAACTTAATAAAACTGTTAAGATACCAAGTTTTCCACCCTGTGCTGCACTGAGTGGGCGTTAGCAGTAGCAAAGACAGCAGTGCGTGTTCCAAATTGGGAGAAAAATGGGTAAAAATGCAGAAAACCACATAGTAGTGTTGTGTCATCTTTCAACATTGGCCAAGCTTGGACAATTGGTTTTAAGAGGTTTGGAATATGCAGAGCTGATGACACACAAATTCATTTAACTCAGAAAAACAAATTAAGCTCTATGTGCTTACAGTATGAAGTGGAAGATGACCAATACAAAGGAGAGAGACAAAGCAGTGATTCAGAATGAATACAACCACATTGTCACACAGAATTTGATCCATCCAAACTCATTAGTATAAAACATAGGCTGAATATGAGTGTTTATGAACAACACTCAACCATCTTTGCAAACAGTTAGATTAATCCAAAGCACTGGGCAGATGGGCATTTTTCACAATGTATTAGGTGAAAATGAAGAGATGAGTCAGATCTACAACAGACACACACACAGTTTCAAAGAGAAGAATGGAATAAGAATCGGCTTAACTGAGAAATGATTCAGTTTACCACAGTGAATCAGTCTGGCAGTGTGTTGGGATAAATGATACGAACCATAGAATCACTTGGACACAAACAGAAATGACTCATACACCATATTGCATCGAGGGCTGTGTGTAAATCACGGGCTGTGATAGGGACAGGCGCGAAAATCTCCAAAGCTACAGTATGTCCAGAATGGCAGACCAAATCTAAGCCAGACTGCTTTTATTGAGGCTTGCCGTTAAAAAACACATGGTTATCGATTTTTGCAAATCAGGTTCAAACCCCACTCATAAATGATTGAAAACCAGTTCACATCAAAGTAGAAGTGTGTCTCAGTTTGGCCTCAACGTTCAAAATGTTCTATATACCACTTGTGACACATATTGATGCCAAATCCAGAGTGCAATTAGACGGCTGTGACTGCAGCATGAAACATGGCTGCATATCAACGTCCTCCGTCATCACTGATTCTGCCTGATGTGACAGAAGAGTTAAGCACCGTGACTAACTGCTATGGCCTCAAGTGCAGGAGGATACATCTGTATTCCTCATCTAGCCTGCAGCTTTCTGTTTTGGTTTTATTTCTTAGCATACAGTGCAAACTCATGCTGTTACCACAGCAACCATTGCAGATAGGTCAATGATGCTTGAACCCAGAAAACACACGCAATCACTTACAAATAATGATTAGATTTGATCTTTGTAAAATCAGCTTCGCCTACCATCTGAACATGTAGTGTAACATCCACAGAAGTGCTAAGAGATAGTGTGGGCAAGCTAGCTTAATCAGTGGCCTCATTCAAGAAGTTGTCCACCCGGATAACGGCCTTTTCTCCCTCCTGCGGTCGGGAAGAAGGTACTGGAGACACCAGGCCAGCACTGAGGGACTCAGGAAGAGCTTCTACCCTCAGGACACCCCCCAACATCCACATATATTAATTACTATTCCTATTCTATTTTTCTATTAAACTCTTTAATGCACAAATTGAAGGAACTGGCGGGATTATGTTTCACTGTGATTGTACCTTATATCTTTACATGTGACAAATAAACTGGATTGATTGATTGATTCAAAACTCTGAACACAGGGACTTTTGTTATATAGACAATTCATTTCCAGCACAGAAGTCCAATAGTAATGCTCTAGATCAATAAGACTGTGCCCCAGAGCACACTTCTCCAAATCCCCCATTATTACCAAAGGCTCTATCGAGGAGAACTGTTCATCTGGTGAGTGGAGGATGTGAGCTGAATGAAATTCAGTTGGTACTTCTCAACCTCTTGAACCACGCATGTTTGTTTTACCTCAGAGAGGTTATTTTCCATGTTCAGCTGACTCTTGAACCTGCTCTTCTCTGACAGGGATTGTTCCGTACTGTGTCCTTCTCATTTCAGCTGGTGACCTCATGAAACAGTTTTACCCTTTAGCTTTTATGAGCTATGTACAGCCATGCTGTGGGTTCACCAGGCCAACAGGTGCTGAACTGCGAGCCTGGCCTCTGGAGTTGGCTGTTGTCATTATTCTAAGCACAGTTTTAATAGTGTTGTCCTTGACCTTTGAAACAGTAGTAGTAAAAGCAGCCTTACCACAAACACACAGAGCTACTAAATTGTCCTTGGTGTACTACACCAAGGTCAAAAATGAACTTTCAGACTCTTTTAAGCTAAACAGGGACGAGTAGTCCTCAGAAAAATGGAAATTTGAACATCTCCCATGAACTGGGAAAACTCCATCTGAATGAAGATTACGTGATATGATTGAAAGATCCAGAACAGCTATTAAATGGACCTTGTGTTGAGATTATTTTGTCAAGGTATTGTGTTGTCATGAATAACACAGCTTGTCTGAACCCTTGCTTTGTACTTTAAACACCTCCACCATGTTGAGAATATCATTGTGATTAGTTAACCCTTTCATCTTGTAGTTTCTCAATGAGCAGTGTTAGCAATGCTTCTTGGAAGTTCTGACTCAGGACCTGTCTCTAAAACTGAATGCCTATGATGAAAGGGCTCAGTTCTAGGGTAAAGGCAGATTTGGTCCACAGGTAACTTTAATACAACTGTCAGAAAATACAGTTTTTAGGGTTAGGAAGTTCTTGGTGGATTGCTCCTAAAACAATTTAGATTTTTGTGTAGCTAAACAAGAATGATTTTGTCTATACACAGCCTAAATAAACTGTCTAAATAATAACACAGGGCATGCAGAATATCACTGAGGAACTGTGTAGTCTTAAACTTTTATTTTCTTGAATAAAATGCCTCTGCAGACTGATAATGAGTAACATTTTGAAGTCAGGTAATCATATGCAACTCGGTCTGACTACTGAACTTAATTAGGTCATCAAGAACCATGACAATAATGTTGGCTGGTATTGTTGTTAGTCCTTCCCCTTTAAATTGGGCATTCACATATTTGTGGAAATACAGGATTAACTGTTGGCAAAAAAATATAAACATGACTCTGGATGCTGTTAAAGGAATCATTGTCTAGCCAGTATTAGAGGAAGGAAGGCAATAGTCAAGTTAGTGCTGAAATTCCTGAAAGAAACCATGGCTGCCCTTTAATGAAGCTTTATGCTTTTATTGCCGTGGCGCAGGGGTCTGCAGCATGTAATTACACAAGAACACTAGCCCACGGAAAAGGTCACAGAAGGTGGGAGCCTGTGCGAAGAGCTTAAACTTAACTGTTACACTTCTGACAAGTTAACTTACACATGAGAGAGTGCACTCTTGCATCGCTAATTGAAATGACTCCCCAAATTACAATCAAAAAGTCATTTAGATGTGATTTGAAAGAAGAAAAAACAAGATTTTATGAATGGCTCACATATGTTTCTCCTTTTGTTTCCCCCCCTGTATTTGCATAATAGGTTAATTTGTAAAATGATTAATTGCTGCTCCTTTGGGCTGACTGAATGTCTCTTTACAGCTTGAGATGATTTAAAAATTGCTCTGACCCCAGATCAGAATCATCTTTAAGAGATATGGTTATATACCAGGTGGGAGTGAAATTATTGTAGAGCTACTAATAAAGCACTGCAGCTACTAAAACCTGTGATTAGAGCTGCTTATGCTGTGTATATAAACTGTATATACTGCAGATTTTAAAGCTTCCATTTAAACACAGTACAATGGAGTTGTTGAGTGCCTCTTGAAACTCTGCCACGTGGTCACTTATTTTAGCTCAGTGTGTGTGCATGCTTTCCACATGATGTAAGCAATTTGTGTGGTAGTTGGCAAGACAGCTGAACCAGTGCGGTAATCTTTGGATCGTGCTGCTACATGAATGGTGGCTGAGGCTTTGTGAGTATCCTGACTGTCTGCCTGGGTGCCAGGCCGCGGGAATGAGCCCATCTGTCTGCCTGTGAACGACACCGTTAATGCCTACATTGTATTTGACTGAGACAGAAATTTCAGTTGCATGAAACACTCCCCTTTCCCTCACAGCCCCAGGCACACCACTTCAACATGCAGAGAAATCTACTGTACCTAGTCATGGTTGCTAAGCTATGATTGGACAATCACTATTTGGGGTAGGGGTTTTAGCGAATGGTCAGAGAAGCATTGACTACTTTTCCACCCTATAGTAATAATAGTTACATAAGATCTGTGTGAAAATGCTGCCTTTGAAAAACTGTGACCATACAGTAGTGTAATTCTCTAAATTTATCAGGATTTAGCTCCATCTGGCCATTTGGCTAGTAAATGTTAAACACTGTCTACAACATCTGTGTTGCAGTTTTCTCAGAACACACTTCAAAATGTGCCCACTGTGCCCACACCTTATTAAACAAATTTTTATTGAATGGTCATTCAGTAATTAGGTTTTAAGCTCTGTACCTCATTATTCATGTTGTTTTATGTACTTTGCATGTTAAAGTTGTTATGGTTTGCTTTACTGATATTGTGACTTTCTGGTTTTGATCCTGTAATTTGTCTTTTTAATTACTTTTTTGTATAAGGAGGTAATTAACCCAGTAAAGAACTCAAGGTAAAATACCTTTTTAACCTTGGTTGTAAACACACTTGATAGTCAAAAGCCCTTTAGTCACTGCACAGCTAAATGATTTTCCAAGGTAACCATAAAAATGAGCATATGAGGTCAATATTGTGGTTTTGGTGTCATGAAACAAAGCTTTTCCAAATCTGTTCTCCCACAATGAACTTGAAGAGGTGCTGAATACGCAACTCTTTCCATTTGTCACCAAAACACTGAATGACTCCAGATTCTCAAATGAAATCGAGCCTTTGGGACATTTCCTGGACACATTAAGTTATAGCTGGACATGTCAAAAGGACATTTATGTAGAATGATCTAATCAGTTGGCAAAAATACCTTGAGGTGAACATTGAGGTATTATAGAGGAAGCTCAAAGATTATGGTGAGGTCAGCCAGTGGCCTTTTTGTTCCACACCGCTGTGAAACTACAAAAACTGGCAATAGCTTTCCTCCTGTCTGACTTCTAACACCTATTAAGTGCTAATGTGGGCTCAAACTTACAAAAATCATGAACATCTCTAACAGGGTAAATGTTGCTTGAGGTAAGTGACATTTTCCCTAATATCCAAAGCAGTAAATTTCACTGGGAGCAAACATACTGAACCACAGAATGCCTTTACAATGTTATTATAGTTTTATGGGGTTATTTAAACAAACATAATCAAGTATTAAATATATTTAAATACCAGCTAAAACTAAATTTTACCCATCCTGGCTGGAGTCTGAAACGTTTTGTATTTTTTATATGAGGTATCTTATTTTATCCAATTTTCTTTGAGGTCTACTTTGGATTATATGTGTAGTTTTTGGATGAAATTGTAGATTAATGGAAACATTTTCAATATATATGGTGGCCTTACATGTATATTTGGCCTATTCCAGAAATTCCTGGATGTTACTGTATGTTTATTGCATTTGCAAGATGTTAGACTGTATGTGTAATTTTGTTTCACTACGCAAGCATGTATTTGGAGCTGGGAGTGATTTGTTCTCCTAACAGACAAGCGAGCCTGATATGTGAAAAGTGTTGCTCTTCAACTTGCAGAAAATACTTAATAAATATCACTTACTTTTAAGTTGGTCCAGAGCTGAGTTTTTTGGTGTGTGGCAAGTCCCTTCTTCATTTCAGTCCAAACCTTGCTTTGGATCACTGAAAGTCAATCTGACAGTGATTGCATTTGGCACAGGGCCTTCTGTTCAGATCTGCATGTGCACCAATCCCACATAATTCTGCAACAATCAAATGCCAGAATAAATGTCCTGTAATAAAACATTGCATCAAAATTCTCCCTTTTTCAAACCTAACAAATGTGAAAAGGTTTGTGCTCTTGAATCCAGGCTTTCTTCAAGTAGTGTCAGGTATGTGTAACCAACATAAACAGTCCCACCTCATAGGAAAAAATGCCTGCACACTGAAAAGGTAGAAGAGGATCTTCAGATGCAAAAAATAATCAATATATTACATGTGCAAAAGGTGTCAAAAGTAAAAAAAGTGTCAAAGTAGGGAACGTTTCAGACTTGGGACCATCTTCAACACAGTTTACAGACCATTTAATTGGTGGTGGTGGCTTTCTGAAAAACCAAATTGCAGTGCAGTCAAGAAATGCAATATGATTTTTTACATACTCATTCACCAAAATAATTTACAGGAAAGAGAAACTGGTTCATTCTACTTGAGTTAATGGTTTTGTTGCACAGAGAAAAACAGACAGTGACGTCTGTGAAGGCTGTGAAAAATCTCATGGATTACATCAAGGACCTCATTCAAGTGAACCATTTCCAACACAGATTGGACACACTGAGCGTCCAAGAAATGTCAAAGGAACAATTGAATTAAATCCAATGAATTCCTTTGTGCATCTTTCAAGATATTTTCTCATAGGTCTGATGATTCTTGTGTGTGATGTGTTATTGCTGTGTATCGCTCGCTGTTTGTGTGTGAGTCTGGATTTTAGGGCGGCAGACGTTTCAGCTCAAGACTGGATGGTGATGTCATCCCTGTGGAAGGTCTCAGTTTTTCTGCTTTGTTCCAATGAGGACTGAGCAGCAATGTCATATTGAAAAGGCTGGGGCTCAAACACCAATTTTTCGTCTTTGTATACTCAGCTTCACTCAGCAAAGTTACCATTAATATTCACAGCACTGCACAGTAAGGTTTATGTGCTATTTGTCAATTAAAAACATTAAGAAACTGTGAGACGTGACCTGATGAATGTCAGTCCCCTGCCAAAGACTGTGCATCTTTCATGTCAAGCACATTTGTTTGGTGACAAACTTATTTAAAAACAGCAGTTACCTGCCAAAGCTGCCAACAGTATTTATTCATTCAGTATTTTTAGCATAAAAACAGTCATTTATAATATCATAAATACTTTAAGTTATTAAATATTTCCCAGAGAGCAGCCAGAATCCTTCAAGATTTGATTTTAAAATAAAGTGCAGGACATCTTTTGTTTTTGTGCCACTATTATTTGATGTATGACACAGTATGACACAGTTTTAACTCATAGCACAGTCATGCTGCAAACATCCTGTTCCACCTTATGGCAAACGTGTTTTATTGGGTCGGGATCTGGGACTTTTCAGGTCACTGGAATAAACTAAACGAAATGTTCCTGGAGTCACTGAGAGAATCGTAACATGCACTCAGAAGCATGAAGCAGTGAAGCTGCTGCACAAATAGACATTGTTATGAGAGGTGTGTTTTATGAAGAGGTCTCTGTTATCAGGGGGGCAACAAACTGAGTGGAACACGAGTCTTGGTTTGTATTTTTTGTTATTTACAATAACTGTTAGATCACAGATGGCTTCTTACAGAGTAACAGTGGAATTGTTTTGACTTATTTTAACTTGGTGATTTTTAAATTCATTTCTGTTTTCACTATGCAACATATTCAGCTCTGTTTCTGTTTATCTCACTGTGTGTACATAGCAGAACAGACGGCAATTGTTGATGGGCCATTTTGAAGGCATTTAGGCATGATGACTTACTGTTATGAAAACAAGGGGAGATTATTATGTATCCATTAGAGATATTGTAATATTGTAGAGTGTCCTATTCAAGGTAACAGTAACTACAATAAACCAGCTCAGTAACCTGACCTTCTGTTTTTAAATATTATATATATGGCTCTTATCTTTTCACAAAACCATTCTAAATGTTTCACATCGGCTGTGTTTTGTCGTTCGTGTCATTCATTAGTTTCAGTTAAACCTTCTGTTGCTAGTAGCAACCGCTGCTAACAAAGCTCCATGGCAGACAGTTACAGTTTAACTGAAATTGTTACATCCAGATCCAGATCAATCAAGTATTGACAGGCATCTTTAATCCACCCTTGTTGGACCATTATCTGTAGATGCTGCTCTTACTTTATTGTAGCTATTTTGTGACTGATGTTTGTAATTTGTGATTGGTAAATTAGTTTTTCTGCAATCACTTTTGTGCTAACCAAGCTATCCATTATACTATATGTCTGAGCCTAATGCGTTGCTAATACAACATTATGAGTAGCTGTTAATGCAGCTGTTGGTGTTATGTTCCTCTTTAGTTTTACTCTTGTGCTAGTAGATTAATTGCTGTGTTGTACTTTCTATGGGGACTTGATGTTGTTCTTTCACTGGTGTTGCATTGTTTCTTCCAGGCATGAGCAACAATCTAACTACAAAGGTTAGTCTATACCTTTTTCTTGTTACTGTGCCAATTTAATTTTTAGAAAACAGCCACTAGCCACTCCTCACACCAGGCTGCCTTCAGTGCTGCTGCTCCTATGCACTAGAAAGCCCTTCCTGCCTCAATCTGCAATGCTGAGTCCATTTCGGTTTTTAAATCTGGATGCAAGACTCATCTTTTTAGCCAAACTTTTTATTGATGTGGAGTTTTGGTTGTTTTCTTTATGTAAACTTTCCTTGGGTTACGTGAAAGGCACTTAAAATTGAATTTCAGCAAATTCTACTTAAAGTATAAAAATTTAAAGTACTCATTATTCAGAAAAATTATCCCTTTCAGTGTTTAACTAATATATGACGTTTTTGGATAAATATTACTGCTGCATTAATGTGTATGTTGCATTTTACTGCTGTAGATGTTTGAGGTTGTAATTTTAACTACTTTATGTACTGGTGGGCAGTTTAATCTACAGCAATGCATCATGGTATATAAGATCATCATATGTTTGACGCGTTGCTGTCCTGTGAGAACAACGTATCTCTAAAAAGTCAACTGGAAGGAAGAGTATGAAACATTGTAATCTGAAAAGTAGCTAGTAACTAAAGCTGTCAGACAAATATAGTGGAGTAAAAAGTACAATATTTGCCTTTGACATGTAACGGAGTAGAAGTATAAATGAAATGGAAATACTCAAGTAAAGTACAAGTACCATAAATTACAGTACAGTACTTGAGAAGATGTACTTAGTTACATTCCACCACTGATTTTAGCTTTTTCTAACCACTGTCCTTGAATGAGTTGTGTTTTATCCAACACTGTTCTCACAGTGTCACAAGTGCTTCCAGTAAATATTTCAAAGGCCAACTCCTTGTCTTCAACCCTTATTGGAAGTGCGTTTAGCTCACAGCATAGCTGTGTTATTGTAAAGGCAGGGAATATTTGTAAATGCAAAATCTTTAGTACTACTAAGTACTATATATTATTTGCAGACTGTGTATCATGTCATTTTGTAGTTTTTAGTGATGGAACTTTGCTAAACCTGTCTGTCCTGGAAGAATCATCCCCTCTGTTGCTCTTCCTAAAGGTATCTCCCATTTTTTCCCGATAATGTTTTTAGTCAGTGATTCAGTTAGTGTCATAGTCATGTCATTGTGCTATTAAGAAGGTCAGACTATCAATATCATCCATCTACAGTCTATGATCACAGGTGAAGGTGTTGGTTGATGCTGACATCTAGTGGTAGAAAATGCATCAGCACCATCGTATCACTGTTGGAGGGGAAAACAATAATACAAATAAATAAATAAGTAACCTAAATAAATACACTGGATGAAAAATGAATGTTACACTGTGTTTTCCTACTCCCCTTGAACTGCTCATTCAGTTACCTCTATTGCAGGAGACAAAGAGTCACCTCTTCAAAAATTCAGCCACCTTCATTTGTTTATCCCTTGAGTTGAGGTGCAAAGACAACACTTTGCATTATTTATGGGTCATTTTGTTACTGTGACAGTTCATCAAGAAAATACATCATAATTTATTTAACGTTTGTATGCCTTTGAATTTTAATGTGAAACACCCAACAGCTTAATTAACTAAAAAATTGAGATTGCACATTTCATATCTTAATAAAACAGAATAAATGTGACATCCTAAAACGTGATTTAAATCTTGTATTTTACAAGATAAGTTCCTGAAAGAAACCTTTGTCGGCTTTTAGCACACATTATATTTGATGAAATAAATACAAAATGTAGCAGAGACACACTGAGGTCTTTGAGCTTGTGCAATAACGAAAATATATTAGCCACATTTACATTTTCAAAAGCAAACTCTTGTCAAACCCTCCTTCATGACGTTCAAATTTTAAAGCAACATGCTGTTCAGTGTTGCTTTGCTGTTCTCTACTGATGCAGGAAAACAAAGCATGTTTACACAGATTAAAATATGAAAGATTATATTAAAATTGGACACAGACACATACCAAACAATTTGTTAAAATAATTTTAAATACTTACAGAGAAATACTGTATGTTTAGTTACTGATTTGGAAATTTGGAAATTTATCATTTAGTATATTTAACAGTTCCTATTGTAAAAGATGATGTTTTTGTGTGATGGTTCGTATTCATAATCCAGAAAATATCACATGATCCTGTTAATGAAACTGGAAAGTTTAAATCACTCTGCCATTATTATTATTGGGGCGGCTGTGGCTTAGAGGTAGGTTAGCTCACATGTCGAAGTGTCCTTGGGCAAGATACTGAACCCCAAATCCTGAGGCCATCGGTGTGAGTGTGTGTGACTGAATTAGTTTATTTGTACTGATGAGCAGTTGGCACCTGCCATCAGTGTATGAATGGGATGAATGTGATATGTTGTGTGAAGCGCTTTGAGTGGTCGGAACACTAGAAAGGCATTATACAAGTACAGTCCATTTACCGTTATGAGTAAATGGTAAATATAAATGAGATGCTATCTGAACTAAAACCTGCAGACTTGGTCCTCACAGGAATCATTCGTAGCTCAACTTTCCATTTGTCATATGCTAATAATCTGAAAGTTGCTTGTTCCTGTGATACGTGGCTTTATCCTGATATTTCAGCCTTTCTTATGTCACATCAAAACTATAAAAGTGACAGAAACCGCTTTCAGTTCTTTGCTTTTGAAAGCCAGTGGTAGGCTTTGGGATGGTGACAACTCAGTAACTTTGAAAGTATCTTTTAACAGTCCTGGATGTCTTTTTGATAATTTCTCTTTTTGAATTATGTTTCAAAAAAATGTTCAGACAGAAAAAATAGCTGTTTGCGAAGAGTCTCCAGATATATAGACTGAAGCTTTTAAAAGTGCTGGTTGGCACAATAATTCAAAGCCATCATATTTGCCTGTGTATCAGTGTCTCAAAGGAAAATAAAAGATAAACAAACATCCCATAATACAGATGTTTTTTAGCCACTGTCACTTGGAGCCTGAGATGACTTTTGACACAAATATCAGCTGACCACGTAAAGGCATATCTTGTTTGTCAGACAGTGTGTGGTTTCGATTTTAGCAGACAAAAATGTAAAATTTAGCCAACATTCTGGTATTTGTTTTTTTATATTTTACATGTAGATTCTCTTCAATGGTATTAGTCATCCAAAGCAGTAGTTGCTAGAAAGAACGTGACGGATTTGTTTGTCCAAACAAGCTCTGCATACAAGTCAGCTTCCTTTGACTCACACACAGCCACAAATGTGAAGGAAATCAGAGTTTACTTGTCCAAATACACTCAAGTGTAAACAGAAACTGTGGTAACGCAGCTGTCCTTACACAGAGGTCAACATGTTTTAGATTAACAGTGGATCAGTGTTAAAAGGGTTGCTTATGGTGACAAACCCACAGAATTATCACCCAACTCTGTGGCTCTATGAAGCTTTTTAAACTCTTTTCATTGTTTCTTGCTGATTGTTGTAGTTTTACAGCACATTTACTGGATGGTTTCATCTGATCCCCTAAACAACCATGTTCTCAGCAGCAGCAGGCAGCTGTTTTCAGCACATTGTCTGTCGTTTGGTGCTGGGAAGGTAGCGTCTGTTTGACAGACTAAATTAACCCCTACCTGGTGAAGAAAATCAACCATCTAACTAAAGAGCTAGATTTATATTTTTTTTCCTCAGGAGTTGTGGACACCAAACCAGAGATAAAAGGGGCAGTGAATAGGCCAGGTGGACAGAAACACAATTCCAAAATATGCTAATGTTATAAATATATCAAATTAATAATATTACAGGGGAAATCATGATTAATAAAACCAGCAGCCCAGAGGAAAATGGAGTGATTAGTTTCAGTTTAGTACAAGCACGAGAGACACCAGGTGTGTGGAGGGAAACGCCAGGAGCCGGTGGACTAGGCGATGACACCACGTAGGTAGACAGGCAATCTGGCGATAGCTGGAGCAAAGAGCTGGGTATGTACACTGCCAGTTGTTGATTAGTGGATGGAGAACAGGTGGGTAACAGCAGGTGAGTTGCAGGTGTGTCAGTTCCTGATTGGAGGTTCCTCGGAGGCCGTGCCCCGTTAGCAGACACATACACACACACACACACACACACACACATACACACGATACACAGACAAACACAGACGGAGAACCAACAGGGGACAAACAATACAGAGACACTAGGAATGTATGTGTACCATGACAGAATACAACAGAATATGACCATATATAATAAATACATTAATATAATAAATAACATAATTAGACTGAAGTGTCATCATTGCTGTTGTTCATACAAACTTGTCCTTTGGCTCAATGTTTTTAAAGCCCCACTTGTTAATATTTTTTATAGTAACATTGGATCAAATGACTAAATATAATATGCATGGTGTCTCGTAATGTAAGAGAATCATCTCCAAACTCTGCTGCTTTATGCACCTTTTTGCCTGTTTTGGTTTTGTTGCACATTAAGTGTATGGTTGAATGCTACTGCTGTCATGAAGCCACATCAGGAAGCAGTTTTCAGCAAAAAAAAAAATCTTTAATAAACTCACTCTGACAAAGAGAAAGTCGACTATCCATCAAGAGGTGGTGGAGACCAAACCAGAGCTAAAAGGAGAGGAAATGGAGTTATATTCATCAGGTGACTAGAGACACCACTCCGAATAAATACTAATGTTGCTATGTGTCTGCTAGATGTGTAAATAGGCAACTGTTTGCTAACATGTTATCCACCTTTATAAGTCGGAGATGTGTTTTCAGCTTGTTGTGGAGTTCTTCTGTTTCCTAGTGGCAAAAAACAAACAAACAAACAAACAAAACAACAGCTTTAATGATATATGATATGAATATAACTAAATAATACAATTAAACTGAGGTGATGTTGTACATGACCCTTTCCGTTGTATTATTAGCTTGAATAATTAGTGTTCATACAAACTTGTCCTTTGCTCCATGCAGAGAATAACCTTGCTGCTGGCCGCACTCCAGTTAAGCTGTTTACATGCACCTTCAACACCCTGTAACTGAGTCTCTCAGCGTCCATTAATAAACCAGATTATTCTTGTGGCACCTGAGGTGTGCACCTGCCCACAGACACAACACTTTAACAGAAAAAAGACTGAAAGAAATGCAGCCATCAGTTTTGTCATTTGAAAAAATGATTATCTTGTCCAAAATGGCTTTTGGTTGATATCCAGATGCACCTTTGATGCCATACACATGAAATAAAAATTAGAAAGGAGCAAAATGTTGTTATGTCACAGTGACCCAATTCGTATCACAGTAGCTAGACCAGCTTAACCTGATTTCTAATAACAAATTACAGCATGTGACATATGTTCGAAACTCAAAACTAATCAGCACACTCTTCTACTTTCCACTGACACTATTAAAACACACATTTCTTTTATTGAGATCTTGAAAATCAAAGAAAACTTGTGAGCTGCTTTTCTGATGTTAAAGAGTCATGAGGAAAAAGAGATCCAGGAAACTATCGGCTCAAACTCACTATTTATAATGAAAAGCTGATAAGCCGCAGCCAATGCTTTTTGAGCCGGTGTCCCTTATGAAGGCCATGAGGCTGATATGTGTTGGATTCAGATCATATCCAAGTGCAATAAAGGCATTTCAAACTGTTTTGGAGTGCATTTCTTAAAACCCCTTAAACCTCACTGACCTGCTGTTGGGCCGGTGAGCAAAACTGAGCAGTGAACAAACACAGCAAACTCCTGCTGTGCAACCAGTTTCAATTTAATTTATTTTATCAGCATAATGCACTCAATATCAATACTGCTTTTCGTGGATACATATGTTAAAAACAAACTATCAAAATGCATAAAACAGTAGTAATAGATGCAGAGTCTGTTGGTCAAGTGTACTAGTGTCCAGATTTCAGTTTACATCTGAAAGCCTGTAGACTACTTTGTTCCCTTGTAGACTTGTCTAACTGATTCCAGATAGTGAGACTATAATACTGCGGGCTGTTCTTGAAAGCAGCATTTTTGGCTGCACTAAACACTGTTCAAACCCATAAAACTTTACTGTGGAGAACCCAACCAAGTTTTCCAAAGACACCAAATATGTCACTAAAATTTGGGGAAATGTGCATAAATGATGTTTATACACACCTTTAATATTTCTAGCTTATAGAATAGCGCAGCGATAAAAAACATGGCAGCCTGAGTTTGAATATTTCACTCTGTGTAATATTATATAAGTTCAATAAACAGTTGGTACAGGCTGATATAGAATATATATGATGATGAAGATAATTCAGCTCATGATCGATAATTCAAGTATCCTCCCCAGACTCGCACAAATACATCCTCAGACACACACACACACACACACACACACACACACAAACACAAATCACATACTCTCTGTGGGTTTTAGAGAGGTATCATTAAAGCTTTTTGTGAGCTCGCAGTAATGTAACAGTTGGCCATAACTGCGGACTGTAATCAAGCCCAGAGAGAAAGGAATATAGAAAGCCACAACGTGGCTCTGTTGGAAAAACAGCTTTACAAACATTTATTTTCATGGTTAACCTGAAGCCATGTTCTTTAGTTAAAACTGTAAGGACTTTCTTTTTTCTTTTTAAACCTAAATTGACACACTGTTCCTGTACTGAACACCCCCTGAAAGCCGACTGAATTAGTATGCAGGGATGTGCCAGGCAGCTGTTAGTTACTATAGTTATTCGAATGTCACAAGCATGTTATGAAATAGAGAACACCTTGAGTGTGATTACATGTCGTTACCTCAGATGAATGTGTCTTCTAGAGGCAATGTACTGCAAAATTTCATTTTCACTGACTCTGAGTCAAAAACCATTAAAACCTCCTGATGAAACCACACAGGATTTGACTTGGTAGAAATTATACACTTTTTATGATCAGCAGAGGAAATAAGAGAGAACAAGCGCAGTTTGAGTTTTTCATTATGCCTCTCCAAAGACTTTCAAAATGTTTCTGTTCAGACTGAGCCACAGAATCTTTAGCATACAGGGAAAACACTAATTTAATTTAATGTTTATCCAGAGCATGTGAGAGCTTAATTTTGGAGAACTTACTGGAAGAAAGAAAATCATTTCAATTCTGCACATGAAACTTTAATTCAAAATTATCATTGTGAAATTGAAAAGTAAACTAGAACAGCTGTAAACTGCTTGTAACAGCATGAAAACATTGTGTTTCATGAATATATCTTTAAACACATTTCTAATTTGAAACCAGACACAGACAAACATCCACAATGTGACCTGTTTTTCTGTCTGTTTTCATCTAATCAGAGCAAATTAACCTTAAATACAATAATAGCTAAGCTAAAAGCTAAAATTATGCTTTCTAAGATTCACATAAATGTACAGCCATTATGGGATTTGGCGGTTACATGTTCCCTCTCGCAGCCATTTCCCAAATTGGCTTTATCTGGTAGAGCCAAACCAGTCAAATCTCTGAAAAAGCTCATCCATGTCCACATATTAACACTTATTTTCTTCAAACGTCCTAAAACTGCTGAGGATATTTCCAGAGTGAGCATATCTTAATGTTACTAAATTATTAATCATACATTGGGAAATTATATCTCTGAATTCTTAAACTGAGCACATTACTGTTGTTGAGTGAAAACCGCATATTTGGGTGATTTTCATACATTTACTCCAGTTCTGCTCTGCAAAGCCTCTGTCAGTGATATCAGTCGTCAGTCACCATGTCTAGGGGAAATATTTAAATGATAAAAATAGGAAAAAGGGAACTGTACATTTTCCACATTGTGATTTTCTGGAATCTGGATTGTCAGTAAACTGTACGTAAACTGTTTGATTCTGTTGTCAGATGTATCAGCTATGCAGCATGTGTGACAATGCAAAAAGCATTTTGCTACTCAACAGCAAATACAATTTATGCAAAAACCTGTATGCACGGATGAATGAGTGATTTCTGTATTCTATGTTAGGAGCCCATGTGCATGAATGAGCAACGCGTATGACTGAATAAAGGACTGAACCAGATTTATTAAATCAAAGGGGAAATCTTGTCTCCACTCTCATTATTCACTCTACTATGGGTGTTTATGATGAGTCTATTTTAATAATCAAGGCTCCTGACTGAATTTATTTACCTATATGTATCTACAGTATGAGGCAGTCAAGATAAGAACTGGTTAAATTTGTCAGATGGAGAAAAGGAGATTCAGTGCTTCCTTTCCTTTATCAGAGAAAACACATCATCCTTTAGGTATAGAGCAACAAGTCCTCCAACCCACATGACCACATAGGTTGTTTGTTCTTACCCTCTAATACGACCCACAGGAGTGTTTCCTAAATTAGTGCCCCGACTGGTGACAGTTGAGGATGAGCTGTAAGGTGAGAACGGGCTGCAAGCGTACGTAAACCACATGACATAAGTCACATGACGTTAAACACATGGTTAACGTTGTGAAATGGCCACAGTTAGGTTAGGTTTAGGCAAAAAAACTACTTGATTAGACTAGAAAAGATCATGGTTTGGTTTAAAATAGGTACGTTACGTAAGTTAACTAACATAAGTTACATAAGTCACATACGTAACGTTATGTAACTTAAAACTTTAAATAAGTCAGGCTGACTTTTGGTTTCACATGGGACACTTCTTGTTTTTTCACAGATGAAACACTTGCCTCTCAGGGCTTCTGTAGAAACCAGAAGTTATGAGACAAAACCAGAAATGGCACAAACTTAAAAAGTGGGCAGTCCACAGAAGGTCAATATTAAAACTCCTTTTAGTTTGTAGAAAAAAGGGACAACCCTGGTGAAAATTGGTTTATATGTTGCTTCTCTCTGCCTACACATACTGTATGGGCTTTAACTAAACTATTTGCATTGCAAATATTTTGCAGTAGTGAGGGTGTCTTTTGTTTAATTTTAGCATTTATTTTGTCCTTAAATTTTCTGATAAATACAATCTTATATACGAAAAGTGTTTTCGAACAACATCATACATTATTGTTGCCTAGTCTAGTACTAACAGATATACTCTTAGCACTGTAGCGGTCTCTGTTTAAGTCTCCTTAACTTTTTTTTACCTCACAATATTTCCCACTGAGGTCAAAGTGGTCTTTAAAGGAAAATGGATTTATTATATTCGACTATTTGGATCCAGTTAGGAGAGATTACATAACGGATTGTGTAATGTGATGCATACTAATTTGTATACCTGCCATCATTATGACTTCCATTTTACAGATTCAGTTAATCTGTTACTGTACAGTGTTACTGCCAAAGACAAAACAAAAACAAAACTGTCTTTCACACTTCCATCTATCTGTCATGTTTGGTCGGAAAGCTGACATAAAACTTGAGTCATAAATGTGCCGGGTCACTGTTATAAAGCGCTTCATAATGTATTAACCAGGTTTCAAAGTGCCCCACCTTTTTACTTTTTCATGACTTTTGTACACTTTTGTTTTGCACCGAAGTCTAAAGCCTGTTTATGCTCTTTTCAAGATTTAGACATTTCTATTATTCACGTCCCTGATGAGGCTACATGATCCCATTAGCCTCAAACACTAGCAGGCCACGTGAGGTGCCAGCAACAAGCTGTCTGTGTGCTTGGGACAGTGAGCCACTGTTAACCCTCAGGCAGTATATCAACAACAACTCCAAACAATGAAACCTTCACTGCACTATTTTGAATAAATGTCATTTGGTTATGAAATGAAAAAGCACATGTTTTCTGCACATGTCTGACATGCATGTGAATGTTTTTGTTTTCTACCTATCAGTAGGTAATAATATGTAAAGCAGTTCAGTCAGGACCGTAGCTACCATTGAGCACACTGAGGTCATACGTTTTGGGTTTAGCAAGTAAACTGGGGGGGGGGTTACATTCTATAAATAAAAACGTACACATGGTGAGTATTTTATGAGCTGAGTGCAATGTTTTTTGACTCAATATGTTCAAATTTGACAATGGTTAGGCCAGTAAAATAATAAAAACATAAATAAAGGGTTTGGCATTCCTCCCCAGAACTGAATTCCTGACAGTGTGGAGAAGGCTTTGAAACAGGCTTTAGACCTTCATGTAGGGAGATAGAACTGACAGTATGTCTGAACAGTTAACTAATAAATACATATCTAATAAATCCAATTCATTGAAAAAATTAAGGGGAAGAGTGGGGAGGATTGTGTTAGTGGGACTAACATCAGTATTTCTAAAATCCTGGCTACTGCCCTGTCTGAAGTCATGAAAGTAAAAGCCCAACTGAAATACAGACTAATTTACTTTGATATTTCACATGTGGCCAAATCAGAAAAATATATGTATATAAACATTCAAATTAATAATGTGAAAATCTCATATCTCACTGAGGCATTTCAAATTTTGGTGAGTGTATGTGTATTATGTATTGTGTGTATTTTTATAGGCCTTTTTCACAGGGGACATTTTGAAATGTCACAGTTGCAAAGGCTCCTTCAGTTTCAGGGTCCTGGTATTGTGCTTGCTGGCTCACTGTCACACTGTTGTGGTTTACTGGTACACTAGCTACAATATAATGGAGCAATTGTTAATGTTATTAGGAACACCTGTGATTTTGTTACTGTGACAAGACAAAAAGTGGCCTATGCTCACATCTGCTGCAGGTGTGCTGAGGGTACCTTGAATTCATTAAGTAATATTAATTTTCAAATTCATTAACAAAACAAGTGCAACAACTCCATGGTTCTTGACTCACCAAAGCACACCAGCTTTGAGTGCCAATTCATCCGCCTCATGCTGCATGACTCAGTTAACTGAGGAATGAGACAAAAACAATCCCAGCTCATTTGACGCACAGTACCTGTGAGTCCACAAAGTCACACGTCACTTGGTAGCCTGATATAGACCAGAGACAAAGGCGTGGATGAAACCCGAGCTCGCCAGCCTCCTCTCTGTTGCCATGACGACAGCAGCCGTTTCCAGTGCCTCTGTGAGAAAAAAAACAAAACAAAACAAAAAGGCTCAGAGGACCTGTGGCCAGAGGCTCCACCCACTGGGGGAATTTACAGATCTAACCTGGCAACCCGGCATCCTCGCAACCAAAAATTAATATAATCAACTTATTTAGATGGGAACATGAAATGAGGCGGTTACAAATTGACTCATTCCCCAAACCCATCAACCCTCTTTCCCTACTCTTGTCCTAATTCATTTCCATCTCTGTCCTGTGTGGCCTTTCCACAGCGTGCAACTGGATGCGGTTCAGGGTGTGTTGCTATTGCTGGCAGGTGCAGAAGCAGGTTGAGCAGGTTGTTCCCTGAATGCCACTCTGTTGGGCCCTCCTCCCTCCTTCCCTGCTTTTCTCTCCAGGCCGATTGTTGATTCACTCTCACATGTTGGCAGCTCAGTGAAGAGATTTTGTTGCCTGTGCACCTGTACTCATCTGATATAGCCTAAGAATAAGGTAAGGATTTACTGAGGAAGGATTTAATTCTGTCTTATTTTTCTCAGGAAATGTGCGGGGCTATAAACTGGATGGATGAATTTTTGTCTAAATATGTTTAATAAGATTTGAGTCGCTGTTATATTTTTAAGTTAAACTAAAAGAATCACAAATAACCTCTTTTTTTAAGCATATCTTAATGTAAAGACTTCTTTTACAATAATTTTTTATATTTGGCAACTGTAACATGAATGAGTTACACTTAAAATGTGTAAAATGCTTAAGATGCGTCTATGCGTCAGTTTTTGCCACTGCTTCCTCTTGTGAGAGAGTAAAAATATCAGAAGTTCAGGAACAGAAATGTTTTCATTTTCAATATGAAAGTAAGAAGAATTTGTCGCTGGGTGCCAAAACATCCCACCAAGTGACATACATAATGAAGGACCCTACATAACTTAAACAGGGGAATGCATACAATGCAGTTACATAAGTAAGAAGTAAGAGCCCTGTAGCGCAGTGACTAATGAACTTGGGATAAGTGGTGGAAGAAGTATTTAGGTCATCTACTTGAATAAAAAATGTAATACCACACTATAAAAATACAACTTCTTTCTGAAATGTAGTGGAGTAGAAGTATAAAGAAGCATTAAATGGTACCTCAAAACTGTACTTAAGTACGGTACTTGAGTAAATGTACTTAGTTACCTGCTTGGGATTTTGTCAAACACATATTGAGGTTTTTCCATGTAGTAACACAAATTATAGTATATTAAAAGGTGATAATAACACAGGTGAACTTTAAACAAATTGAGTGATTTAATACAATAACAACATAAATGTCAGGTAATTAGTGTCTGCGACTGGGTTGAAGGAGTTCACAGTGTGTATTTGTATTTGTGTTTCTTTAAGTCCGTGTGTGTGTGTGTGTGTGTGTGTGTGTGTGTGTGTGTGTATGTGTGTGGGACTGGATCTTTGTAAAGTCACGGTTGACAGAGCTGTTGAGTTGATAGCTGGTACAGACTCTGACAGACCAGCAGAGTGGGAACTCTGTTCAACAGGCGGCTTTCTCTGAGTGCGAAGGGTCAGAAGTGAACATCTCTGCCTCGGCGGCCAAATACTCTCTCAGCGGGGCGGGCAGTTTGCTGCTGTAATTTCTAAAAAAAGGTGGAGTTGTTCCACACAGCTATGCCCAATGTAATGAAAGATGTAAGGATATTTTTAGTATGGACAGGAAGTGACAGGTTGAGTTTACACAAAACAGGAATCACTGGTTTGAATTTCAGCTGCCCACATGTGCCAAACAAACAATAGGGGTAACATTTGTCTGTGGCAGCTACAAATCAGGATAGGTCACCTAGCAACATTTTCAAAGTCATTGATTATTGTCTACATGATATAAAATCTTGTCCCTGCTCACCATATACACCTTAACACAGTACAAATCTAAACAAAGCAGAACCCGTAATGACGCTTTTATCCTCTACAGGGTGTATGTTAGGATTCACACTTAAGCGTGCTCTGCTGGTTAAAAAAATATTATTATGTGGGGAGAGGGGGGGGGATGAAATCCAAAGTCACTGTACTGGTAGTAGTGACATTTTCACTTAAAAATGTAAATGTAAAAAATGTATATAATTTATAGAGTTGTGAATTTGCTTTTGATGATATTCTCAATGTTCTGCAACTTAGAAACATGGGAGTCTTCTGGATAATTCAACAATAAGTTAATGTTATGACAGGGAGATTTTATTATTTCAACTTTGCTTGTGAGAAATCATGTTTTTTTCTGTCAGTTTGGTATGGCAGACAGCTTTAAAGACTAAAACACTCATGAGCCTTAGCTGCTGTTTCTAAGGTGACAATGCCAGTTAAATCCACAAATTAGAACTGTAGCAAATTCACTATGCTTTATTGTTGCAATTGGGAACAAAACACAGCACTATAGTTACGAAATGTATCCAAAATTGACCCAGAATCCAAAACTAAACTGATTTAAACTGTTGAATATAGTATCAGGTCTCTACAAAGTGTAATCTTGAGCTTCTGCTCACCATAAGTTGCGCAGCCAACCAAATTTTAAGGTTTTGTGATTGGATGTTTCTTACTGAAAACACTTTTCAACTCTATTTCTTCTGGTGATAACATGGCAGGTGAGTCAAAACACTAACCTTTGACTTGAGAGCGCTGAAGATGCTAAAAAGCTATTTTCAGCCAGGTTTACAGTTGTGAACTTTAATATCTAGGTGCAAATGAATCGGTCAGTTTATTCCAATTAATTATTTTCACGGCTGCAGAGTTATAAGCTCAAAATTGTTCACCCCCTCCTCCTATCTTGGTGGATTGAGCCATTTTCTTTAATTATGTGCTCTTAGCGTGGCATAATCAGCAAACTTCAGCAGTTTGATTGATCCTGCGTTCACACAGCAGACTGGGTTATTTCCAGCAGAGTAAAAAAACACAAAAAAACACGTGATGAGTGGACGATAAGCAAGCTTGTTGAGAAACTGACCACAGATTAACATTCCTGGCTCAGTGGTCATTGGCAATCAATACGACTGCATGTTTCATCTTTTGTAATTATGAAATGGGTGAGAAGTTGCTTGCACCTTTTCAGAAATCGCAACTTGTAGACTATGGATAGATTTGATTGCATAAAGAGATGAACAATCCATTGGTTTAAAAGAAAATTTGTTCTTTGAAATTAATTTTCTGTTAGTGACACCTTTATTGACTCGTTAAAATATGCTAATATGTTATGACAGAATTGTCAAATCTCCAGATTTGTATGCTCAAACCTCTGTCGCTGCAGGCCACAACATTACACACTGTAGACGGAGCCATTTGCACTGCTTATAACAAGAATCAGCTCAGAACAAAGTAACCAATCAACAAAGTGATTCTCAGTAGGAGTGCCCTGTAGGGAATAACTGGAGCTGCAATCATTTGTGTATTGGAGTGAAGCCAAGGGGAGAACACATAGCTCACAGGGCACCTCTGTATCTCACTGGAGATTGTGTTGAGACTATGTTGAACTGGTAACTCGCTGTGTAACAATTCAGGGACGACCGCGTTGAATTCACCAACAAGCTCCTGATGTAGCAGCCGGGGATGTCACGTTCATGTGTTGAGGCCCATGTTCACCGCGCCATCAACTGAGGAGTTCGCTGAAAGACGATAGGTGGGACAGGATTAGTCGTTCAAGGATTTTCATTATCACCTTTGTCACTGCAGCTGACCTGCGCTGTTGAAGCAGGTGATTTTGTGCTCCTGGAAAATAGGAACAAACAGAGATGTCTTGTTGCACACTGAGTCTTTGCGTGTGGTCAGGGAGAGTTTGAAGGCTGTGATGAACACAAGTTTAAGACCTGTGGCTCCTTACTGATGGTGTTCATCCTGAGCAGGAGGTAAACAGACTCCTCAGACACTGGGAGAAAGCAGGAAACAGAAAATAACAACAAAAAACCCCCAACGTTTTTTGCCTTTCAGTTTTCATTTGAAGAAAAGATAAATGTATGTCCAGCCCCCGATCTCTTTATATTCGGACTCAAAATTACAAGGGAATAACTTGTAATTATCACATTTCATATAATTATATTGTGAAACTATTACCATGGGTATGGGTTTTGAGGATTGCCACACAAACACTCACAGCAAATGCATTTTTGCCTGGTTATAAGAGTAGCCTGTTATATGCAGAAAAATATTTATTGTTCTTGGTAAATCAAGGTATTCCTCTTTTGTGTTTTTTGCAACTAATTTCCTAAGGAGATAATTGCTCTGTGCTGATAATTTCAGGTTATTTTGACATATCATGGATACACTATGGCATATTGTCAAATTGTCAAATAATATCAGCCAAATGTAGATTTGGCTGATATTATTGAAATCAGTATAATGATATGATATAATGAGACAATTTCTCCAGGTTCATTATGACATCTACAAAGAGAGACTTTGCATTTATAATTTAGAACTGAGAAATGCAAGGCAGTCCTCCTTCTCTGACATCATTGCCAAAAATGATAATAATGCATGTGCCTCGCTTGCTACTGTTGACAGGCTAACAAACTCTCCTGTGTCAGTAGCCTCTGAACTTCTATCTACCAGGGCCTGCAATGAATTTGCCTCCTTCTTCACTGACAAAATTCAGAAAATTAGACAGGCAGTCAGTGCCTCCATATCAGGTACGGGGTATGTGTTGTCCTTGTGTCCACTTAAAATCAATTCAAATAGCATGACACAATTTGAGTCTATTAACCATAAAAACTTGGAGGACATTATACAACATCTGAAATCCTCTTCTTGCTGCCTTGATTGTCTGCCAACAGGCTTTTTCAAAAATGTTTCTAATTGCATGGCCTCAGATCTTCTACAAATCGCAACATGTCTCTTTTCTCAGGTGTCTTCCCACAGGCCCTAGAAACTGCAGTCATCAAGCCACTCTTAAAAAAGAACAATCTAGATACGTCACTAATGAACAATTACAGGCCCATTTCAAACCTCCCGTTTTTAAGTAAAATCATTGAAAAAGCTGTTTTTCTACAGCTGAACAACTTCTTGGCATTAAACAGCTGTTTTGATGTCTTCCAGTCAGATTTTCGAGCACACCACAGCGCTGAGACTGCTCTTGTTAAAGTCTTCAAACAACATCCACTTAAACGAATAAAGAATTTCAGTCTTGGTATTATTGGATCTCAGTGCTGTATTCGACCACAACATATTATTAGACCGACTGGAAAACGGGGTGGGATTTTCTGGCACAGTATGAAACTGGTTTGAATCCTACTTAAAGGACAGGGACTACTTTGTGTCTATAGGTAATTACACATCTGAGTGGACAAAAATTACATGTTGAGTTCTCCAAGGCTCTATTCTGGGGCCTCTTCTGTTTATCATATACATGCTCCCACTGGCTCAGATTATGGAAAACAACAAAATATGTTACCATAATTATGCAGATGACACGCAAATTTACATAACAATGTCACCAGGGGACTATGGTCCAATACAAGCGCTGAGTAAGTGCATTGAACAAATCAACGATTGGATGTGCCAGAATTTTCTTCAATTAAACAAAGATAAAAGCGAAGTCTTTGTTTTTGGAGCCAGGGAGGAACGATTAAAAGTCAGCGCTCGGCTTCAATCAGTAATGTTAAAAACCACAAACCAAGCCAGAAAGCTTGGTGTAGTCATGGACTCAAACCTGAATTTCAACAGCCACATTAAAACAATTACAAAGTCCGCCTACTACCACCTTCAGAATATATCCAGGATTAAAGGACTTATGTCTCAGCAGGATTTGGAAAAACTTGTCCATGCATTTATCTTCAGTCGACTCAACTACTGTCTTTACAGGTCTCTCTAAAAAATTGATCAGACAGCTGCAGTTGATTCAGAACGCTGCTGCTCGCGTCCCCACTAAGACCAAGAAAGTGGATCACATCACTCCAGTTCTGAGGTCTTTACATTGGCTTCCTGTCTGTCAAAGAATTGATTTCTAAATACTACTGCTGGTTTATAAAGCACTTAATGGTTTAGGGCCATTTAAGTACTTTTCTGATCTTCTGCTACATTATGAGCCATCCAGACTTCTCAAGTCGTCTGGTCTGCTTTCTGTCCCCAGAGTCAAAACTAAGCATGGAGAAGCAGCGTTTTACGCTTTTATGCACCATATATCTGGAACAAACTCTGCTACACACTGCACTGTAACCTTTTACTCTCCTGTTTTATCTTGTTTTAATTTTCTATTTAACTCTTTTTAAGTGTTTTTAAATGTCTTTTTATATTGCCCTATGTTGTTTTATGTGAAGCACTTGGAATTGTCTTGTTGTCACATTTCAAATGTGCCATACAAATAAACTTCCCTAACTTGCCTAAAAAATTAACAAAACAATGTCCACTCCTGATCCACTTACTTACTTGTTCTGGAGATCTCAACTGTATGGACTTCTTTAGCTTCATTAGAAGTTTTCTCAGTTGTGGTTGAACTGTAGATGTTCAAACGTACTATTATTTTAAGCATTTTTACAACTTCTCGTGAGCTTCACGGATGGTTCATATTTGACCGCAGTTTACAAAATAATAGTGATAGAGTCAAAAGCTTCCAAACAAGCAAGTAAGTGGACCTTGAGTAGAGACTGTTTTGTCAACAGATGTTTTCAAGGTCAACAATGAACTGTGACGCTCAACACATAAAAGGATTCAAACTGATTTTCAAGGCAATTCTCTTTTATTCATTGATTACATCAAACCAAACTCTTCAGATGTGTAAAACAAAAATAAAAACAAACAAATAAACAAGCAAAATGTTATTTTTTTGTTGATAATCTGCTGAGAATTATTAATTTTGAGAACAAAATTTTGTAAAATGACAAAACAGTAATTAAATCACCATCACACGATTCCACTGAAAGTTGATAAACAATAATGTTCCTTTTCCAACCATCACATAATCTGTATTAATTAGTGAGCACTCACATATATCACAGTGTTCAAATGTGAATCTGAACCTGCTCAACTTTTGGCACGTTGAAAACCACAATGGATTATATTTATTTTAAGAAGTAAAATAATGTTTTACATTCTCTCTTGTATTTCAGAGTGAAACCAAAAGGGAAAATGCAACTGTATTTAAAAATCACAGCAGGCCTCCTTCTGCTTGTCCAAGCCTTTCACCTGGCATCGCTCCAAGATTCAACCGACTCTCCGGGGAGGACAATTGATAAAAGCTGGTTCCGTGAACTACCCAAAAATACAGTTGGAAGTCAAAACGCTGCAGTTACTGAAGAGGAGACAGAATATGATCAGGGAGCTGATGCGACTGCTTTGGAGTCAATTAATGATTTCAACAGTGGGATAGCATCTGGCTCCATGGCATTAAAAAGTGGAGAAGAGGAGAATGTAGCCAGCCAGGAGAAGTATGAAAATGAAACATCCAATGATCTGCCTGTTTCTGATAAATTTCCAACCTTTGCAACCAATCAACCTGAATTGCCAGATGCTACCGTTTCTCCAACTACTGCAACTACAGATCCCACAAACTCAAGCCAAATCAATATGACAGAAGCCAAGGAGGAATTTTACAATTTTACAACTCATCTGAGTGCACAAAACTCCACCAGCTTCTCAGATTACTCCAATCACACTGATTTACAGACGACAACCATGGCTCCAGAGAGCAATGCTACGCAAGAATCCACAACAAAACCAGACAAAGATACAGGGTTAACAAATGCTACAGAATCTACCAACACAACAACCATAACAGCCATAACAACCACAACAACTACAACGACGCCAGAGATAAACGAAACACCCTCCACGACTTCATCTACAACAGTGTTCCTATCTGAGACCACAGAAACGAGCCCTGCGACTATGACTACCATTGCTCTGAACACACCTGAGAAGGCCAACAAGACAGACAAAAGTGCAGCCTCAGGGAGCAGCTCAGAAAGAGGTACTGCTGCAGTTTCAGGTGTCACAGTATCTGGTGCACATTTCTGTGTCCAGAAAACTACTTTGTGCATCTTCCCAGCAGCATGACATAACTTTATAGAAAGATACCAGGAAAAAATTATATTGGTGTGAAATTTCAAGTCCTCCTGACTGACTTGTGTTAAGGTTTGAGCCATAAGGTAACAGAATAGGCACAAAATCCTTTACAGATCACCTTTAGAGACTTGGTTTTAAAGTAACACTTTTTTTGCTTAAGAGCATACAAATCACTGTTGCTTGTTTTACACATAGCTTTTTCCGCCCTTTCCCTGACCCACATTTGCCTTCATCTTTTTTCCCACTGGCAGAGGACAAACACCCCTTATTTCAAAGGAAAAGGTTGGATTGGGTTTCAGGTGCTATCGATGTGGCAGCTATGAGTGAAGGGGTCTATTACAACCACCTTCTCAGCAGGACAATGAAACTCTGTTTTAGTGGCAAAAACCTGCAAGAGGTGGTCAGGGACTGAGGTCAAAGATACTTTTGCTGCCTCTGTGCAGGGCGTGAGACTAGTCTTTGGTGTCGACCACAAGATCAAGGAGATAGGACTGGAATCTTTCTATCTATCTATCTACTCAAAAATCAGAATCAGAATCAGGTTAATTGCCAATTAGGTTTTCACCTACAAGGAATTTGCCTTGGTATTTTGGTGCATAACAATAAACACAGTAAGAGAAAAAAAAGCAAGTACTGCAAAAGTCAAGAAAATACTGACCAAGGGATGTGCAAATATTCACACTGTAAAGTATGAAGAATATGTGCATTGTACAAAGATAATAAACCAAAAACGTGCGTTAATGTAATGCATTGGGTGAGATGTGGAGGCTTTACGTTAATGTAACATGTAGCGTCCACGGGGCGGGATAAGAGGCTGTGTCAGTGAGGGTCCCGGGCCTTGTTGATGAGGCCAAGTGCAGTCAGGAATAAAAGATACTTTTCCTGCAAAATATATGTGTAGGCGAGCTCACTACTGACACCATGGCAAGAGGGGGAAAAAAGGCCTTTAGAGAGCCGGCGCGAGGTTGGGATTAAAATAAAACTCGCATCACATGGACAGATGTGACAGCAGGACATAACACTAACAGATGATGGCAATAAACAGTGGGAAAACAGTTGTGAAACTGCAGGCAACACAGGAAGAAAAAACTGCTCCACAGTTACCATGACAGGCACAGTGTGTGCACAAAAACTGTACAAAAGCACAGACGGTTGAGTACAGATAAACATAGAGTCTATAAATATGAGCCTACAAGGCAACTTTGTTTTTACTGCCATCAATAAATAAAAATATCCATTTACTCCAGCTGCTTGTCCTCACTAGACCAAGGCAACATGCAGTTGTTATGACATCAGGTTGCACTTGTGGATGCCTCGTGCCCCACATATTTGAAAAAACACCGCAAAAGTGCCCTCTTGGATGCCCTTCTAGTGGAGAAAATGCAATACAGTGCTATATACCACGCCACATACAGCTGGTGTCCTTTTAATTTTTTTCACCCCTGCCCCTAAAACAGCCTGAGTCTGCCACTGTCAGGTTGTAATGATGTTTCATAATAATACAGCAAGACTAAGAGTCTGCAGCTTTGCTAGCAGCTCTGTGAGGCTGCTCAAAGCAACACAGCGCTGCTTTGAGCTAAATGCTAACATCAGCATGCTAATATGCTCACAATGTCAATGTTGCTGATGTTGTTCACCATCTTATTTTACTGTAACATGTTAGCTAACATTTGCTAATTAGCACTAAACACCACGTACAAAATGGCCAAAATCAAGCCAAAATCACAAATATCAACTTCATAGTGGCGCTAGAGGAAAAGTCAGGGGGTCACCAAAGTCAGTAGGATTCATCCTCTGGGATATATCTGCCAAATTCATAGCAATCCATCCGATAGTTGTTGAGCTATATCTGACCAAAGTGGGGCCGACGGACAGACTGACTGACCAACAGACTGATATTACCTTCCATGGCGCCACGCCGCCAGCATGGATACTTAAATACCTACAAGGGATTTACGTAGGTGAGGGTGATATAGTTTTATTTGCATGTACCACTATTTGCATTTTATTGCTGACTTTATAACAAAAGTCTATGACTTCCTCAATACATATTTGTTAGCTAACACTGAAAGGAGAGTAGGGTAAGATGACCACATTTTTACTTTAAATGTTTTTCCGGCAAGAACAAATAAGACATCACTAACACAAATACTTCCACTCATATTGTATTATGTCTACTTTCACATGAAGTGGAAAAATGCAGCTAAAGAAAAACAAGAACAAGAACAAAAAACAGGAATTGAAATACAATGTTTGAAAAAAAAGGACGTTTGGTTCAACTTGCCCCAGGTTAGGAGTAAACTGATCCTAGCAAGTGGGTAAATTGAACCATTTGTAGGTAAACGGAGCTACTGAATTATTTATGTGTGAGTCCTGATAAAATACAAATGTAGCATTTCTATGTCAAAGGATATTGAAGACAATTGTGTCACTTTCACAAACTGCCTTTCCCTCCCACTGCTGTGCACAAACCATGAAATAGAAGAGTAGAAAAAGTAACTTTTACAATTACAAGTACGAACTTTAAGTCTACGGTCTTAAGCTTTCACAGTTACACATTACGTTAAAACATTAATTGCTAGAATAGAAAAGGTTAGAAGAGGTAGTCTTGTTAATAGAAGCTTTTGTTAGTTGGTCACTTATATTTTTAACTGTATGGATTCAGCATCTACATCATACTTGACACCTATGTCGTACATGTTTTTCACACCTGTACAGCTGTCATAATGTGAGCAGTTAATGATTAGCTCTGTGCTATAGGCCTATTTACATGTCTGTGGAGAAACTGAATCAATTACGTCATTCAAACTCTCAGTGCATTCATTTAAAAGTGATGTAATGGGAACTAAAGCAATGTTCAGTCACATTTCACGTTAGCTAGATGATGAGCACAGCCTGCCGCCTTAAAATGTATTCACATGTATTCAAGAAATTATCGTGATCTTGGCATGTTAATTGCATTAATTATCGCAGCGTAAATTAGACAAATCTGTTCAGCTGACTAATTGGGATGTGTATCCATGCAGAGGGCTGCCACTGGAAACACTATTTCAAAAACACATTTCAGCCATAATTATCTGACAATTAACCCTCAAAGACGGCAGTTGATATAAATAATTTTGTTGTTGACAAATTATTTATTACTCTCTCCTTCCCCCTCGACCCCATTCCTCCAATGAAGGTTTAGCAGCAGATTCCCACAACAGTAAAAGAAAGAAAATGTGGGGAGCTGTACTGGGAATCACGGTGGCTGTGGCCTGTGTGGGACTGGTAGCCTACATCATCCTGAAAAAGAAACACCAGAAGGGGTTCTCTCACAGGAAACTGGTTGAGGAGTATCCTGCAGACCCAGGTATGTTAGATCCTACACCCCCTTATACAGTAAATGCTGAGCTTTGTTTGCATTTTAAAGGAGAATTCCACCCTAGGACACATGTAATTACACTGTTACCAGTGATGGCTTGATTTTTAATAATAATTTAATTAGGGTTGCCAACTTGATCTGACAAAGTTTTCTTATATTAAAAAAACTGGTAAGTGGGTGGTCAAATGCTAAAATAAAACTGTGCTAAAAACAGTACGCTGCCCATTTTTATTACTACACAATGATGCACAGTCACTCACTCACACACTTGCATGCTCAGTCACTAACTATTCCACTAGTGCAGCATTTTTGGGAAATAGTCTGATACATAACCCCCACTTTCATTTTTTTTTAAATGGATTAAACAAACGAGCTAACGTGTTAACTAGAGCTTTAGAGGTGCTGGTAGGAGAATTTTGTTACCTCCAATTTTTATGCTAAGCTAAGGTAACTTGGTGCTGGCTGTAGCTACATATTTAAAGTACAGACCATAGCCTGTGTAGAACAGGTACAAACATGATAGCGGTATTACTCTTCTCAGTGTTCGAATTACACAATGGCTTTCGGGGAGCCCTATTTTTCGGGGGTTGGGGTGGGAGGGTATTTACACGCACACACATGAATGTGCCCGCCTACGTGCAAAAATATACTATCAATACATTTCACTTCATACAGAGACTATTTAGCCTGGGACAACAAAGAAACTGAATGGGTTTTTTTTTTCCGCTGAGACAGAATAAAAATGCCAACCCACAGTGGACAGGCAATGGTTCACTTTACTTTGTTAAACATCCCATGACAATTATGAACGTACCCACAGCCTCAAATGTTGAGAATGTTGTGTTTATTAGACACAAATTATTGGAAACTGTTGCATGTGGAAATAAACACGCACGTTGACAAATGCTCTTCTATTAGCCTATTATTTATTTCAGGAACCTAAATATACAGGAAAATAAATTTATACAGAAAAAAAAACAGTGGCACCAAAAATGTGCATATTTCCCAAAATGTCAGACTATTCCTTTAACCTCTTGTTGCTCTCGCTCTCTCTCACGCACACACACACACACACACACACACACACACACACACACACACACACACACACACACACAGAAGCACATAACTCCATCCTGCTTTAATGAAGTAACCATACCATTAAAAATGGGATCATGTACTATGACAGTTTGCAATTTGTCTCATTCTTGCCATGAACTCAGAAGAAGACAGCAGTTTGTTCTCACCATTTCCCTACCCTCCCTCATAATTACTTAACCTTTCTGTTAAGGTCCAACTGAAATTAAACTGTATGGGTTTTTTTCTGCTGCAGCATACAGGTATACCTGCATATTTAAGACGAGTCAGATTACATTCTAAATGCAAGGTCCTAAAGCCCATTTTATACATACATTCTCAAACACTGGAGGAGCAGGATGCCTTTCAATGTGAATAGATCCTTGAAAAACATGCTGGCGACGCCGATCACTACTCAATGATTCCCTCATGAAACGAAAGCAATCTTCCAAAACAAAATGGAGAAAAAGCTCTGTTGTGGTAAACAGCTTTGCAATTTCATACAATATAACTTTTAACAATGTAGAGGGACTTAGATATAAAATGCAGTGCTCAACAAATGAACCACTTTGCAGAGCACCAGTATAGTGGCAACATGAGAAAATAACTGCCCAGTCGCAGCCGAGTATGTAAATTACGTGCTCATAAGCTTCATGCTCAAACAGTAATGATAATGGGCCTGCGAGAAGCCAGAGAGAGCCTGTCACTTTGCATCATATGCATAATTACAAATCTGTATAGACATTATTCAATACCACTGCTAATACGACTGTCCTCGACCTGTAAGCTACATTTACCAAATACCTTGTTTTTTTCCTTTTAGTGATAAAAAATATATTAATAATTTAAAAATCACTTTTACACACATTTTTGAGATTTGAGGTAGATTTTCCCTTCAATACCAGGTTTAGTTGCAAGTCAAAAACTTGACTTTTTAATAACAGATTTTAAATACCACAGATGGCAAAAAACATCTTCATCTTCAACTTCCCATGTGAATCCTGCATTCTGAAAATGCAGCCGGCTTTTCTGCATAATACAAGGTCAGAATGAGGCTTTTAAAAGCTCAATGGTACAAATGTTTAATGTTAACTTGTCTAATTTCTAGTTCTCAGATTAGACAACAACGAACCTTTGGACTTGAACTTTGGTGGTTCAGCCTATTACAACCCAGGACTCCAAGGGGACAACATCCAAATGACCAACTTCCCAGAACACCACTGAAACTGAAGAGAGCAAAGTCATGAACTCCACTGCCACTTGTGCTTATTGGCATTTGATAGACAACTTATAATGTGCAGTTTTGTAAATAAGACTGTCTGAAAGTGACATTTGTGGATGGAAATTACAAAGGAGTTTGTAAAGTTCTGCTGTCAGCCACCACAAATGACACTTATGTTAGATTAAGCATTGTGTTGAGTAGATTAATTGCACTGAAATAGAGGGATCACTGAAGGCAATCTATCTGAACTACACTGCAACAGCCAAAATTAACTGTCAGCCATTTATGTATGTTGCCAAAGGGAATCAAATGAAGTCTTTGCTAATGAAGAATATGCTTTGCAGTCAATTCAAAATGAATATTTGTTTTTTGGTTTAATTTGAATACTTTTGTGTGAGAATAGAAGCCACAAAATGCTGTTGAAGACAAACAAAACAGAGACATTAGCATTTAATCAGATCAGCTAAAGAGAAAAAAACAGAAGGAGACTCCTGCTGATGCAAAACATTTGTGAAAAAAGTGCTGTTGTTCTGCAGCCTAAATAACAGATGACACAGCTGGCCCGTTGAGGCCTTTGCAACAAAATTCAGAAGCCATAGTGAGCAATAGGATTATCTATATCAGCAATCACCTCCTGTTATGGCATAAGGACGGCAATAAGAAGTTAAATTTGAACTGCGCTTTCAGATATTCCACAACTGGCAGTCACAGCCAGTCGGAGAATCGAACCATCAAACCAAAAATGTTTATTTTTCTACACCAGCGAGGGAGGTGGAGGGAGGCTGGGTGCTGTTTTGTTATTCATAGATTGAGGTTTTGGTATTCAAGAAGGGAGTTGTGTATTTGCTCTAAGCACTACTCAGTAGAAACAACTATATCATCATAATATACTGCTTAAATCTTCTGACCTCCAGGTGTCCAAACACAGATTTGAGTTTCTCGTCGCTACAGTGTGCACCTTGGAGAGTTACATAGTGTTTACCTGCTGCATACTTACTGCAGAGGAAAATTAGAACATACCTGATGCTGAATTTTTAAAAATGTTATTTTTTTATTGTTATTCTTCTCCTAAGTTTGCTGTAACTTTGAGTGACAACCTTCAGCAAGAAAAGTATCGCTCTTTTTTGACTGGGAGGATGTGGTTGGGCAAGGAGGGAATATGCAGGGATTAACAACAATCTCTCTTCCTTTTATGTATGTAATGCCTTTATACGATAATATCTAACATTATTTCATAATTGTTCATTTCTAAACTTTCTTACTTTTCTATGTTACATAAAAACACACTTTTATAACTGTATATGTGAAGAAAATCCATCCAGAAAATCAATCTTTCAGCTCCCTCAATCCTTTCACTCATCATTACCTGAGTGAATTCCGCACTCGATCAATATGTGTCCTGATTATGATTAATATGTGCCTCAGCATGGCCTAAACCGCCAACAATAACTCGGTGATGTGTGATTTCTTTGGTTTGGTTAGATGGTTAGCAGCAGGTACGGCAGATATGCTTCCTTCCTCGCTCTAATTTCAGACATCAAACAGCGCAAGAAGCATTTTGTCTGAGAGAGAGAGGAGTTTTGTGTTGCAATGTTAAAGAATCTCAGTGATTACTGCAGAAATAATGCAGGGCATAATGGGAGACTTCTACATAGCTTATAGCTGCTTGTAAAATAATGAAACTTGATGATGCCTTAATAAACAAACAAACCCCCCAAAATGTTTTCTTTGTTTTGTGATTTGATATTAAACGCTTTCACATGAGTTTGAAAATCATCTAAATATTTCCTCATATTCATATTCAAGATATTCAAACAGAAATGTTTTTTTATTCATTAAACACATACAGAAACATGCAGATATACACACACTGCTTATTTAGTATCAAGAACATATTTACACAAGCGAGGATTTTGTTCATTCTTCACAAAAACGTGCTCTGTGGAGAGATTGTGCCTGTTTTAATTAAGCACAACAATTTAGGATGTGGTTGTTTGGCAGGGTTCTGAAATCAATTAACTGATGCCAAGTCCTTGCTGAAGAATGTACATATTTCATTGTGGGATATAGGCAGGTTAATTCACACTTCCAGCTGTGCCAAATGAATTTGAATGAAATTAAACGATTGCAATCTAAATTGAGGCTATGTCAAATTTATTATTGGCTAAATTTGAATTAATTTCTTCAAGCTAACTCGTTGGAAATGAGTTTAACCTAAAATCTTAGCCTGTTAGCCTGTAATAATCCAACTCACTGTCTACTTATCAGATGAGCCACTACAGCAATTAAACGGTCAACAGTGCATTATGCTGGAATCATGTGATTTTTAATGAACATGGGCCCTTTACATCAGGGTGGAGGATAAAGGTGAGAGGGCAAAAATACAGAATCAGAAGACAGATTCACAACAGACAAGTTTTTCCAGAAACAAAGTTGCATATTTAGTCACATTCCAGGTGAAAACATCTGTACTATGTGTTTTTAATTTGTTACAATCTGTCACATGTAATTTAGTATTTAAAGTTTAAGGTCTTAACACTGTGGTTAAAATGAGATATCAGCATATATCTTGGTTTTTGTTTTGACTTGTATATTTACTTTGTCAAAAATGTCATTTCCAAAAAAAATGTAAAATGTTTTATTTATTTATTTTTCTTCCATTTTAGCACCCCCTAAATTAGTGTTCCCCAGGGGGGGTGAATTTTTGGCACCCAGTTACATTTGATTGGTGCAATATCTGTGTGTGCGGTTACTAAAAATAGTTCATAATATCACTTTAATTCCAACAGCCAAACATGCAGTTAATAAGCTGGGTTCCTGACATTGTTAGCCATTGCTCAGTCCCATCACTGATTTGAGCACTTCTTCGTACTCCGTGCTCTGATTACAGGACTACCTGCTACTGATGCTAAGGGACAGATGTCTTAAAGGAATAGTTTGACATTTTAGGATATGTGCTTATTCGTTCAATGAAAAGTACAAAAAAGTCCTGCAGGACAATTCAATGCACAATACCTGAAGGACTACTTCAAAACTGAAACATATTCCTGAAGGACTTTCTTGTACCATTCTCACAACTGTACAATAAATATGTACTGTAGCTTGAGACTGCAGCCAGTTAGCTTAGCTTAGCATAAAGACTGGACAAAGGGGGAAACAGCTAGCCTGGCTTTGCCCAAAGGTAACAAAATCTGCCTATGAGCATCTTTAAATCTCACTGATTAACACGTTATATCTTTTTTATGGGGGTTACGTGTCGAACTATATCTTGGCCAGGACAAGTTGTCAGGCAACCAGCGGAGGCTTTAGGAAGTTACTGGAGTGTATTTTCCAAAATGTCAAACTATTCCTTTAAATTGCTGACAGTACATAACCAACGCCATGTGGGCTGCTGAAAAAGGAAATAATGTCTTGTATCAATGTTTGTAGGCTATACAGGCACCATGGAAGTTGACAGTTGACAACACTGGCCCTGAATTGTCAGTCAGCCTCTGCCATGGGAAACGCCCCCCAGAGATTTGAAGGTTAGATGCTGTTTCCACAAACATATCTAAAAAGTGTGTTATCCTATTTTGAAAAGCGTATATATCAATAAATAGCAATATCATATTTCCTAACATAAAAAGTGAGGAGAATTCAAATTTCAATTTGACTTTAATGTCCTTAATGCATTGATGTTGCGTAATGATGTTATTTTTAGAATGAAACTACAGATCAAAGGAATTAGTTTCAGTTTGTTCTTTTCTTCTCATTGATAAGCCACGTTGAACTTAATGAACAACATATGATGGAAAAAAAACCACATCAGTATTTGGAATATATCATCATAATAGACCTCACATTTCCCAGTTTTACTTAATAACTGGGAGGAAAGGTAGGAAGCGGTGACATATGGAGACTGATGTGCAGCTGCTGTTTCAGCCTCTGTTGCCAAACGTGCCTCACTAATCCACAAGACAAGTTCTGGTGAAAGAAGGAACAGCTTGAACTCCAGTTTGACAACACATTGAAAACACCCGAACAGCTACAGTGCCTGGCAAATTCAGGAAATATTGACGTGTCTTTATGTCTTCATCTGGTGAATTTGTGACACAGAAGGAGAGCAGCATATGAATTTTAAATCTTAAAATAGTTTTTTTTACTGAAACCCTTGAATAAATGAGAGCTTCAGTCTTGTTTGCTGCATGTAGAATCACATTGTACTCACAATTCCACATTGTTCTCATAATCTCGAACTATTAGTTTTAGTTTAGCCAGTTAGCCGCATGTGATATGTATGAATAAGCCTACTGCTTTGTTTATTACATAACAGACGTGGCTTTCCAGCCAGTCAAATGTCTGACTATTGCTACTGAAAAAGCATTTTGCCAAAAAAGTTATATTGATGTCAAATCACAACAATACTTGACTGCCTCGTCTTAATTCGGTGTTTAAAAAGAATATAATGTGTGGGTGTGCACTATTAAATTTTTGTATGCCAGTTGCCAGCGTGATGAAAATGAGATAAGCACAATTCGAATGAATTAATGGTTCAATAAAAATAAATGACAGAATAACAGAGAGACATAAATTACTTCAAATATGCCACATTTGGGGACATTTAAGTAAAATCAAGATTTATTATAAAGTGCATTATCACCACTGATTGTGGTGGGCATCAACAAACAGGGGTGTGTGTGTGTGTGTTGGGTGGGCTGTACCCCAAGCTATAAATAATTTTAGATTACTAATGCTAATGTTAATATTGGAGCTAGCCTTAGCTAGCATAGCTATTGTTAGCCTAGCCACCATAGCCAGTCTGTTAGTTAGTAGAACGCAATCACGCATTACATCATATAAAACTCCACATTGCGGGCATAGGTATGGAATATTATTATTCATCATAAATACCTTGAATGAGTAACCGGTTGCTATCATCTGGGCATACAGTATATATATATATATATATATATATATATATATATATATATTTACACATTGTCAATAAAGACAGAAAAAAATATAAATTTGCCAATTTCAATGGCAATAGGAAACGGTATGTGCCGGTGGAACACAAGCGGCATACGACTCGAGGGACCAGCATATGTCGCTGAACCACTACTGGAACACCATCAGCCACTTTTTGATCTCGGCGTCACTCGTGTCATGTCTGTCAGCATCAGTACCCTAAGATGCATCGAAGTTTGAAATAATCACTGCAAGATTGATCATATTATCCTAAGCATACCTAACTAGTTTTAACTTTTTTTCCCAGCATTCTAAAGTTTTAATTACTTTGCTTTTAGGCCTTCATGCTTTTGAACCACTATACTGTGGGCTTGGATACTAAGATAGATTAAATGTACTGAAATTATACATACATACTGCACTGTATAGGCTAGCACTTATTGGAAAGCTGATTTTTTTTGTCTTCTTGTTTCTGCAAATAAAACATGACTGTAGTGAAGTCTTCATTCAGTTGTCTTTTATTATGCAGTATAGTGAGCATTTTCTCAATGTAGGGGTTAGAAAACTAGGATGGTTTGTACCTTGGGAATATTAAATACTTAAACATGTAGAAAATAATGTTCTCTTAAGCGTGATACGCCAAGCAAACCTCATTTAAATGTGCAGACTTAAGCACATATCATAGATTGTTGTTACTTGTTTAAATGTGGTATGAACAGTTCATTAGTGACAACACTAATAACCACCACAGATTCATGTGTACAGTTGTTGGCTAAATTATTTGAAACATATTTTCAAAAGATGCGCAAGAGACATGGATCAAGAGAAGGAGGGAGCCCACAGAGACTGCTTATGCATCGGGTCCAGAAGTTTTTGCCACACCCCTGTCAACAAATAATTACACAACATAACTCCTTCTCAAACTATACTATAAATTGTCATTTTTATCATTTGTGTTTGTGTACGGATTAAACAAATGAGATAGCTTTAGAGGTGTTGGAAGGCAAATTTTTTAACTTAGAGACAGGTTAACAATTTCCCCCTGCTTCCTTTATGATAAGCTAATTGCCTCCTGGCTCTAGCTCCGTACTTAACACACAGAAATTAGAGTGGCATACACACAATTTTACAATAAAGCAGCAATAAGAGAAAATAAGAGAGCATAGAATAAGAAAGTAGATTAATGACAACATAATTGTGAACCAGTGTTAATGATAAAAGGATAAAACAATGATGTTTCCACATTTGATTGAGGAAACATTTTACTTCTGAGGCACAAAACTTGCCAATTTTGTGTCTGTGCAGACACAGAATGATCTAGACTAGATTCTGTCTTAATTGGGCAAACTAAATTTAGGGCAAGCCCACAGGGAATTAACTAAGTGAGTATAATATTCCCAAAAGTATGCTAAACCAACACACCATCTGTATGAGTGTATGTATGAGTGTGTGTATGCGTGTGTGTGTGTGTGGGGGTATTGTTTTGCATTTTAAAAGTACACCTACAGCTCAGACTGTTGTGACATCAAAGAGATTCCTAGGGTGACTTTAAAAGATAACTCAATAGGATATGACAGAGAGAGTGAGAATGAGGCCAAACATCAGGTTAACATTCTCCCACTGTCACTGTCTCGCTGCACAGGTCGGTCGCTCTCTGCAGCTTATACATTACCCATGTGTCTGACAGGGTATTGTCTGTCAGGGATCTTTCCACACTGGTTGCTGCTGCTGTTGGGTCACTGGGGTGGATCTGAAAGGTCAGCGTCCTCCTCTGACAGAGCCCGGTCTCGGAAAGATAAACAAATATGAAAGGTTTCCAAATATACAGATGAGACAGGGGAGTGATATTTGCATAAACAGGCAATGAATACTGAAGAGCCCCATGTAAAATGAGCAGGGTTTTTGCTATCAGTTATGCAAACTAAGACACCTGTAAACTTGGAATATGGCGGAGGTAGTCAAAGCACAATACCTTTTTGGACAACAGACAGTACACCCTCTACGCACAGCTGCCAGGTAAGGAAAAGTCTGATTTTCACGTAGCCTTTACTTCACTAAACCCCACTGACATTAAACAACCATGGAGTATAATTACAGCAAATTTTCCAACAAAAGCTGGGATTAAAATACTGGCTGAGTCTGAAATAATAGCTACCATGCCGTGTCCAACATGAACAAATGGTCATTAATAAAGGCCATGTAAAAAAATCATTGAGGGGGGAGAAGTTACTTGTAGCCTACTAAAACAGCTCACATGCCACAGCACTTTTATCAGTACAGCAACAGAGTCAAGTCAAAGTCACTACTCTGCTGCTCTAATCTTCTCTTTTTAACTGAAATACTAGTTTCATTCACTAGTAAATTCCAGTCTTTCCACTTCCACTACCCCTAATGACAATTCCTGCAAATGAAAAGCCTACAAATAAAGAGAAAGGTGGACTAGTAATGTTAGGAATTTGCAGGAATTGCTGGATTTTGCTGACGGTAGTTTAACTTTGGTCGACTGGAATTAGAGTGGTGAATATAATGAGACCAACAGTCCTACAAATTAAACAACAAAGTACGGCAGAACAGCAAATGTAAATGTTCTCTGTTCTGTTTTCAATTATTTTGGCTGAATAGACCTCCAGAGGTCACCATGTACTCCATGTACTAATAAGAATGATGACAACAAACCAACAAAGCTAACAGGAGAGAGTGTACTTAACCCAAATAATTCAATGAGACTGTTGTTGTACTGATGGAATTAGTGCTGTGGGAATAAACTTTATACTGATTTTATCAAGATAACAGTAAACAAGAATGAAACTTTAAATAATAAAGCCCTGGATTTATCTGCCATTGCGGCAAATAAAAGCGAAAAAAGAAAATAAAAATGTGACAAAAAAGCAGCTCCTCATCCTTCATCCTCAAGGCTCTCTGTGAGATTTTTAAATTCTCCAAATGACATGTCGATCCAGTACTTTTAAGTCGTTTTGTAGTGAGGTCCAACTATAAGAGGCAGAGTATTTTTAAAGTCCTTTTTATCCAACTATGCATGGACTTAAGGCAAACAGATAATGGGAACAAGTCCTGTGAATGTAGCATTAACCAGACTTTGGACAAGTATAATTCCAAAGATATGACAGAAAGTGGGCCATGAATGGACTTATAAATAAAACTACAGCAATGGCTGTTCTACAAGTAGAGAGAGAGAGAGAGAGCCAGCCAACTCTTGCATAAAAGGTACAGTGATAAGTGTGCTTTCAATCCAGTAAAAAGCTGTAAAGCCCTATAATAAAGCCTAGCAGCCAAAGATAATGACTTAATGCTTTCATCAAACCCTTATAATCAATCAGGCATAAAAAGACATGACAATAGGGGAAAATGTGTCTTCTTTTTGGTCTGTGTGGACATCATTAGATTAGTTTTACCTGCTTTCAGGACAGATTAGACCAGGTTTCACACAATAGAATTCAATTATATATAATTATATGGTCAAAGGCTAGCTGAAGCAGGTTTCAGACTAGGTGCTTAAGGCAGGAGCCGGCTTGTTGCAGACTATGTCACTTCACTCAATTCTAGTAGCTTTGAAGCATGAGAGCCCCCGCAAGGGATGTGAGCTGCTGTAGAGTGAGTCGCCCTGCAGGGACCAGACCTAACCAACGAGAACATGAAGTTCTTTAAGTGCTTTGAGAAAAGTGCAAGTCAAGTCTCAAGTCTTCATCAGCAAATTGGGAGTCACACTGCAAGTCTTTCAGGTTTTTGACTGCAGTCAGGGGCCCTGAATAAAATGTTAAACTACCACCTCTCTGAAGTGGCTAGCAGATGAAACTGACAGGCATACATATTTTTGCTAAGAGTTTTGACTCTCAGCAAAAAAAGCTGAGTCTTGTCATCACAGTCAGGTTTCCAGGCAATCAGCAGAGACTGCAGGAAGTCACTGCGCCAAGGAATAACTCACAACGCGACATGTTGTATTTACACGTTTTGTACAGATTAAAGAAGATATGACGAGATATTAAGTGTTTATTAGTGAGCTTTAGAGGCGCTTGTCCAGTTTCTTGAGTTGAATTAATCTAACCACCTGCTGGCTGTAACTTCATATTCATCATGAGAGAGGTATCTATCTTCTTATCTAACCCTCGGCAAGTGAATGAGCATATTTCTCAAAATGTCATATTCGTGCTTGCAACATTAAAACGTGTCAATCAACAATGGCAAAATATATCACATAAGGAGGAGGTTGGGGTGGTGGAGGGATCAGAGGCAACAAACGACATTGGCATGAGCGTATCAGCAGAGTAATAGCGAAAAACGTCAGGTTACAATGGCTGACACTGTCATCTTACATGAATATGATTGGACGTTACTAGTCATACAGCTGGTGAATGTGCCAGTGATTGTGAAGCTTGAATGAAAAAACTGATATTTTGGTATACTGCACGCATGTAAATCTCAACTTGATGAACCCACAGATAATTCTCACCAAACTCTGCAGTTCCCCTCAGCTCTACCGAGCTTTGTAATGTCTTTCAGGTCAACTTTAGTGTTTTGGTTCACTCTTAGCGCACTCATAGCACAGTTCTTTTGGTCGCAACAGTCAGCTGTTTTCAGTGAAAAATCTCGTAAAAACCCACTTTATACTACCTACACCAAACAAAGTTAGCGACTAGCTGGCAGACATAGTGAAGAATTTAGCAGCTAAAGAGCCAGGTATATTTCCCAGAGGAGTTGGCGGAGACTGAAAAACAGAACTAAAAGAATTGTAAATATTGGACTTACATTTGCTAGGACACCAGAAACACAGTCCATAATGAATCCTAATGTTGCTCCATATCTGCAGGATCCATATCTACATGGAGAACTGCATATCTCCAATTTAAAGGGTGATAATATGTCAGCATTGTGTTTACACCTTGTTTCCACTGCCCCCAAGTGGCCAAAAGAAATCAGGTAATCAGGTAATCCAGGTTTAACCAAGCTGTTTATTATTACTGGACTGTATAAATAAAGAAAGCCACCCAAGTTAGCTCCTGCAGTTGCAGCACAGCCTCCTCCTGTGCTATTTAACAGAGATGTCTATTATAAGTTCCTCTGAACAGCTTGTGCGGCATAATCCAAGTGCTTTGTGGACAGATGTTTGCACTGTAGGTCTAAATGGCCAATATTTACATCATTATTGCTTGGATTTTCCTCAATAAAAATCTTAGTTTCACAGCGAGCCAACTGTCAACAACAATCTGGAGGAAGTCACAAGAGTGTTTATAGAGGATTATGTGAGGGAGATTTGAGGAAACAGGTGGGAATCTGACATGAAAACAGCACAGTGTGGTCAGGGTGGTGGCCATGTATGTACTCGTCACGGACCCTATATGTACTTTTAATAATGAGTTATTGACAGGAGTGCTTACTGCTTGTTTCATTGATCTAAACAGGAAATACCAGTTTAACTTGGTGGAAACATTATGCTTTAATCGTCATTTACTTTGCAGCAGAGACAAATAAGAATATGTTGATATGTAGAGTCAGTAAGTCAGCAAGTGAAATGCTAATGAACAAAGGCAACTGAATTAATTCAAGATTAAATTGGATGGATTTTAAGGGAAAGTATTCACAGGCAGAATGGTCACTGGTCAACAGCAGCAGTTCTGTGTATTTAAATGGGGTGTTTTTGAGGCTTTCCAGCTCAAATGCTGCAAAATGGCCTGATTAGAGGAAGTAAATAATTCCACAGTGAGGAGAGTCAATCAAGACCAATTCTTGTCCAGTCTTGACTTGAGTTAAATTAAAACTGCCTGTAAAAAGTGTGTTTTGGAAATGTGATCATTAAAAGAATTGCCAATCTGCTGTACATAAAAGGAAAATTTGAAGTCCGGTTACAGTCTTCATCTAAATAAGCAATAAATTACTTTTTTTTCATCACATTTAGATTTGCTGTATAACAAATGCATGCAGCTATATCTTCCCCTTTGCCCAAAAACAACCAGTCCCTTGAGAATAAAAATTGGATTCTTGACAAAATAATCTCACCTCAAGGTCCATTTTATTTATTATGAATTTTTTTATTTAATGAACTTTAAATTGTTCATTAAAAAGCAAGACCTCACTTTAGAATGGGAAACATATTCTGAGTTAGAAAGACTTAATTTAGAATTATTTGGACATTATTAACACTTGTAGTTTTGTGTTTTGTTACATTTAATAGACCATAGTTATTAAGTGTTATTAAGAGAGAATGACTATTACACTTTATAAGGCCCATACTGAGCAAAGCATATTAAGATTGTAATTCATCTACAACAACTTCCTTCCTTACTATCAATAAGCAGTAATTAGTAGGTTATTGAGGGAAAACTCTTAGTTAATGGCCTAGTAGTTGTAGAATATATCATGCAGAATAAGGCATTAATAAGTGCTTTATAATGACTAATAAAGAACCAACATGCTACTAATATGCATGCTAATAAGCAACTAGCTACATAGCATAGCTAGTAGCATCATAGCTACATAAAATGATATTACAATTACATCCTGTTTAAGGAGAAATTTAAAATGACAACTGGGCAAACGCCATTTGCTGAAGATTATGTGATGTGATCAAAAACTCAAGATCAGCTACTAAATGGACCTTGAGGTGAGATTATTTTGTCTACAAGTCCCTTGTTGATAGACGCATGAACGAGGCTACTTTTCTAAAAAATATTTCTGAACACATTAATGATTGATTACCCATCACTGAATACATATTAAATAGGAGATAAAAGCGACCTTCCTCATTTCAAATGTGGTTCTAGAGAGACTGTAGGCATCCCCCACCACTGAAAATGTCTCCAAAGAAACTAATTTACACCTTGAAATGAATCAATGGGATTCACTCATGTGATTGCAGTTGTCACTTATGTTGACTTGCAGCTGGCTCAGTGCCTTTGCACTTTTCTTCTTTTATATCTTGTCCTCCTGACAACGTTTGTGGTTTTGGCAGATACACAAGCAAAAGAATAAAGAATAAAACAACAGATGGTTTGTGCCAGTCAAAGTACCTCTTCAAGAGTATAATGTTATTTCTCTGCTTTTCCCCTCTATTCCTGCCCTCCTAGCATGGATGAAGATGCAAACACACACACACACACACACACACACTCATAAACATATACACAAGCAGGCTTACACACAGAAGATCTGAGGCATGAGAACTGCAAGGCAGGCAAAAAATTTGCCTCTGGTCCTCTTCATCTTCGCTCTGCTCCTCAGCAGCACAGCTGAGTCCTGAATCGCACATCTGAGCAGCTGTAAAAATACTGTTTTTTAATCTTTTAACTCACTTTAAGCACAATTTGATTCTCTGCAAAATAAACCAAAAATGTTTTGATTAATGAGTGATTTTTTGAGGAAAAGAAAATCAGATTCTTGTTTCAATTTAAGTTAAATGGGGTCACAATGCAATGATTGTTCAGTGTTTTGCATCTTGATACTCTGAATTTATGGATTTATATGGGTTCTTGAACATCATTTTCCATACATAATTGTTTTATTACAGTCTATTTTCCAAGGAACGCTATCAGACCCCTTTAATATATTCAGTCTGTTGGATTTTGGGATGTGTGACCAAACATGTTGATCCTGATGCTTCATGGAAACTAGTCAAGGGACATGTGGCTCCTTCACCATATTTCTAAGTGTATAATGTCATAAATACAAACCCATCAGGGAAGAAAACTAACAGATCTGCTTTTCTGCATAAGGGTTTAAGTTAGACAGGACTTGAAGGTTGGCCCAGCAAGATTTGCACCCAAGTAAATGAGCAATGGAGAATTAAA